>NW_015168176.1:4064-24958 GCF_001447785.1 Gekko japonicus | reverse complement strand
GAACTGATCTCTGTCATCTGGAGATCAATTGTAACAGTGGGAGATCTCCAGGTCCCACCTGGAGTTTGGCAACCCTTGGGGAAAGTCAGCTGCACAGCAGGGGGTTGAAGAGAATGTTTTGATGGCTGCTGGGCCAAGATTGGCAACGATAGTTCCCCAGGAGCCCCATCGTAAATGCACCAAACAGTTCCTAAAGATTTTCCGAAACACTACTCTGTTGATAAATTGCAACACTTTGAATTAGCACCAAAGCTTTAAGATCTCTCCAGCTGTCACTTGGAGACTGGCAACAGCTTGTCTGGAGTGTGGGCAGTATGGCATTGTATCTGTCTGAGGTCCCCCTCTTCCTCCTCCTCCTCAGACCCCACCCTCAACAGGCTTCATCCCTAAAATATCCTGGAAGTTTCCAACCTGGAGTTGGCAACCCTATGTCCTTTCCTGGCAACCATCAGCCAATCTTAATCTGCCTGCCTGTCTTAAATTTTACACACACACACACACCCACAGCCTCTGCCTAGGGAAAGGGCAGCTGACATCATTCTCCTCTCCCCTATGAGGTATGTTATGCAACTGAAAATTCCAACTGCCTTGCGAGGGGGGGGGTGAGTTTGAGGTGTGAAATGGAGTGAAGTCCAATCAGCTTCCACATGCAAATGACCTTGGAACGCTGGGTGGGTCTGCACAAAGCAGCCAGTCAACCCAGCCAGTGTCTTCTGAGTGGCAGTTCTTCCGGCCTAACATTAAAGGGGCCAAATTTAGAACGTTGCGAAATAGAACATTGCTATTCAATTATTATAAGGGAGAGATAGATATTCAGACTGCATGCTTTAAGGTGGAGGGATAGTGCACTATAATGGTTAAGAGAAGGAGCTGTGAGCCATTATGTCCTCACTCTTCAGTAAGCCATTCTTCTTAGCCTTCCTGATTTGTTATATTAGAACAGGAGTCCCCAGCCTTTTTGAGCCTGTGGGTGCCTGTGGAATTCTGACATGGCATGATAGGCACAACCACACAATGATTGCCATGGGAGGTGGAACCACTACAAAATGGCTGCTGCAGGAGGCAGAACCACACACAGTGCAAGCCCAGGTGCAGGAGAGAATGGGGGTAATTTATGAAGTACACGGGGAAAGTGGAGTGAAAGAGAATAAAACCAACACAGTGGTGGCAGGTGCCACTGAAACAATGCTATTTTAATCTGCCCAGCCAATCAGAAGCCCTGCTGGGTAAGTGCCCCACCCACTTTCTAAAAAGCCTTGGTGGGTGTGACAAACTGACCTCCAAAAGCAGGATGCTTAGTGCATCAAATTCAGAGAGTTGGCAGATTAGGGTGTTAATGCCTAACTGTAAAGCACAGTTTGATTGACAGACTGCTGCCTTCTCTCTGATTGGTCAGTGCCGGCTGAGGAGAGTTTTAAAGAGTCTTAGTCTTGTCAGGGGGAGGCAGTTATTGTTTGGACTTTGGCTTGGCAATTGTCAGTCAGGAGGAGTGTGTGTGTCGGTCTGAGGGAAGCAGATGTCACTTGAGAAATGAAGGAACACAACTCCTTGCCCTTACTGCATACAATCACAGTTGAGGAAAAAATTCAGAAATAAGAACTTAAAAGTGTGTCAGCCCTAGAATGTAAACTTCAACTATACTCTATTGCCTGTTCAAAATATTATAATTTGTATAAACAACCAAATTTACTCAACTTCTCATCCCCTGCCCTATTCCTTACTCAACTGTGCCTGTTCAATAAAATTAACCTTTCAGCAGTTTGAACTTTACTTTGTGGTGGAGAACTACAGAATCCAGAGTTTAGGGAGAGGAGAGGCCTCTGAACAGAATGCCATAGAGTCCACCCCGCAAAGCTCCAGGTTGGGAAATTCCTGTAGATTTTGTTGTGGAGTCTACGGAAGCCAGGGTTTGGGAAGGGGAGAGGGCTCAGCTGAATAGAATGCCATAGAGTCCACCCTCGAAAGCAGTTATTTTCTCCAGGGGGAGAGAGAGATATCTGTTGTCTGGAGTGAAGTTGTGATACCTGGCGATACCACAGCCAGTGTGGTGTAGCAGTTAACACTTCAGAGCAGGGTCTACCAGACCCAGGTTCTTGCTGTGGTAGCTGGGTGGGTGATTGCGGACCAATCACAGACTTTCAGCCTAAACTACTTCACAGGGTTGTTGTGCAGATCAAAAGGGGGAGAGGAGAATGATGTAAGCTGCTTTGGTCCCCACTGCAGATAAAGGCTATAATTTTCCTCCTGGGGAACCATTGTTGCCAATCTCCAGGTGAGGGCTGGAGATCACTCAGAATTACAACTGCTCTTCAGGTGGCAGAGATCAGTTCCCCTGGAGAAAATGGTGCACTCTGTGTCATCATACCCTGTTGAGGTCACTACAGCAAATTGACTCTGAGTGCCCAAGGCTGGGGCACCCGCTCAGAGCCTCTTTCTAGAGCTCATTGTACTTATTTCCACAACAGGCCTTATTCCTAGAGTAATTCTATAATTCAAATACACTACTGAGAGGCTGCTCAGTCAAAGTGGGGAACAGTGTGGGAAAATTTGCCTCACAGAGAAAAAGAAGCAGGGGTCCGTCATTGTGGGCACCAGGAAAGGTGTTGGCAGGTTCCACAGCATCCATGGGCACCACATTGGGGACCCTTGTAGTAGAATAATAATATTGACCTTTCTAAAAGGGAAATACAGGGATTGCTGAACTAATACACCGAAAGTGTTTTCAGTGCCTAGAAAACCATTACAAATTAGTGCTCAGGACTGGAAATGAACTCTGGACATATCCAGAATCACTGTTGCAATGCAACTCATGTCCCAAGAATGAGCCTGAGTGAATTGCAGTTCAGATGAAGCCTGATTTGTTTTGCTGGTACATGGCCAGGAAAAAAAAATCAGTCCAGTGATTATGGCTGTTTTAATGTACATTGGATGAGACATTTTTGATGTACTTTAGCAACTATTTGCAACCAGGTTGTCCTGTTTCACATAGGAAAATCCAGTTGTAAACGATTGGTAAAGTGCATTATCCAACATGTGTGAAAGCAGCATATATTCCTTCCCTTCTCAGTTTTCTCTTGTGTAGTTGTGGGATCCTGCACTTAACTCTGCCTAGTATTTCAGCACAAACCCACAACGTTTGCAGTACAGCTGATTTTTCATCCCAGATATTTTTTGCCCCCAAAACATTATTTCAATTTCACTTCCCGCGTATGTGAATTGCCCTTTTGAGTCTCTCTATGCCCCATTTTTTCCTCTTATTTTCCAGCATTATTTGGGTGTCAACAAATCAGCATTACACACAAATCTATTATAAAATTGCATATGTTGTGCTTGCAAATATTGCACAAATATTGCACAATAAAAAAACCCCTGGCCAACATGCAAACCCAATGCAAAGGAATCGATAAAACCCACAGTAAATAGTGAAAGTCCCAAAGTGTTGATAGTTCTTCTTTACTCAATGAGTAGTTGAAGTGTGAAATTCTCTGCCAGTGGAGGTAGTGACAGCCATAGCACAGATGGCTTTAAAAGGGGTTAGACAGGTTCATGGAGGATAGGTCCGTCAATGGCTACTAGCCATGGTGAATTAAGGGAACCTCCCACATGCAAAGCCAGTAAACCACTGAATAGTGGTTCTAGGAAGCAATATCAGGCCTCCCTGCCTTGCTTGTTGGCCCTCCGGGGCAACTGGTTGGTTGCTGTGTGAAACAGGATACTGAACTAGATGGACCACTGGCCTGATCCAGTAGGGTTCTTCTTATGTCTTCTTATGTTCTTAAGACAAAGATGTCGGTCAATACAAAAAGAAGTGAAGTAGGGAATATTACCTGCTCCCTGCCTTGCAAGCACAACATCCCAGACCAGCTTGGGATGGAAGCACAGCAGCAGTGGTCATGACTGTGACCCAGCAGTTGAGTGACCGAGTGTATTGGAAGACTGGGCTCCCCAGCTTTTAAGAGTTTTGTTGAAGACGGACCTTAGCAGACTAACTGCATGATCCTAAGCAGAAGAGCATCTTTAGGACCAACAATGTAAAGGTGGCACTGGACTCAAACTTTCTTCTGCTGCTTCAGACCAACACGGCTACGCACCTGAATCGATCCTAAGCAGAGTTAAACCTTTCTAAGACCAACGATTTTGGATTGTGTGGCTGCATCCTTTCCTTTGCGTGACAAACTGCGCTTCCCAAATTCCCTCTTTGGAATGGCTAATCTGTGTAACAAGAGCACTATCCCTTTGCACCTGAGCTTTTGACAAGCTCCTTTTCCTAAGGTATCTTCAACACTTATTTCCTAGTACAGCGACTGAGAGAACTGGAACTCCGAAAAGGCATGCTATCCAGGGAGATTCCAAAACCTCATTCACCTCACCTGTTCTATAGGGGCAGGGGAGGAACGCCTGTAAAAACACACAAATGTTTCTAAAATAAACACTGAGACATCATTTTTTCCCCTGTGTTCTTTGCGTCAGCTGCATTTAAAAAGACATTTCCAGTTAATGTGTCTTCACTTTCTTTATGGCATATTTTGTTTTATGCTAAGCAGAAGCAAAAAAGACCCTATTAATGAAGATGGTTTAATGCCTATGCATTATTATAATGGACTCCTTTGTTCTACACTTTCTCTCTGTGTCATAGACTAAGTCATTAATCAACGGGTGCTGAAAAAATAATTGTCTAGTTCTTTACAATCATCCATTGTTGAAACATTTGGAATTTCAAGATAAAGATGTACTGTCTGTTCCGGGAGGGGGGGGAAAGTAGTTTAAGATTACCCTTCATGGAAGTGTGGGCATATTGTTAGAAATGCAAAGCAGATGACCTGGTTTTAATGTGTTTTAGTGCACTGTTGTTCAATTGCCTATTCAAATTGCACTAGAAAAGTCGACTTCATTAATGTCACGAAATAATGATTTTGTGTGTTATTTTATTGTACTGGCACATTAATTAAATGGGAAAGCATCACAGTATTACGTAGTGTTTAGAAACAGAAGGATAAGACCTCTTATCCATTTTTTACCATAATAACAAGAATGCCAATGATAATAACTTTTAGTCCCTCTTCAACTTGACCTTGTGCAGCATTTAGGAGCGCCTAGGCCCATTGAAACTGATGGAGTTCCATGTGCTTAACAAGGCCCAGAACTGCAGGCTTAATAATAATTCAGGAATCAGACGTAGTTTGGACTTTTAGCTGTGATGCAACCTGTAAACCCAGGCGAATCCCCCCCCCAAGTGATTTACAAGACAATGAGGGACAGGTGGCTATAGGGGAGCCATTTCAGAGTCCAGGCAAGTTTGCTTGCTGGACAGCCTTAATGCAAAAGGAGCAGAGTTTACTGAAATCCTGTCTTAATACAGAGGCCAAAGTTGACTGGGAACCTATCTAAAACAGGGTGCTTTAAACATTAACAAAGACAAAGCACTACATTCTGATGAGAACCAATCTAAAACAGGGTGCTTTAAACATTAACAAAGTACTACATTCTGATGAGAACCAGTCTGGTGTAGTGGTTAAGACTGCCAGACCCTAATCTGGAGAACCGGGTTTGATTCCTCAGTCCTCCACATGCAGCCAGCTGGGTGACCTTGGGTTAGGCACAGTTCTCTTAGAGCTCTCTCAGCCCCACCTACCTCACAGGGTGTCTGTTGTGGGGAGATTTGCAATATTATTTGGAATGTTAATGTAAAAAAATAAACTCCTATATGGCATACAATTCCATGTAAGATACGACACACATTCTATACAGAAATGTTCCTATGTGATGACTGTATACACAAGGAGCCGGGATTGGAGACAGTGGCCTGCTGTGACATCCCAGCTCATTTACACCCAGTGAAAAAGATGTATGTGCCTGATCGGCACAAAGTCTGTGGCAGTCCAGAATATGGGGGCACAGCTGTGCCAAAAGCAATGGGCAATTTCTCACTCAAAATGATTTGGGGTCATTAGCCATCATTGATGCCATTTCTCAAACACAACAACCTGTTAAAACTCTCTTTCTCCCAATAGCCAGGAGCATTACATACACAGACACTCACTCCAGTGCTAAATCAATGAGCCTAGAAAGGCATAACTCTGCTGAGGATTGCAGTACTAAACGATAATACTGACAAAACAACATTAGTTCAAATAATGAAAATTTACTGCTTTCATTTGGATGTATTCTTTCCTGGGTTTACAGGCCTGCTGATTCCCAAAGTTATTTCGCGGTACCCCCATGGGGCACTCCCCCCTATGAAAATCTGAATGCTGGATATGCCATCTTGTTTTCAAAGTGTTTAAATATTTATGCTGAATGTTTTAATATTGAACTTTTGTAGTTTTAATTGGTTTTAAAATTGTATTGAATTTATGCTGTTGTACACCGCCCTGAGCCCTGCGTAAGTGGGGAAGGGTGGTTAAGAAATCAAAGTAAATAAATAAATAAAATTAAATACTCGCATGAAGTCCAGAAAAGGCAGTTCCATAAAATACTGAAGTCTCCATTAATTATAAACCTTTATAATGTATGCTCTTCTGAGTCCATCGAAGCCTATGGAAGCCAATTGGGTTAGAAGGACAGAACTCTCTTGAGGATTTGCACTGCCAGGGACCTAACGTCTCAAGCATCTCAGGTATGAAGACTGTTGGGCAGTAGAATGGATCATACACAGATAGAATCCTTAGTCTTGCTTTGGTACCCAGTATCAGGTATATACACTCAGGTCTGAAGATCTGCCTGATAAAGCACTTGGAGAGGGTGACAGTCTGTCAATACACCACAAAAATGCCATCCTGCAGATTTAGCATTAATAGGATTAGGGAAGCTTAGCCGGTCATGTATTTATTCTGGGAAAAGCTTACAATAACAAAGTTTGCG
This sequence comes from Gekko japonicus, assembly GCF_001447785.1. Lineage (NCBI taxonomy): Eukaryota > Metazoa > Chordata > Lepidosauria > Squamata > Gekkonidae > Gekko > Gekko japonicus. The sequence continues at coordinate 18,097 of NW_015168176.1, read as the reverse complement.
AAAACTCTGTTGCAAGGCTAGCACTAGCCTGTAATTTCAGTATTATAATCGTGAAGAAAAAGGAAGGAGGGAAAATCCTGCCGTCTTCCACCCCTTCCCTCTCCAAATGTCTCAACCTCTTTAAGAAAAGGTTATTTCTGAGTGTCGTCGCACGTCACAGAGAAAAGAATAATTATTGTCTCATTCTTCAACACCCTCTATTGTTGACACAGTCTGAATTTTAAGGTGAAGATAAACGATACCCTGAACACACACAAATACACACACACTCAACTACACCACAGTGGCTTAATATTACCCTTCATGAAAATGGGAGCCTATTGTTGGAAACGCAAAGCGGATGACCCCGTGTTAATGTATTTTCAACACAGTTGTTCTGCTGCCTGTTCAAACTGAAGGGGGGGGGGAATCCCAGAATCCATGAATGCTGTAATATAACAATTGACTTTTATTTTATTCAACTTATGTATGGGGGGAGGGAGAAAACCTTAGGTTTGTGGAAAAGGAAAATATTTTAATATTATAAGAAAGGTATGAATAAGAAAATAAAGATCTGGCCATCATTAAGAGAAGCCCACGGTGCAGTCCTACATGAGGTTTGCCAGCTGGCACCTGGTAGGAAATAGAGACATAGAGCTGGAGGGCCATCTAGTCCAGCCCCCTGCAAAATGCAGGAAATTCACAGCTTGCCTCTCCCCCCCTCCCCCAGTGATCCCTGCTCTAGGCCCAGAGGAAGAAAAAAAAAAACCTTGAGGATCTTTGGATAATCTAGCCTGGAGGAAAATCATAGAGTTTCTGTGAATCCTAGAGCACTGTGATGTCACTTCTGGGTTCTCCTAGGAAATGACATCATGCTGTTGACACAATGTCAGTTTTCATACCCCCCCCCACTAGCCAACTGAACAGCAGCTGTGGTCAGGGGCTGCTGCCAGGAGCCCTGGCAGTTCTATCTTCGACAGTTATACTCTTCTAAATCCGCTGAAGTCAATGGGCTTAGAATGGCATAAAAAAGAAGAACGGCCTAACTTTGTTTAGGATTGCACTGCCAAAGAGGAAAAGGCCCTACCCCCTTTGCCTCCCCAGCTAACAGGCACCTTGATTTGCCACTAAAAAAGCACAGACCTCTCCTGTGGGACTAGGATCCTAGTCCCTCCACTGGGGGAACCAATGGGAACCGTGGCGGGAAATTCAAACCCGCCAATGGGACCCAGGGGTGGTCCCCTGGCTGTGTATATAGTTGGCCTGCTGGCCGTTTGTCTTTGTCTTTGTTGTTTGCCTAATAAAGCATGCTAAGCACTACATCGTTGTCTGTCGTCCATCCATGCGGCAACCCACTACATAATACTTTGTTAAGGATTGCACTGCCAAAGAGGAGGAGGCACCTTGATTTGCCACTAAAAAAGCACAGACCTCTCCTGTTCCTAGACCCTCAGCTCCCTAGCCTTTTGGCCTCACCGTTGCTTTTTTCATCCACCTTGACACTATTGCTTTCCTAGTCTCCCTTCCCTCAACAGCCCACAACTGGTCCTGTTCTTAAGGTCTGTATAAGATTTCACAACTCGCAGACTTGCTTTCATGCCTATTTCTTGCCATTATTATGGTCCAGCTAGTGGAGGGGGTTGGAGGAGGGGGGAGGACAGGCCCGAAGGACAAGACAGGGAAGTATTTCCATCCAGGCATTGCCAGCCTATTGGATAAGTGTGCCACAGGTCAAGCTCAAGGTAAGAGACGGTGCTGCAGCAGTACTTACTTAGCTGCCCCCCTGTGCCTTGGCCTGGTTTTATATTCCTTGCGGAAAATGTAAGAAAGATCTCAGGCCCCAGTGAATGCCATAGCAAGGCGCATGCTTAGTGGAGCTGGTGCGTTGAACTGGGCCTCGTGGAAGGCTTTTTCTTTCTTTCTTTTTTTGGCCATCATGTCCCAGGTGGTTTGCTATTGCCTTTCTCTTCATAGTGACCCTGGAATTCCTTGGTGGTCTCACTTCCAAATACTGACCAGGGCTGACCCGGCGTAGCATTGAGATCCAGCTAGCCAGTTTGGTGTTGTGGTTTAGAGTGGCGGACTCTAATCTGGAGAACCGGGTTTGATTCCCCACTCCTCCACATGCAGCCAGCTGGGTGACCTTGGGCCAGTCACAGTTCTCTGAGAACTCTCTCAGCCCCACCTACCTCACAGGGTGTCACTGTGGGGAGAGGAAGGGAAGGAGATTGTAAACTGCTCTGAGGCTCCGAGTGAAGGGCGGGGTATAAATCCTCCTCCTCCCAGGGGAGGTGAAGTACCAGGCAGAAGTCCCATTACCAATATGATGTGGACTTTTATGTCATTTCAGAACTAAAAGAGATTTTTTTTATCTTCCATGACTCCAGATACTGCATATGGGATAGTATCCAGGGAAGGGGTGCATATTTCAAGTTTTTGGCAGGTCCACAGGAATGACACTTGAGCTGCGATACCATCATTAGGCCCTTGTACTCTCCTGAACATACAAAGATTGGTTTACACACAGTACTTCTGATGTGTAGTTTGACCCTACAAATAGCCATGGGGGAAATATGGACTGATGGGCATGGCAATGTGAACCCTTCCCTGCCCCATTTTCCTGACCACACATGCCTCCCTCTCAGCCCGCTTTTATCCCCAACAAGAAAGAAAGGTACCACACTGCCTTTTCCCTACCAAGGCTCACAGCTTTTGGGTGCACATTTTCAATCAGGAAAAGAACACAGGGAAGAGTTAAACCACTTCCTTCCCCAGTGCCACAGCTTTAGTCCAGATCAGAGGCCCTCCCCACCAATGCTCCCTCTAAGCTGTCCTGCAGGAAATGACCCCTGGTTCTTCTGATTTTCAAGTAGGTGCACTGTAGACCTTACATTTTCCAACACTTTCCTGTTGTCAGCAGCTTGCTAGTTACTCTGATTAGGGGGCTGAAGTTTCAGCCCTTGTTGTGATCAGATCACTTTCTTCTCAAGGCATGGTTGAGCTTTCTGTCTTCTCCTTCCAGGGGCAGTAGACCAATTCAGATGGTCCGACCTCAGAGATTAATGGATTCTTCTGGTTTCCAGGTGACTGAGCGCGTCCCCAGTGACTCTGTGGAGGCCCTTCTAGCTGCATCTAAATGATGGGCTGACTGGGGTCGTAAACAGAGTTGCTCCTTGGTGTCCTCTTCCATGCTCTGTGAGAGCCCTCAGCTCCTTGGTTTAGCAGGGAACTGGGTGTTGTCGAGTAGACTGGAAAATGACTAGAGTGACATTGGAGGAAGCTTTGGGATGAATCAGTCACAGCACCTTGTAAAATGCTACAATCATGCTGATGGCCATTTTTAATAATTTTACTCAGCAAAAACTGAATACAGGAACACAAGGTCTACCAGAGTCCTTCATACCAGGTCCTCTAGCTAGCGTACCAAGGGATATGAGTAAAACCTGGACTGGAACTGCTCCACATGTGAGTATCCTGGAGCTAATATAAAACATGAAATGGTCTACTCAAGATTACACATGTCATAAAGCCCATTTGCACACCTAGGAGGTGGCAGGAATGGCAGTGAAGAAAACTTTCTTCTCTGCCATCATTGCGTCAGCAGAATCTTGTCCAGCTCAATTGTTCAAAGTGGTTCATGACTTGATAAGTCTGACCCTGTGAGCAATGGAAATTTGGCCTCCAGCCATGATGAACACCCCTAGGCTCTTAACTGTCTCTGAAAAAGACAACATCACTCCATCTAAGCCTCTAGATGCATCCGTCTTGGTTCTGAACTGGTGTTTTGAGGCTGTGGTCAGGTGGATAAGGCAGAACAAAATGAAGCTGAATCCAGACAAGACAGAGGTAATGTTGGTTGGGAAGGCTGATATTCTCGAGGGACTGAATCCAGTTGTCCTAGATAGAGTGATGCTATCTTTTTCAGAGAAGGTTAAGAGCCTGGGGGTGCTCATGAACCCTGTCACTGTTCGAAAAGCTGGTTGGCATGGTGGTCAGGAGTGCCTTCTGTCAGCTGCATCTGATTTGCCAGCTTTCCAGTTACTTAGACTCATGTGATCTGACCTCGCTGATCCATGCTTTTGTAACCTCATGCTCTACATAGAGCTGTCCTTGAAGGCAACCTGGAAACTACAGCTGGTCAAGGAATGTGGTAGCCCAACTGCTGTCAGGGGCTAGCTGCTGGGAACATATGTTACCCATTTTGAAACAACTTCATTGGCTGTCAGTCTGTTTCCAGGTTCAACTCAAGGTGCTGGTTATGACCTTTAAAGCCCTTCATGACCTAGGATCCACACATTTGAAGGATCACCTCCTTCCAGGTGTCCCCGTGCATCAACTATGGCCATCAGGCACCCATCTGTTGGCTATCCCACCACATAGGGTGACCTGTTCGGCACTGATCAGATCCCAGGCCTTTTCCATTGTGGTCCCAGCTCCATGGGATGGGCTACCTGAAGAGGAGAGATGGGCCACCTCCTTGGAGATCTTCAGGAGGTGCTGCAAGGCCTGCTTGTTTGCCAGGGCTTTTGAGGGGGTGTTAATAGTAGGCATCTTTTAACAGGGGATGTGGAAGAGATTTGAAGCTTGTTATTTTATTTTTGGTTTTAGCTGGGGACATTTTCACTATGATTGTAAGCTGCCTTGACTCATGAGGAAAGCTGGGGTCGAAATGTTGTAATAAATAAAATATGTAAATCTTGGAGAGGAAAAGGCTCAGTTTAAAATCCCCTGCTGGTTAAGAATGCAGCCTTGTTTAAGTAAAGGTAAAGGTTCCCTTGCTCGAAAGCCAGTCAAATCTGACTCTAGGGTTGCGGTGCTCATCTCCATTTCAAAGCCGAAGAACCAGCACTGTCCGAAGATGTTTCCGTGGTCATGTGGCCGGCATGACTAAACACCAAGGCGCACGGAACGCTGTTACCTTCCCACCGAAGTGGTACCTATTTATCTACTTGCAATTTCTTGCTTTCGAACTGCTAGGTTGGCAGGAGCTGGAACTAGAGACGGGAGCTCACTCCGTCATGCGGCACCCGGGTCTCGAACTGCTGAACTATTGACCTTCCACAGCCTGCAGTTCAGCATCTTAACCACTTGAGCCACCGCAGCTCCTCCTTGTTTACATACAGTTTTATTCAGGGTTGCAGTCCTAACCACAGTGACACCCACCTAAGCCCATTGACTTCAAGGGACTGATGGCCAAACTAGACATGATGGTGTCCATGGATCCAGTGTGGTGTCCACAGAGGGTCACTGTAGTGTATAGGGTTGCCAGCTCTGGCCTGGGAAATACCTGGAGATTTTGGGGTAGAGTCTGAAGAAGGTGGGGTTTGGGGCGGGGAGGGGCCTCAGAAAGATATAATGCCATACAGTCCACCTTCCAAAGTAGCCATTTCCTCCAGGGGAACTGATCTCTGTCACCTGGAGATCAATTGTAATAGTGGGAATTTTCCAGCCACCACCTGGAGGTTGGCAACCCTATATAGTGTAGTGGATAAAGTGGTGGGCTAGGACCTTGGGCAACCTGGATTCAAATCCCCACTTTTACCATGGAAACTCACTGGGTGACCTTGGGCCTGTCACAAACTGTCAGCCTGGGCAACCTCACAGGGTTGTTGTGGTGAGAAAATGGAGGAGGGGAGAACAATGGTCGAAGCCTCTTTGAGTCCCAACTGGGGAGCAAAATGGGATAAATGCAAAATGCATGCAAACTATGGCTGGTGGTACCATTTGAGAGCTGGACTTGTCCTTTTAAAAATGCTGCAAGAGCTGGATTCTGATTGGGTGGGGAGCATGGTGGCACCAGGCAAGCTTGTCCCCCCGCCCCGCTTTTCAAGGGCTTCAATAGCCATGGGGCGGACGGGCTGTTTGGTCCTTAGAAGGATATGATTCTGTTTAGAACCAAAGTGTAACTTCCTTAAGAGGGATGCATGCCTCAGCTGCCTCTTCACTTCTCTTGGACTGGCATCACTGAATGAGTGTGCGTCTTTAAAACCCCTGAGGCGATGAAGTGGTGGGGAGTCTTTTCAATACAAAAAAGCCACACAACATCCAGACAGTGATCAAATCTGTTGAAATGACTATATCTTACAAGCACAAGGCTTGCTTTTCAAGAAGGAAAGGAGCCCAACAGGTTTATTCAAATTAGCTAGAAAGTGCCATCCTAAAAGACCCGGTGGACTGCAGAGGCTAAAAAAGCCATCTTTCAAAGCAGGATAAAAAGAGTGAAGGCTGTTACCATCCATAACATGGAATGGCATATTTATAGACAATTATTGTGTGCACACACATGGATTCTCTGAATTAGGCTGTCTCTGCATTTATCAAATAAAGCCATACTCTGCATGGGAAGTAAAAGCTCTAGTTGTTAGATGCGGGGCCTATACAGTGATTGCCCCAAACCATCTTTAAAGGTAAAGTTAAAGGTTCCCTTGCTTGAAAGCCAGTCAAGTCCAACTCTAGGGTTGCGGTCCTCATCTCCGTTTCAAAGCCGAAGAGCCAGCGCTGTCCGAAGACGTTTCCGTGGTCATGTGGCTGGCATGACTAAACACCAAGGCACACAGAACGCTGTTACCTTCCCACTGAAGTGGTACCTATTTATCTACTTGCAATTTCTTGCTTTCGAACTGCTAGGTTGGCAGGAGGTGGAACTAGAGATGGGAGCTCACTCCGTCATGCGGCAACTCGGGTCTCGAAATACTGAACTACCGACCTTCCACAGCCTGCAGTTCAGCATCTTAACCACTTGAGCCACCGCAGCTCCTAAACCATCTTTACCCCCAAGTAAAAAGTTGCATTGCTTAGGAAGGGCTTCAACATGCAGCATTTTTGTCTGGAGACCTGACAGGCTGATTGTCCTCAGTTCAACAAGTGAACAAAACAAGTGGATGCCATTTTCATTTTGTCTTGTCATCTTTGTTTCCACCCGATTTCTGTGGTTTTGATCATTGTTCTGTTTTGCGACCTGTTTTGTGTGCTGGCCTAGAGGCCTAAAAGTTTTAAATAAGCAAATAACAAATGCGTGGGTAATGTTAACCTTAAGTGTCACAGAATTTTAAAGATAGAGTTGAACTGATTTCACTCAGTTTTATGCCACTTTTTTCAACAGTGTTGAAAGATGCTTGGTTTTCGGGAAACTTTTCAGGAAAGAAAGTTTGATCATTTGTTTCCTTAGCCACATTTGTGCAAATGTGATTTCTATGGTCTTCAGCTACACAGGCTGGATTTCTTTGCATTCTTCAGGATGACGCCAACTAAAAACCAAAGTTCTTTCCCTTTAAATCTGCTAAGGAATTGAGCAGAGTGGGAAGAAAGTTTTGAGGGGGGAAAAAACCTAATAATGAGAAAAGCATCAACATGTTATGAACTTCTCATTGCAGCACACTGAATGAGCATAAAAATTAAAGTCCAAATTTTAGATAATGCTGCAAAAAAGGCCAACCATATATTGGAGTATGATTGGTTTTCCCCTCCACTTTATTCGCAACCAAATAAATTTATTATGACAGAAGAACCTATTAGCATATTTATAATTTTATCCATTGCGACTAGCCAATGACATTGGGTCCCCCTAATTTGAGCAATCTTTTATTTAAATTTAACTACCTTTTCTGTAGGAAACAACACCATTGACCTTAATGTCAAGCAACATTATCTGCTCAGTAATTTGCACCAATAGTCTCATTGTGTTCTTTTTAGCACAGAGGCTTATCAGAAGAAGTCAGGGGAGAGGAAAAAACCCACAGCTCTTTGTAAAAAGAAAAGGAAGTCATAAAACAAAGATAATATTATTAACAGGTCTATGGAAGAATTTGGTTTTGGCAGCAATTAAAAATTAAAAAAAAACACAGATGAGTTGCTCACTAGCCACTGAAACAGAAAGAGCGATATTGTTGAAAGCCTGGCTACCCAGTAAAATAAAATAAAATAAAATAAAAATGCAAGTCTCCTTCTCCTTTGTTCTTTCTCCTTGGCCTCTTTTCTCCCAGCTGCCTTGGCCTCAAAAATGTGCCATTCCATGCAAACAACTGTTTCAGATCCTTTGCTAATTTTACAACTCAATGACTGGTACCCTTTAGGTTATCCTCATTAGATTCGGAGGTAGTTAATGGAAATAAAAATCGCAGTGAAAGCTCAGCGTCACAGATGCCTGCTGCTCCCAACCATATGTCACACACCCACCTGTATTTTTACAGACACAACTTTCTTTGTATATAGACTTATTAGAAAACTGCAAGCACAACATTTTCATTCTTCCCCACTTCCAACAAGCTTATAGCAGCGTACAGCCCCCTCCCATTTCTTTATCCTGGCAACAGCCCTGTGGATTAGGGAGAGGGGCTGGCTCAAGGTTATCCACTGAGTTTCATGGATGAGCAGGGATTTGAACACAACTCTCGCCAGTCCCCATCCGCCCAATGTTCGTGCTGAATTTTCTTCAAATACTTGGATGTCTGCCGAATGTTCTCGGAATATTTGATATCCTTATTTGACTCCCAATGATATTTGATTTCAGTATTTGGTATCCCTGTCTCAGTATTAGATGAATGCAATGGTGTTTAGGACTTGATAGAATTGATAAATGGATGTGCAGAGGTGTCTTATTGGGGTTTGTCAAACATTTGACAAGCAGGTGAACACTGACTCATCTGTCCATAAATTCTTGTATGGCTTCTATATAAACCTTGTGCATCGCAGAGGATTCTAGGATTTGTAATATGTATACATCGTACATATTGAGCCTCTCCCTTGTCCATTGTGAACTGAACTGTGTTCTAGAACATACCCAATATGATGTTTTAGATCAGACAGTTCTTGTTAGATTTAGTTAGTGATATGGTCTCAGTTTATAAGTATAATTAATTTAGTTAAGAAATAAAATCAAGCTACAAATCAAATTGCCCTGACCTGGATAGCCCAGGCTAGCCAAATCTCATCAGATCTCTCAAGCTAAGCAGGGTTGGCCCTGATCAGTATTTGGATGGGAGACCAACATGGAATACCAGGGTCATGACATGGAGGCAGGGAATGGCAAACCACCTCTGAAAGTCTCTTTCCTTGAAAACCCCACAGGGTCACCAAAAGTCAGCTTTGACTTGATGGCAAAAAAAGGGTGGGGGGAAATGCCAGAGTTCACTCTTCAAAGCTGTGATATTCTCCAGGGGAACTGGTCTCTGTAGGCTGAACTGTAATTCTAGGCAATCTCCTCCCCGATCTGGAGGCTGGCAGACTGAAATCAAGAAGGAGAAACATCTGCCTGGATAGTCCAGGCAAGCCTGATCTCACTATAACTCGGAAGCTAAGCAGGGCCCGACCCTGGCTAGTACCTGGAAGGCAGACCTCCTAGGAATACCAGGTCTGGGATGCAGAGGCAGACAAAAGCAAGCCACCTTTCTGAAATGTCCAAGCCCCACTAGGGGTTGCCAAAGTCAACTGTGACTTCCAGGCGCGTGCGCGCGCGCACACACACTACTCACACACACACACACACACAACTCACAAAAAAGAAAGAGAAACTACATGTGGGTGAAGAATGGACAGTTCAGATTTAGACTATAAATTGTCAGAGCAGCCTTGAAGACTGCTGACGACCTGATCAATGCCTGTTCTAATGACAAGATGTGTTGACCAGGCAACTTTAATCTTTCTGCACTTTGTGAACTTTCTGAACATGTTTTGCAAAGGAGCTTGCAGAATTTTGGGCTTGTGTGAAGCTAAGTAGGCCTAGCGGTCAACTACCTTAGAAGGAAAAAGAGAGCTGATACTGTTTGCCAAAAGGTGGCCTTCAAGGAGGGTGTTATGATCTGGAAGTAAACTATATAACTATGCAAAGTCCTCCACCTTATCAGAGGAGACCAACAGGTCAACACCAGAGGCAGCAGTTGACCATCAGGACTCCCACCTCTCCACCACCACCAAGCTACAAGTCAACCTGTCCAGTACACTAATGTGAGTGAATGGGAACCAGAAATATGGTGCCTAAGATGTAACATGATCCTGTTGATTTTAATTCTTTTTTCTTTAATTCTTAAAGTGCTGTGGTCTCTGGCTACCTTCTCCAATGATCTGCTTCCTAAAGGACAGTGGTCTGGTCATCCACTGGTCTTCGGGCATTAGTAATAATTAATTGGCAAAAATTAATCAACATTTATCTTACTTCAGTGTAGAGTATTTGACTAGTACTGGAGAGATCAAGGTTCACCCCCACTCTACTCAAACATGGACCATTTGTTTTTTTCTGAGACTAACCAACCTGCCAAGGTTGTTGTGAGCAAAAAAGGAGGAGGGGGAAGTATGCATGCTGTTCTGAATTTCTTAGAACAGTGGTTCCCAACCTTTTGGGTATGGTGACCTATAACTCCAAATTTACTTGGTATGATGACCCATCACGGGGTTTTTTTTTGCACCCATCTATACTAGCATCCCATTTTCTACAGTGGCCATTGTAAAGGTTTAGCTGTGTTAGTCTGTTATTTTATTTGATTTTTGGAGAAACCAGCAAACTTTGCACAAAGGGCCCAGCAGAACCCAAGAAATTGGCATTCCGAAGTACACAGCCTTCGCATATGGTGATGGTTATCTCAAAAAGGACACTGCAGAGCTTGAAAAAATACAGAGGAGGGTAACCAGGATGAGCACCTTGGAGCACCTTCCCTATGAGGAAAGGCTGAAGAGTCTGGGACTTTTCAGTTTAGAAAAGAGATAATGGTTTATAAAATCATGCATGGAGTAGAGTTAACAAAGAGAATTTTTTTCTCCCTCCCCCAAAATACTAGAACTTGAGGGCATCCAGTGAAGTAGGTTCAGGATGGACAAAAGGAAATAACTACTGTACACAGAGAGTGATTAAAATGTGGAATTCACTGCCAGAGGATATAGTGATGGTTACAGGAATAAACAGCTTTAAAAGGAGATGAGATAGATTCATGGAGGATAAGTCTATCAATGGCCACTAGTCATGGTGGCTGAGGGAACCTCCACATTCAGAGGCACTAATCCTCTTAATCCCAGAGCCAGAGGGCAACATCAGGTGAAGGCTTTGCCCTGTTTTTGGCCATCCAGAGGAACTGGTTGCCCACTGTGTGAAACAGGATGCTGGACTTGATGGACTATTGGTCTGATCCAGCAGGGCTCTTACATTCTTATGTTACACTAGGAATAAGGCCTGTTGTGGAAATAAATACAACAAGCTCTAGAAAGAGGCTCTGGGTGGGTGTCCCAGCCTTAAGCACTCAGCATCAATTTGCTGTGGTGACCTCAGCAGCGTATAATGACACAGAGTACACCGTTTTTTCCAGGGGAACTGATCTCTGCCATCTGAAGAGCAGCTGTAATTCTGAGTGATCTCCAGCCCTCACCTGGATATTGGCAGCAGTGGTTACCCAGGAGGGAATGGCTGGTTTGGAGGATGGAGTCTATGGCATTGTACCTGCTTGAGGTCCCACCCTTCCTCAAACCTCACCCTATCCAGGCTCTACCCCTCAAATCTCCAGGAATTTCCTGACCTGGAGTTGGCAACCCTTTCTCCTTCCCGGCCAATCATCAATCTACCTTTATCTGCCCCTCTGAGTTCAACTTTCCATCTCCCCACCTGCAGCCTCTACCCTGTTCTGAAGCCCTGACTGCTACGTCACACTGGCTGTCATAGGAGAGCTATCTCAGCAGGGTATAAGAACACAGAGTGCACCATTTTATCCAGGGGAACTGATCGCTGTCATCTGGAGAGCAGTTGTAATTCTGAGTGATCTTCAGCCCTCACCTGGAGATTGGCAGCAATGGTTCCCCAGGAAAAGTACAGCCTTTCTCTGCAGTGGGGACCAAAGCAGCTTACATCATTCTCCTCTCCCCCTTTTAATCTGCACAACAATCCTGTGAAGTATTTTAGGCTGAAAGTCTGTGATTGGTCCGAAATCACCCACTCAGCTTCCACAGCAAGAACCTGGGACCCTGCACTGAAGTGTTAATTGCTACGTCACTCTGGCTGTGATATTGCCTGGTATCACAACTTCACTCCAGATAACAGATCTCTCTCTCTCCCCTTGGAGAAAATAACTGCTTTTGAGGGTGGACTCTATGGCATTCTATTTAGCTGAGCCTTCTCCCCTTCCCAAACCCTGGCTTCTGTAGACTCCACAACAAAATCTCCAGGAATTTCCCAACCTGGAGCTGCTTTTACCCCTTTTAAGTCCCCCTTGCTATCCCCAACCCTTGCCTCTACTATTGATCTCTTGATCTATAGTCAAGAGACCCACGCGTTCTGGCTGGTTCTGGTCGTGTGGACTCCCTTTTGTTTCCATTTCTTCCCCTCCATTCTTCATTGGAACAACCAAGCTGCAAGACAGATAAGTATCGGCCACCATCACCCCTACCTGCTAATGCAACTGTGCTTATTTCCTACTGTAATTCTTAGGAACTTGATTGAATGTGTGAGTGCATCAAACGACGACAGCCTCAGAATCCTTTACTGGTAACCCTTGGTGGGATGAGGACCTTGGTATACATTGGCAAGAACCCATTTATAAAATTGCCAATTGCTGTAAATAAAGCAATTCGGCTAACAACCCAGCCAATGGCACGCAAGTACTCTTAAGTGGTGGTGGACTGGCCAATGGCTGATGGAGTGCACAGCACAGCCAATGGGAGAGTTGGAAATGGCTAATATGTAAGGGAATTATATATATAAAATTCCAGCCCTTGACCATCCTCTTCTTCTCCATTCTTCTTCTAATCCCTCTTTAAAGCCACATAAACTGCTAACCATCACTATGTACCATGTTAGTGAGTTCCTCAAGCTGTGCAAAGTGCTTCTTGTGTCCTGAGTGCTTTATGCATGTGTGCTTCCAATTTGGTCGTAACCACCCATAAAGAACATGAAGCAATGACAGTGAGCTTTGACTGCTCCCGTTGTGACCTCATTCAACCCCCCCTTTTATAGTGGAACAATAATTTCTTGAGTCTTGACGGTAGTTATTACCAGTGGCAACTGCAGTGGGAAGGCATGTGAGGAAGATTCCATAGACAAGAGTAAATGTACTTCATTGACAAGAAACAAAACAAAACAAAACAAAAACCTAGGGTCAATTATTTCTACAGCAAATAAGTTTCACCTACAGACAACTGGAAATTCACAGTAATTGAGTGCGCTTATAGTCTCTCTTTGCTACAGATTCCAGGGAATGCATTGACACTGGAAACTCTTTCTAGAGAGAAGCCCTTCCTATGAATCCTGCCTAACAGAGGACCTCATCCACCAAAGGCATTTCCCCCCCCCCGCCCTCTCTCACCTCAGTCTTAGGAAGTCATGGGGCTTAATAGAACCGTGCAGGCTCAGCCTTGGAAGGCAAAGAAAACATGTCTCTGAGCAGGAGCATGTGCAAAGATCCATTTGACACCTTGCAGTGCTGAGTCGCAGGTTCGGGTGGTAGACCAGAAGCAGGGTGTCGGGGGCAGATCCTGGATGTGCTGTGTACCAGGCCTGAACATCTGGCTCCAACAGGCTCTTGTCTTTTTGGCACAGCAGCAGCTACTTCCAATCAGCCCCATCATGCTCACAGATGTGCTTCTCTGCCATGATTTTGCAAGCCCTGCTCTAACTCAGAGAGAGGCCAACAAGGCATGCGGATCTCTTTTGTCCCTTCCCTTGCCAATGGCTTCCTCACCACTTTTTCCTTTCTCTTGCTTTCTTACTTCTCTTTCTTCACATTCATCAAACACGCCCCCCCCCCCGGCTTTCTCTTCAGAGCCAGTTTGGTGTAGTGGTTAGGAGCGTGGACTCTAATCTGGGAGAACCGGGTTTGATTCCCCACTCCTCCACATGCAGCTGCTGGTGTGACTTTGGGTCAGTCATAAGTTCTTTCAGAGCTGTGCTCTCAAGGGCAGTCCTTGAGAGAGCTCTCTCAGCCCCACCTACCTCACAGGGGGAGGGAAAGGGAAGGGGAGATGGTAAACCGCTCTGAGACTCCTTTGGATAGTGAAGGATCCTCTTCTTTCCTCTTCCTCCCAGTGCAGAAGCAAGCCATCTACCCCCTCACATCAACTCCCCCCCCCCATAAAATCTTATT
>NW_015168176.1:0-4008 GCF_001447785.1 Gekko japonicus | reverse complement strand
CGTGGGTCTCAGTGAGGAGACATGGCTGAAGTGTTTATGCCCCTGTTCGTCCAGCAGTTGGTTGCTGTTCATGACTGCTGTGCGGGAAGCTGTGAGGAGGGGCACAGTGTCGCCTCGGACCCACCCTCTTCTGCTCAAAAGACAGCCCCACTCCCCATCTCCCTCCATCCTTTTCCTCCTCCTCCTCCTCCAGCCCCGGACCCACCTCTCTTCCAGGGCCATGGTGGACACGTGGTGGAGGAAAGTGCTGCGAAGTTGCCGCCAACTTATTGTGACTCAGTGGGGTTTTCAGGACAAAGAGGTGGACGGAGGTGGTTTGCCCACTGCCTTCCTTTGAGCAGCAACCCTGGACTTCCTCGATGGAATCCCATCCGAGTACTAACCAGGGATGACCCTGCTTGGCTTCCAAGATCCGTAATGGGATTGGGCTAGTCGGGGCCATCCCGGTCAGGGCAAAAGGGTTTGGGCTGAACTTTCGGTGGTGAGAAGTGCCATCAAGTCACAGCCAACTTATGGCAACTCTGTAGAGTTTTCAGGGCGAGACGTTCAGAGGTGGTTTGCTGTCGTCTGCCTCTGTGTAGTGATCCTAGACTTCCATGCTGGTCTCCCATCCAGTGAATGACCACTTGTGTTAAAGACACCTGCAGGTCTAAGTGGTGTGGGAGCAGCCACTGTGGAAAGTGGGTCTGACCCACTTTTTGGGTTGCGACCCACATGTTCGGAAATGCTGCCTTAGACAAAGGGCGTGTTAAAACAGATTACATTCAGCGGTATTTAATATCTGACGTGGCGTCAGAGGTAACATGCAATACTAATTAGTGTGTAACCGTTGAAAGATTTCACATTTGAAGGCCTGCCAAACTGTCAAGAGATGCCAGCAAATCAGAAGCACTCAGATTTGAGTGTCGAAACCAAAAACTTCACATTCAAAATCCATGGAACGTTGTCATTCAGCAGCCAACCATGGAAGCTGAAAACTGGAAGCCGGCTGTTCCTGAACTTCTAGTTTAAGTGCTAACACTTCCAACCAAAAAAACCCCTATGAAGTTAGCCCGCAGGTACTTCCTAAACAGGCTTCATAGAAAAGGTGTATAAAACTCACCCAAAGCCTAGGCAAAAGGACAGTTTTAACCTGTTGCTTAAAATTGGACCAGGTGAATAGGTGTCTCTCCAAAGAGAGAGGCACACAAGGGCTTCTGAAGACCTCTTCACTCTCCCATACTGCTTGGGGAAAGAGATGGGAAGTTAAAGGCAGCTATTATTGTGTAACAACTTTTGAGGGCATAGGCAATGAGATGCTTATTTACAAGGGCCCAGGCTGAGCAGGTATTATGGGGGAACAGAAGCAAGCACACGGGCAGCTACAGGCTAGCCCACAGGTAAAACCAACAGCCAGAAAATCAAACACTACTACCCTCACCCCTGGAAATGCTTTCCGTAACAGTTAGGCAACAGAGGGATATTCCAGATGCTCCGGGAAAAGGGTGGCTTGCTTGAAATTGACCATTAGTGTCCATTCTTCCTGTGTTAATGGCCAGACCGCATCCAAAAATGTTGATTTTTAGTTGGTAGCGATCATTAGTAGCACACCTAAAAATGCTTCAGGTATTAATACCTAAGTTTAGCCAGGGAGAATCAATTCAGAGATCTCACTCCGTTTTTCATTTATTTCAAGTTTCACGGTCGGTGTGTCCAAAAGCTAGAAAGCTGCCACCAAATGCTGCTATTCACGAGACACTTATTTCTCCAAAACAAAAGCTCAGAAGCTGATCTGCCACATACCTCAATTCAGGTTTTGATTTCTGGCAGAGAAATCACTTTCAGAAAAGTAGCATCGGGAAAGCACACATGATTGTGAACAAGAACCTAAAGAAACCAAATACATTCAATGAGGTACAAGGATATCCCGTTGGGAACAGCTCTGCTTGGTATTTTATCCATTTACACAGAGTAGGATTAGGCTACTTAAGCAGTAAAGTCTGATAAAGCAACGCCTGGCAAAGTATATATTAGCGTCTTAAATATAAGCTTATAATCAGATATAATCGCCATCTTAAACAAATACGTCCTCCAATCGGTGAAGTTTTAGCATGCAGTGCGGGGGAAGAAGTTCACGGGAATTTAAACTGACACCCGCTCATTGCTTTTTGTCCTACTCCTAAGACATCCTTTTGTTTCAGGATAGAATACAAAAGATATTAAAGGAGAAGGCTGGAGAGAAGAAAGCTGGCAGGACCAGGCCAGTCCTGCAGCAACATGGTATTTTAATGGCTAAATTCAATTTCACCCAGGAATATAAAATCGCTTTTGAAGGAATAACATTACTAGCTTTGTCAGCTGATTAAAAGAGAGAGAGAGAGAGAGAGAGGGGGGGGGAGAACAGGAAACCATTTTTGTCCCAGTCCATGACACTGTCTAACCATCTCATCCTTTGCCGTCCCCGTCTTCTTTGACCTTCAATCTTTCCCAGCATCAGGGTCTTTTCCAGTGAGTGCTCCCTTCTCATTTGGTGGCCAAAGTATTTGAGCTTCAGTTTCATTATCTGGCCTTCCAGGGAACAGTCAGGGTTGATTTCTTTGAGGATTGACTGATTTGTTCTTCTTGCAGTCCAAGGGACTCTCAAGAGTCTCCTCCAGCACCATAGTTCAAAAGCATCTATTCTTCGGCGCTCGGCCTTCCTTATCGTCCAACTCTCGCAGCCATACATGACTACTGGGAATACCATTGCTTTGACCATGCGGACTTTTGTTGGCAGGGTGATGTCTCTACTTTTTATCATGCTGTTTAGGTTCGCCATCGCTTTCCTCCCAAGGAGCAGGCGTCTTTTAATTTCATGGCTGCAGTCACAGTCTGCGGTGATCTGGGATCCCAGGAACGTGAAGTCTGTCACTACTTGCACGACTTCCCCTTCTATTTGCCAAGGAGTGATGGGGCCGGATGCCATGATCTTAGTTTTTTTGATGTTGAGCTTCAAGCCCACTTTTGTGCTCTCCTCTTTTACCCTGAGCAAGAAACTCTTTAGGTCCTCTTCACTTTCTGCCATTAGAGTGGTATCGTCTGCATATCTGAGGTTATTGTTTTCCTCTATTACTTTGCATTGTTCATTCAGGAAGGCCTCCTTATCTCTCCTTGCTGTTCTCTGGAAATCTGCGTTCAGTTGGGTAAATCTTTCCTTTTCGCCTTTGCCTTTCGCTTTCCTTCTTTCCTCTGCTATTTGTAAAGCCTCATCAGAAAGCCACTTTGCTTTCTTGCATTTCTTTTTCTTTGGGATGGTGGTGATTGCTGCCTCCTGTACAATGTCACGAATCTCCGTCCATAGTTCTTCAGGCACTCTATCAAATCCAGAGCCTTGAATCTATCCTTCACCTCTACTGTATATTCATCAGGGATGCGATCTAGGTCAAACCTGAATGGCCTTCTGTTTTTCCCGATTTTCTTCAGTCTAAGTCTGAATTTTGCAATGAGTAGCTCATGATCTGAACCACAGTCAGCTCCAGGTCTTGTTTTTACTGACTGGTAGGATACAATTTTACTGACTGGTATGATACAAATTTACCCAATTTTACAATTACATATATCAGGTTAAAATCAGAGGCTTGTATCCCAAGGTGCCCTTTCATTCACGGAGGGGTCTCGCAATCACAGAACCAGCCTTTTGCTCATGACGAGTCTTCCGCTCATGGAAGCATCTCTTCTGTGGCTGGAACATTTCTTCATGAGTGGAAGGCCCGGAGTAAGAGTCTTTCCATGCATGCTTATACAACCATTCGCTATCTCAGTCTTCACTCAGTACCCAACCATTTGCTCCTCAGTGTATGATCCTCCTGCAGCTGACTGGGTCTGAGTAGCCCCCATCCATGGGCCTGAAGCAAACACTCACAGTCCAGAGTGATGATAACTGCAGTCTGGTGGGCCTTGACATGCCCATCAGCTGCAAAGCATGCATGAGCCCTGCTGAGAATGCAAGTTGCCCATGTCCCCAGTGGGCCACAAAGGGTGTATTGTTTG
>NW_015168175.1:87133-88197 GCF_001447785.1 Gekko japonicus | reverse complement strand
TGGCCTACCTGGTACCTGACATTCCAGCCATCCTCTTCTTCCAGCCTGGCAGGAAAAACTAGCTTTATTGAGTCTCTCAGAGCCATATCCAGCCATATCCAGCCAATAGGATGAACGGAGAGGCAGCTTTGTGTAGGGGTTAAAGGAATGGACTGGCATCTGTGAGACCCAGGGCTATTTTTGGGCAGGAACGCACAGGAATGGAGTTCCAGCTGGCTCCTGAGTTGGCCACGCCCAGCAGGAGCTCATTAGCATAACAGGCCACACCCAACAGCAGAAACTCATTAGGACTGGCTACATTACGGGTGTGTGGCCTAACATGCAAAGGAGTTCCTGCTACAAAAAAGGCCCTGGGTTCTGACCACAAACAAGGTCAACAGAATAAGAAGCAAAAGGTGAGTGTGGCTGGATGACCACACTTCTGGTAACATGGGGGTGTGGCCTAATATGCTAATAGGCTGTGCTGTCAAGGGTGTGGCCTATTATGCTAATGAGTTCCTCCTGGGCTTTTTCTACAAAAAAAAGCCCTGGACTGAGACCTAGGTTCAAGCCCTGCTGAATCGGTGTCTACTAAATGAGAGGGACTCACTGAGGGACCCTGGGCCAATCACCCTCTCTCAGCCTAACCTACCTCACAGGGCCGTTGCCGGGGCTTGCCAGATCAGACAGTAGCATTTTGGCCCAAACTCTATGGTTGCCGCATGACGTCATCACACCAGCAACATCATGCGTGGTAAGGTCACCCCGGCCCCCACTCCTGGAAGGCTCCCTCCCAACCACGCTCTCCAGCAGAACCATTGGACCTGGCACCCCTAGTTGTCGTGAGGATGAAACAGAGGACCGCAGAACAACGCATGGCCGGCTGAACGTCTTGGAGGAGGGGCAGGCTCAAAATGTACTAAAACGAATGAATCCATCACATTAGCTTGGTGGATTACAAACTGTGCATGCCTCATTGGTAGCATTTAGTTAATAGTTCCGTGATTTGCCTCTGCAGTTTAGCATAAGTAAAGGTAAAGGTTCCCTTGCTCGAAAGCCAGTCGAGTCCGACTCTAGGGTTGCGG
>NW_015168175.1:74558-86211 GCF_001447785.1 Gekko japonicus | reverse complement strand
CTACGTCCCAGCTCCTGTCCACCCAGCAGTTTGAAAGCCCGTTAAAGGGCAAGTAGATAAAATGGGTACCTGCTATTAGAGCGGGGAGGCACCCGCCCCTGGCGTAGCAGCGACGGTGGAGAGTGGAGAGTGATAAAAGCGGCGGTGGAGAAAAATGCGGCTGTCGAGGCGAGGAGGCGAACAAAGGAGGCCGGACTGACAAGGCGCGGAGGCGGAGCGACGCAGCAGGCTGGAGCCTGACTTGGACGGAGGCCGCTGCGAGCATGCGTGGAAGCACAAAGTGGTCCGAGCCTGGAGATGGAATTTGCGACAGCCGGAAAAAGTGGAATTGCGAAGACCTGCGCCAGAGAAGGGTCACCGCCGGACTGTCCCCTCGCAAGAAGATCTGCTACAACAGAATAAGGGTGCCTGGTAGGCTTCTCACTGTCCCTACACATATGTGGCCCTAGATTAGGATTGTATGAAATAGAATTGTAAGCCGCTCAGAGCCCCTAGGGGGTGAGCAGGATAGAAGCCGAAGGATAAATAAATAAATAAATAAAATGGACTTACCCACTCCAAATTGTTTTCCTATTCACACTAATAGGTAGTAGAAATAAGAAGTCAGCAATCCAGCATCTGAGATGCCATGTATGAATTAACATTTGGGGGAGGGGGGGAGAGTACAGAACGAAGGATAAATAAATAAATAAATAAAATGGACTTACCCACTCCAAATTGTTTTCCTATTCACACTAATAGGTAGTAGAAATAAGAAGTCAGCAATCCAGCATCTGAGATGCCATGTATGAATTAACATTTGGGGGAGGGGGGGAGAGTACAGAACGTGAGCGCCTGTGCATCTGCATGCCCGGTTTATTACCAGTAATCCCTAACACAATTCCATACCCTTTAACTTCCAATCGAGCAATGGGATCTATTGGCCAGGCTGTGACAGCTGAGGCCTCTTGAGGCCAATCTCAGATATGAAAAGTATCTGAGACAGAGAAAGAACAAGGGACCAAGCCTGCTAGCTGCATCACAGGAGAAACAAAGACACAAAACCCTCCAAGAGGCTATTTTTGTGTCGTGGTTTTTTGATAGGAGCCATCATGAGAAGATTGTGGGGCGAACAAGAGAACAGAAATCAGCTGTTGCAGATTTTCCGGGTCGTGTGGCCGTGGTCTTGTCATTGTAGGCCTGACGTTTCGCCAGTAGCTGTGACTGGCATCCTCAGAGGTATAACACGGAAAGGTGGAGGACCCTCGTGTCAAGGTGAGAAGAAAAATGGTAGGCAGGTAGTTTATATCTACTACGGGAGGTGGGGTAGGGCTGAATATTGAGACTTTGTTTGTCACAAGAGTCAGAGAAGGGTTAGCTGGTCAATTCCCCTCTCCCCAACACAAGACAAGTAGTTAGACACAGCTGTCTATTGGTTGCACTGCTACAGGGCTTTTTTTGTAGAAAAAGCCCAGCAGGAACTCATTAGCATAATAGACCACACCCAACAGCAGGAACTCATTACCATATTAGGCTATGCCCCGACAGTGCACCTCATTAGCATATTAGGTCACACCCCCAGTCTTCCCTTGGCTTGCCCGGGTGCCCAGTGGCAGGAGCCCAGGCAAGCCAGCTCTTGGACAGGCCAGGGAAGGCACGGGGAGGCATTCCTTCCAGGGGGCCCCCTGGCCTGCCCACCTTGGAGTCACCGGGGGGGGGGTCCACTCTCCAGGCCTTCCCTCTGTAGCCACGCACGCAGAGGTTTTGGCTGTAGTTTTTGCTGTAGTGGGCGTGGCCAACTCTGAAACCAGACAGAACTCCGTTCCTGTGTGTTCCTGCCCCAAAATAGCCCTGCACTCCTACTTAAAATCTCAGGTCTGGGTCCCCAACCTTTTTGATCCTGTGGGCGCATCTGGAATTTTGACATAGCATGGTGACATACACAAAATGGCTGCCACAAGAGGAGGAGCCAGCTACAGAAGTGCCAGGGAGTGAGGGCATGCCAAGCTCTTAAGAGCAACTCTTCAACATTTCAGGCAAAGGCTCTGTTTAACAGGATACCTTTGCAAATAAAGATATTATTTAAAAATATTTCTTGCATACGAACACCTGACCTTCAGCAGTGAGGACAGATCCTCGCGCCAGGGTGGCCAGTGCTGCCAAACCAACTCTCGCACAACCAATCAGATCCTAATGGCCAATTAGAAGCCCTGCTGGGCAAAAGGCCCACTCGGCCTCACCCATTTTCTGGAAGCACTTGGTGGGCACCCACTGGCGCCATGTTGAAGAACCCTGGTCAAAGGGAAACAGTCTTGTTGCAATTTGCAACAAGACCTTTGCCTTCCAGAGTCAGTCTCATTCATCTATTGTTCGTAATGCATGTTTGGTTCAAAAAAGGGTTTAGTGGGAGGCTGTTTTTTTTAGGGGGGGTTAGCAGTGTATGTCCTTGGGAAGAGCTCAATGTCATCAAAGTGAAGACTGATGTAATGGTAATTTGGAACACAACATTTGTACCACAATTGGACACTTGACCTACAAAGACTCAAACAGGTTCCTTCCTTTACTGGGGACCTGGTTCTCTGAAAAGGGCATATGCAAACACCATTTAGCTGCTTCTCTTCCAAACAAATCTGGATTATCCCTGGCAATCTAGGGTTTGATTGAGATTTTTAAAAATGCAAACTCTTGCAGAACACGTTCTGAAGATCCCTGCAAAGTCTGCCACCAGGTACCTGAACAGCCCACACTTATAACAAAGCATGTCTTCCTTCCATTATATATTTTGTTGGCAGACTGTGAGTCCAAACAAAGGAAACAATGCTGCTCTATATCTGTCTATCCATCCATCCATCCATCCATCCATCCATCCATCCATCCATCCATGTATCCATCTGCGACAGGCAAAGTATGATAACCACCACATTTGTCTGGGAGAGTGTGAAAACACAATACTGAGGGATAGTATAAATGATGGCATTTTACAGATGCAGTTGCTATATAACAAATTAAGCATTTTTTTTAATTCCACAAAATCTGATTCCGATTTCTCCCCAAATTGCATGAAAAGCTCACCCGCTCACTACTCTGAATGCAAAGTTTAGATAAGGCTTTTCAGTACTCAGATTCCGGACAAGGTCTTCGCAGCAACTTCAATGCAACCTCCCACTTGCATAAGCAGAAGAGGTTTCGCTGGACATAATGGGTTGTCGATAACCCCTCCTTGTGCCCTTCCAGACCACAATTTACTTTGATTCCATGGGGCCTGCAAGACGGAGCTCTTCCACCAGGCATTTGACCACATTTAACATCTTGATATAACACTGGAGCCTCCCTGGGATCTTTCCCATCAACTCTGTCTGTACTAACGGACTCCTGTTATTAAAATATTGGATTATGACTGCCGTTGCATAGGAATGTATATATAGCACTTTAGATTTTGTGTGTTTTAAATACATACATACCCCTTGGTGTGGACAGCGGTGTGTGTGTATGTGTGTATTTATTTATTTTTATTTATTTATTAAGATTTATACTCTGCCCTCCCCGCAGAACAGGCTCAGGGCGGCTTACAAGGGGAAAACCCATATAAAACAGATAAAAGCAATAAAACATTAATGACAATTAATAAAAACTATACTCAATCTAACAAGATGGTCTCCGGATGGTTCTCCAGGGTGATGTTATCCTATAGCTCAACCAGGTAAATCCAGTGGCCACGCAGAAATTGTGGCAGATCTTCCTGGGCCATCCTTAACCCCGATGTTGTCCACCTCATTGGTGGCGGTCGTAGTGGTGGCCCCTATGTGAAAGCCTGGTGGAAGAGCTCCATCTTACAGGCCCTGCAGAACTGCATAAGGTCCCGCAGGGCCCTGATCTCCTCCGGGAGCTCGTTCAACTAGGTAGGGGCCACCACTGAAAAGGATCTGGTCCTAGTTGTGGCGAGCCTTGCCTCCCGGGGGCCTGGAACCACCAGGCGATGTTGTGCCCCGGACCGAAGTGTGTGTGAATAATTAAATAAATAAACAAATAAACAAAGGGGGCAATGCAGTGCAGGAACTCCATAGCAGGGAGGATAACTCAGTCTCAGTGGCACTTCCTCAAACACATGAAATTTCACATAAGTAAGGCTGTGGATCCAAGGCAATAGTTGGGAGGTGTAATTTTAAAAAATATTCTAAGGGACCAGAGGCAACATCTCTGAGAGCACGTATACATGGAGATCAAAGGAGGATTTGTTTTGCCCATTTATTATCCAGGATGTCATATGCAAATGATTTATCTAAAATTGTATATCCCTTGGGTAATAAGGAGAAATGTGTCACAGAGCAGCCAGATTTATGACAGCTGCACCAAGACTGAAGAGGAAATATTGAGAAGAACAAAAGCTGTCAACAGCTATTGGTACCAACTGTGTTTG
The DNA here is from genome assembly GCF_001447785.1 of Gekko japonicus. Lineage (NCBI taxonomy): Eukaryota > Metazoa > Chordata > Lepidosauria > Squamata > Gekkonidae > Gekko > Gekko japonicus. The sequence continues at coordinate 81,815 of NW_015168175.1, read as the reverse complement.
TTTGTTTGTCTTTCAATAGCAAAATGTCTCAGTCTCCCCAACCCCATAAACAGGGATGGGCAAGAGCCAGCTCACAAACTAAAGTCATTTCCCTAGAAAGACATTTCCTGGAGGCACCTTCTTTGGGGTGGGGCATAACTTGGATCCTGTAAATCCAATTATGACCAAACTTGGAGGGTAGGTAAAGAAATGTGAGCCAGAGATCCCCATTGAGCTTGGCATCCCTAGCACACCGGGGAGGGGGGGGGTCGGGGGTCCCTACCAGGTCACTAACCTCACAAACCGAACCAGTTCATTTGGTGCCTGAAAGTTCATAACGGTCCCTGGTTTGCGAACTGGGCACGCTGCAAACCATGAACCGTACTACATTTTCCCGGTTCATGCCCATCTCTACCTATAAACCAAAAGGACAACCCTTTTTCATTAGTTTCATTAGTTTTCTAGATCGGTGCGCTCTAGAACATCATTTATTTGAATGTGCCCTGTTTATTTACCAGACAGCACTGGATCTCCCCTTTTATACATTATATGGCAATGTTACCTTATTCACAAAGAAGGCAGTAGTAAAGTTTTTGTTGGTTGTTTTTAAACATAAACATAGGAGGGCTGATATTTAGGTGATCTTCATTTATCTGGCCTAGCAGTGTGAGCCATCCAAAGCCATAGGGCTTTAAGAACGGATTCATTAAAGAAAGCAAATTAAGTTCTCAATACTGCATTATAAAGACTGAGAGCTGGTGAACCTAGTTGCCATCCAGCAAACTGATGTCTTGCTAAAAGAGTTCTGAATTGGCCAACCCAAGGACTGGACTATAGATGGCAATTTCCATTTGACAATCAAGACTTTATGCACTGAAGTCACATAATGCCTTTATACTCTGCACGTGAGCATAAAATAGGCACAGAGGGGGTGGGGGGTGGGAAATGAGAATGATCCTGCCTGGCTAGGAGCAGCTGAATTCCATCTAGGCTGACGTCTTGCTTCTCCTCTTCCTGCAGGTATTTAGCAAAGGACAAGAGCCAAAGGGCTTTTGGAAGTAGTCAGCTGGGCAGACCCAGACTAGCCCAGATTAGAATGGTTTATATGTCTTTTTGCTTTGGCAAATTGCATTTCCCCTCTTCCCATTTTGTAAGCTGCTCTGGGTCCCTACACAGAGGGAAGGGGCCTAGATTCTTATTTAAAAATCACATCAGGAATCAATAGAGCAACGTTTGAGTCCAGTGGCACCTTTAAGACCAACAAAGTGCAATTCTGGTTCTTATAAACTTGCATGTACCTGATGAGGTGTGCATGCAAACGAAAGCTTATAGCCAGAATTAAACTTTGTTGGTCCTAAAGATGCCACTGGACTCAAACTTTGTTCTGTTGCTTCACGCCAACATGGGTACCCACCTGAATCTATCAGGAATCAAATTGGGCATCCCGGAAGCTTATTGATGGCTTTTGGACTGTTTGTCTTCTTAATGATGGACCGAGTTAACAGTGGTCTGTCAGCTCTCATTTGCAGGCAGTAATGGTACAATCCTAAAAGTAATCAACCCTGACTGTTCCCTGGAAGGCCAGATAATGAAACTGAAGCTCAAATACTTTGGCCACCCAATGAGAAGGGAGCACTCACTGGAGAAGACCCTGATGCTGGGAAAGATTGAAGGTCAAAGAAGACAGGGACGGCAAAGGATGAGATGGTTGGACAGTGTCATAGATGCAACGAACATGAAATTGAGTGAACTTCAGAGGACGGCGGAAGACAGGAAGGCCTGGCGTGATCTGGTCCATGGGGTCGCGAAGAGTCAGACTCGACTGTGCGACTGAACAACAACAAATGGTACTGAAGTTCAAAGTCTTAACACAAACTATATTATTATGTAGTCTGCAAAGAGGGAGCATGGCTGAGTGGTAGAGCATCTGCTTGTCATGCAGAAGGCCCAGGTTCAATCCCTGGTATCTGCAGTTTAAAGCATGAGGTAGCAGGTGATGGGGGAAAAACCTCTACCAGAGATCCTGGAAAGAATTTGAGTAGACAATACTGGCTGTGATGAACCAATGGTCTGATTCAGTATAAGGCGGTTTCATGTGTCCATGAGTCCATTATAACGCCTCACATTTTTATCCCAGTCTTCAGGGCTCTTTTTGTAGAAAAAGCCCGGCAGGAACTCATTAGCATAATAGGCCACACCCAACAGCAGGAACTCATTAGCATATTGGGCCACACCCCTAACAGCACGTGTGGCCTAACATGCAAAGGAGTTCCTGCTACAAAAAATGGCCCTGGGTTTTGTCAACAAACAAGGTAAACAGAATAAGCAAAAGGTGGGTGTGACTGGATGACCACACTTCTGGTAACATGGGGGTTTGGCCTAATGTGCTAATGAGCTGGGCTGTCAGGGGTGTGGCCCAATATGCTAATGAGTTCCTGCTGTTGGGTGTGGCCTATTATGCTAATGAGTTCCTGCTGGGCTTTTTCTACAAAAAGAGCCCTGAGTCTCCTCACATTTTTATCCCAGTCTTCCTCCAAGGAGTCCAAGATGACATCCATGGTTTCTCCGCCACCACTCCATTTTATCTCCACACAACAACATTCTGAGGCAGGTCGGGCTGAGAGACACTGGCTGCTCAAAGGTCAGTCAGTCGAGCTTCTTGGCAGAACAGGGATTGGAATGGTATCCAGCAAAACATACTGGTTCTCTTGAGTCCCCCAGCTTTGTAGGTGCCAAGAGTTTGGGGGCACTTGGACAAGTTACCCACAAACGGGCCCACTTAATCTGGAAGGGATCTCAAATTGCCCCAAACTTCTTGGGTATCCCGTGCAAAATGAGTCCAGTAGGTACTGGGACAATGTCCAATTTGGGGGTCCTGGCAAATGCCCAGCTTTAGAGGACTTTGAATTAATCCCTTGTTTGGTCCTTCAGTATTTCAAATCTTCCATCCCACTCACTCATCAATGGCTTATAAACAGGCGGAGTTTTGCTTTTCTGACCCTTATCAGAATTAATTTTTGTTTCTGCGCTCCATGAAATTATGAAATTCCTCTTCTGCTCAAACAATTTTCTGTACTTTCCTTTTCATGTGTTATTGGGCCAAAATGCCATAAAGCCATCCACCAGTCTAGCGCAGAGAAGATACAATTTCACCTTTGTGCACTGGTTCGTTATGGTTTGTTAGCAGTCTTGTATTCATACTGAGTGCCCTGGATAACCATCTCCACAGAGTTCATCACAAAGTATGCTCTTTAAAATATCAACATGTATTTTCAGAATAAACTGAATTATGATCTTACATTTGACGGCAATTAACATTGTCATTTCCTGGTTCCTGAGTGTTAAGTAAATTGTTCTGTCTAATAACACTGCAGTCCTGAATTTAAACTAACTCACATAATACACCCTTGTCTCTCTCTCTGTCTCTCTCTGTCTCTCTGTATTTATAGTGTATGCTAATACTGAGGAGTCCTTTGAAACATGCCCCCTTGGCATGGGTTTTTTAAAGAGAAGTGCACACTGTTTCAGAGCACAATAGATAAGTTTCAGGTTGCTTATGTAGCTAACAATCCTGTAAGATAAATTTTACTTGTCTGGAAGCCAGTTCTTAATAGAAGAAGAAGAGGAGGAGGAGGAAGAGGAGGAGGAGATTGGATTTATACCCCACCCTTCACTCGGAGTCTCAGAGTGGCTTACAAACTCCTTTCCGTTCCCCTCCCCACAACAGACACCCTGTGAGGTAGGTGTGGCTGAGAGAGCTCTTTCCAGAACTGTCCTTGAGAGAACAGCTCTGACAGAACTATGGCTTACCCAAGGTCATCCAGCAGCTGCAAGTGGAGGAGTGGGGAATCAAGCTGGTTCTCCCAGGTTAGAGTCCGCACACTTAACCGCTACACCGAACTGGGGTGTTATTGTAGCATTGCACAATAGACCAGGGTCTCCAAACTTTTTGTTTCTCTGGACACCTTTGGAATTCTGACACAGGATGGTGGGTCCAATCACAAAATGGCTGCCACGGGAGGTGGAGCCAACTCTAAAATGCCAGTGATTGTGGTGATGTATAACTCTAATAGTATCTCTTCAGCGTTTCAGGCAGAAGATCTGTTTAACAGGATGCCTTTTAATCTGCACAGCCAATCCCCACCTCACCTTGCTTACTTTCTAAAATCACTTGGAAAGGTTTCGGCAGGCGCCGTGGCACCCACAAGCAGCACGTTGGGAACCCCTGCAATAGACTAACTGAAAAAGACTGGGTCAACTGATACATAAAATATTAGTCAAATACTGGTTGCTTGCACACAGCAATAATTCTCTTATTTGCTTCCTTTGTGGCTCCAAGTGCAGAGGTATGCCTATTGGCAAGAGATCTTCTACATGGGGAGTTTTCTGTAGATGCATCAAATCCCTGCCCTGCTCCAGCCACCTTGCACTGCCCCCTCCCCCATTCTTTTCCATGCGATCTGGACAAAACCTGCCCGCACCTTTCCCCCTTTAATTACCAGATACCTCTGAGGATCTAGAGTTGTCTTTCCCCATTCCTGGGAGTTTTGCTTTACGAGATAGCCTTCAAAAGCAGTATTCCCATTCCACCACATTACTTAGGTGTATATGTTAACCTAGCCTCAAACTGAGACCACCCAGCAACTCTATAGTCTCGATATAAACATCACTACAGTCTCGATATAAACATCATTACAGTCTCGATATAAACATCATGGGCATATCACCACTGAAAAATAAACGTTTTATCTTGGACCCACAGTTATGCCAAAATCATTCCGATTTCTAAAGAAACAGTGCTCAAGAGAGCCACAGGAGTCATGTCAAAGCACCACACGTGCTCCCAAACCACTGAGTATCGTAGGTCTAGGTGACGCCGGCCTTGATTACTGAAAGAGCGAAAACATTTTTAAATGAGAATGTAATTTACAAGACAATACTGTGGATCATTTCTGACTCGAGGAAATAATTTGATCAGAATCCCAAGCTGGGAGAGGGGAGATGTCATATACTCCAAGGACAAGGCGTGCATCATGTAAATGTGACTTTAAAAAAACAAATCAAAAATACCCCAGCCACTCATGAGTCCAAGAGCATTTCATGGAATATGCTTCCTTCTCTCCCCAGCCACTGCCATTCTCAAGATACAAGAACGTGCAGACGAACTCAGCGCAAGCCAATTCAGAACTCTCTAGGCACGCAATCTTTTTTTCCCCCTTCAAGTATTCACAGATAGGGTTGCCAGCCTACAGGTGGTGGCTGGTGGTCTCCTCGGATTACAGCTTTCGATCCTCGCTCTGATCAGTTTGCCACAGAGGGTGGGGAAGGGGAATTCCTTAGGGGTGTGTGTGTGTGTGTGTGGAGTGTGTGGCTGCTCTATCTTAGAAGCAAAATTCTTCCAAAGAAGCCTTCCTCTATTCCCAGGGGAATATCCTTGAGACTTCTGGTGCCAGCGTGTGTAGTAGATAATGGGATCATATTTTTTTTCCCAGGTGAAGGGATGCTGGAGCTAGGCAGAGCAGATGTGACGTATGAGTGTGCCTTAGGAAGGGTCACATTTGAATCACCTATATCTTCGATTGTACCTGCCAGAATCTTTAGATCTGACACAGTACTGTTAAGACCTGGAACTTGCTGATAACTCAATGAACATATCACTGCCAAAGAGAGTGTTGTTGAGAATAACTTGCCTAGGAGTCTGACAACAGCTGATCTTCAGACAACGGTGATCAGTTCACCAGGAGAAAATGGCCGCTTTGGAAGGTGGGCTCTATGGCACTATATATCACTGAGGTCCTGCCCCTCCCCGCCCCAAACCCTGCCTTCCTCAGGCTTCACCCCCCATATCCCCAGATATTCCGTGACCCAGAACTGGCAACCCAATGAATTCCAGATGAAGCTTACAAATATTAACTCAATTGTGATTTGAGGTGAGGGGAGTTTGATCATGGCTGGTAGTGATATGATTAAAGAATCATACTCCCTGCCATCCTATGCCGTGACGCTAACATTTCTTCGCTTCGCATTGATCAACTCAGCATCTGCTTTTATTTCATTAAAATTTAAACCGTCAAATGATTCTACATTTAATAATTTTGGTGCGAAAATGCTGAATGTAATTACATTTCAGCATTGCACACCATAATGTATTAGTAAACAAACACACTAAACGGGAATAAACAAAATCCGCACTTAAATTAAGCAACCCAATTACATAAAGTGCTGTTAACGCCACCACCACCACCAAAAAAAAAAAGCGACTCTGGGAATAAATATGAAACACATGAAACACATTTGAACAATGGCGACGAGGTCAACTTTGCTCAATGAGAAGTCATTGACAGCATAACAAACTATCCAGAACCGGGGAGGGGGAATCAATTTGTGTGTGTGTGTGCGTTTCCTATTCACAACAGCTACAGAAGTATTTAAAAAAAAGAAAAGAAAAGAAAATACATACAGTGAGGCCAGAATGTGTCAGTACTAAGGTCCATAATTGATGCTGTCACCTACCAGACCAATGGCGAAAGATCTGAATGTAAGTGTGTGGAGGAGGAAAGAGGAAGCTAGAACTGAATGGTCTGAGACTACCTGCTGCCGTAACATTATTGAAGCTAAGCAGGGTCAGACCTGGATGAGAGATTGCTGGCAGCCGCAGGTAATCTGCTCTTTCTAAAAGGAAGAATGGGGATTGTCTGGACCAAGGACAAACACTCTCCTGTTCTCAGGCGCTGAACTCACAGCCACCTGGGGCCTTGGGGTTCTCACTGGGTCCTGGTCCTTTGCCGAGGCTCTTTTACATCTGGGTTCCTCTCAAGGATGCAGACAGACACTCAGCAGACACTCGCAGCGTGGTGGGTTAAGAAATACCTCCGCATTTATTTGAATCCTTCAAATAACTAAGAGTGTTTGCTCGGCAGAAACCACTCACGAATTACAGCAATGGCAAAAAAAAAAAGAAAAGCGACACTATACTTGCACTGGGCAGAGGCTGAGCCCGAAGCATTAACTCCTTGGTGGCTTCGTTCACTGGGGTAATCTTGCGACCTGGCTTTCTCACCCGAAGGCCTAAGAAAGAGAGTCCACTCCCACAGGCATAGTCCACCGCATTTCAGCTTGAAGTCCTGGAGGCCTCAGCCTCTGCTTGTTTCCTGCGTGACTACTACCCAGTTAGGTAGCCCTTTGGCAGCCATGTAAAGGCATCTTATGCAGCTGGTCAAGGCCACCAGGTGGGCTATTTGGGGGCAGGAACGCACAGGAACGAAGTTCCGGCTGGCT
>NW_015168175.1:70494-73701 GCF_001447785.1 Gekko japonicus | reverse complement strand
TCCGGCCGGCCTTGCAGGTCCACCGCCGGGCCCCTGATGTCAGGGGGTGTGGCATATGCTAATGAGTTCTGCTAATGAGTTCCCCTAGCTCTTTTTCTACGAAATGACCCCTGCTTACAGGGGTATAAATAAATCAATAAATGAGCACACCTCCAACTGTTATGAAGTTAAAAACGCATTCAGTGACAGCACTTGGCTGTGCACGGACACCGGCACCCAGTCCTTGCTTCACCCCTCTCATTGCTCTGCACAAGGATGGTTGGCAGAGCTACTCTGGATGGCCGAGGGTCTTTTGCATCTTAGCCCACCGGGGAGCTGGAGTTACCCTCGCTGGCCTGCCTCGATCCACAATGCAGGTCAAATGGCTGCTGACGGGAAGAGAGGTGTGGGGGATTCTGCCCCTTCATTACTACAAAAACCCCTCCCCAAGATTTGCACAGCTCTTTAGGGTTGCCAGGTCCTCTGTAGCCACTGGCAGGGGATGGAGTGGGAAGGTTCTCAGATCCAGGTTGGGAAACTCCTGGAGATTTGGGGGCGGAGCCTGGAGAAGACAAGGACCTCAGTGGGTACAATGACATACAGTCCACCCTCCAAATCGTCCATTTTGTCCAGAGGAGCTCATCTGTGTAGTCTGGAGACGAGCTGTAATTCTGGGGGGTCCCCAGGTCCCACCTGGAGGCGGGCACCCCTAATTCTCCGTACAAACCCACCCAACTCCTGGAATTATCTTTCTGGGAGCTGGAAGGGGCTGTTGTAATGGAGAGGGATGTGGGCAACCTAGCCAGTGGAGACATAAGAGCCACAGGACGTAAGGACACTGAAGAGACAACAAGGCCACTGGAAAGCCGCACTCCTCCCTCCTAGGGAGAACGCAATGACAAGGCTGAAGACTAGGCGCTGGCCAGAACACATGAAGACATGAAGCTCCTTTATACTGAATTAGACCGTCAGCCCATCAAGGTCAGTATTGTCTGCTCAGATTGGCAACAGTTCTACATGGTCTCACATTACTTACTGCTTGATCTTTTTAAACTGGAGAAGCCAGGGATTGGACCTAAGCAGGCCAATAGCTACAGTGGGGCATCTTGGGGCTAGGCCCCCTGACTTGCTGGCAAGGCCCCCTGACTCCCCATCCAGGTCAGGGCGTCACAGCCTTCTCCCCCAGATTAATTTGAGTAGCCAGTGCCCCCTAATAAATTCAAATGCCCCTGACTTACCAAAGGCCCATCCAGCCCAACACTCTGTGTCACACAGTGGCCAGAAATACCAGTGCCATCAGGAGGTCCACCAGTGGGGCCAGGACATTAGAAGCCCTCCCACTGTTGACCACTCTAGACCATCTGCATGCTAAGCAAATGCTCTATCACTAAGCCACAGCCCCTCCCCAGTGGCACTGGAAGCACAGTCCATCCTTCCCTAAAAGAGCTCTGTTCCGACTGCTGGTTGTCCTGGAGATGCACCAGAGAGGGAAAAGGACACCGAGGCCTCTATCACTGGCCAGATGGCAAAGATCCAAGGGACGGCTGCACCATCTCCATTCCAGCAAGTAAGTGACGATTGACTTGGCCCAACTGGCTCTGAATCCTAGATGTCACATTGATCTCATAAAAACATAAGAGAAGCTAATGTTGGACCAGGCCAATGGCCCATCCAGCCCAACACCAAGAATACAGAGCATCCCTTGCCCCAGACATAAGAACATAAGAGAAGCCAATGTTGGATCCGGCCAATGGCCCATCCAGTCCAACACTCTGTCACACCATGGCCAAAAATACCCGGTGCCATCAGGAGGTCCAGCAGTGGGGCCAGGACACTAGAAGCCCTCCCACTCTTCCCCCCGCCCCCAGCGCTAAGAATACAGAGCATCACTTGCCCCGGACCGAGAGTTCCTATCTATATCTTGTGGCTAATAGCCACTGATGGACCTCTGCTCCATATGTTTATCCAATTCCCTCTTGAAGCCATCCATGCTTGTAGCCGCCACCACCACCCTCTCCTAACATTTACCCCCCTCTCCCCTTGCATGCCTCATCCTTTAAAGTCATAATCCTGAGGAGTTGGTGCGTGAGCCACAATAGGAGATGATGGTCTAGAATGCACAATATAAATATGATAATCAAAAATAATTGATAGCTGACTTTTTCAAAACTTTTACAAAACCGTGCCCAGTGACTCCGTTTTAAGGGTGACTCCCACATGACCATTGACTTGGAATGTCCACACAACTACACTCTTCTCAAAACTAGCTTTATATCCACAAGCGTGCTATTTAAACCCACTTCTATATATTTCAACGACAGCTCCATTTGGGGGGGGATCCTTTTTTCACCCGTCCAATTATAGAAAAGTCGTTGCTATGTAGTAGAACAAAAGAATAACCCTACAGGTCTGTGCTTCCAGCATATTCTGAAGCTCGACACATTTACACAGATTTAAAACCAAACAAAACCATGTTCATGTTCTCACCCGGGGGTACCACATCACTGACACGATGAGTGTAAAAACCAAAGCTGTGTGTTGTTTATTGAAACCGAACGTCAGGGCCAGGCGTCTCGAATTAGCTCCTCAGGAGGACAGCGATAGACTCCTTCTACAATTACTTCTATAAATGGAATTTTCTGAGCAGGACTATGGGTACCTAGGGCTCTAAGAACTAGTGCCAGACCCCCTGCTCAGCTGACTGGCTGTTCATTCACCAAGGTAATAGCCGACAAACTAGGTTGTCTGCAGTGTCAGCAACAGAGAAAAACCCTTTCGGATACATTTTCATACGCCAGCTTTCCAGAAATGAAAACTGACGCACACACACCCCACCCCGCCTGATGCCATGAATGCACTCTAGGTAAAGGTAAATGTTTCCCTTGCTCGAAAGCCAGTCGAATCTGACTCTAGGGGGCGGGGCTCATCTCTGTTTTCCAAGCCGAAGAGCCAGCGCTGTCCGAAGACGTTCCCGTGGTCATGTGGCCAGCATGACTAAACACCAAGGCGCACGGAACGCTGTTACCTTCCCGCCAAAGCGGTACCTATTTATCTACTTGCAGTTTCTTGCTTTCGAACTGCTAGTTTGGCAGGAGCTGGGGGCAGAGGCGGGAGCTCACTCCGTCATGCAGCACTCAGATCTCAAACTGCCAAACTACAGACCTTCCAGCCTGCAGCTCAGCGGCTTAACCTCTGAGTGACCACGGCCCAGAATGCATTCTGCCCTTC
>NW_015168175.1:63499-69123 GCF_001447785.1 Gekko japonicus | reverse complement strand
TATCAGGAGCGGGAACAGACATCACCACTCCCCAGAAAAGGCATTACGATCTTAAAATACGAGCACCCTGTGAGGGAGTTCAGTAAACTTCAGAAGTCTTTAAAGTGAAGTTCACCAATGACCATATGATGAGCCAACACAGAGGCTAGAACAGGGTCATATATTTATTTGTTTAATTATTTAAACTACCCATTTGTGGATCCCTTTTTCCTCCCTTTGTTTATCAGTAATAATGCTGCAGTGGCTCAGTGATTAAGATGCTGAACTGCAGGCTGGAAGGTTGGTAGTTCAGCAGTTCGTAAGGTAACAGCGTTCCGTGCGCCTTGGTGTTTAGTCATGCCGGCCACATGACCACGGAAACGTCTTCGGACAGCGCTAGCTCTTCGGCTTGGAAATGGAGATGAGCACTGCAACCCTAGAGTCAGATTTGACTGGCTTTCGAGCAAGGGAAACCTTTAGCTTTTGCCTAATAATGCTTTGCTTTGCACTTAAAGCCCTACACAATGGGGGGGAAACAAACACTAACTTTCAGGGGCCTAAGAAACTTGTGTTATATCTGGGTGCGAGGTGACCCTGGAAGGAGAGGGGATGACAAGTTGCGGGACCACTGCCATTCGACTAAGATCTACCCCATCTTGCACTGACACTTTGTTGTTGTATTATATTGTTTTACTGTTTTAGACTGTTTTATCTGTTTTAATTCTGGCACTTGTGCCTCGTTGTTAGCTGCCGTGAGCCTTCGGGGAGGGCGGGATATAAATAAAAAAATCAATAGGTAGGTAGGTAGGTAGGTAGGTAGGTAGATAGGGAGATAGGTAGATAGATAGGTAGATAGGTAGGTAGGTAGATGAGAGATAGATGAGACATAGATGAGAGATAGAGAGGTAGAGAGATAGATAGATGATAGAGAGATGATAGAGAGATGATAGATAGATAGATAGATAGGGAGATAGATAGGGAGATAGGGAGATAGATAGGGAGATAGATAGGTAGGGAGATAGATAGGTAGGGAGATAGATAGGTAGGGAGATAGATAGGTAGGGAGATAGATAGGTAGGGAGATAGATAGGTAGGGAGATAGATAGGTAGGGAGATAGATAGGTAGGGAGATAGATAGGTAGGGAGATAGATAGGTAGGGAGATAGATAGGTAGGGAGATAGATAGGTAGGGAGATAGATAGGTAGGGAGATAGATAGGTAGGGAGATAGATAGGTAGGGAGATAGATAGGTAGGGAGATAGATAGGTAGGGAGATAGATAGGTAGGGAGATAGATAGGTAGGGAGATAGATAGGTAGGGAGATAGATAGGTAGGGAGATAGATAGGTAGGGAGATAGATAGGTAGGGAGATAGATAGGTAGGGAGATAGATAGGTAGGGAGATAGATAGGTAGGGAGATAGATAGGTAGGGAGATAGATAGGTAGGGAGATAGATAGGTAGGGAGATAGATAGGTAGGGAGATAGATAGGTAGGGAGATAGATAGGTAGGGAGATAGATAGGTAGGGAGATAGATAGGTAGGGAGATAGAGAGGTAGGTAGATAGGGAGATAGAGAGGTAGGTAGGTAGGGAGATAGAGAGACAGGTAGGTAGATAGATGAGACATAGATGAGACATAGATGAGACATAGATGAGAGGCAAGTATGAAAAACCCTCTAACGTTTGACCCAAGTACTATTGTTAAGGTTGCAGGTGGCTTTCTGTTGCTTTGAACTAATTCTGTTGTTGTGCAACCTGAAGAGTCAAAGTGGAAGGCAGTATGTGTGTGTGTGTATGTAGATAGATAGATAGATAGATAGATAGATAGATAGATAGATAGTTAGTTAGTTAGTTAGTGCAGGGGCCAGTGAAAAAAACTGCAATGCAGAAGAATTGCGGAGGGTCACAGACAACGTTCCCTCTAAGCTGTGGAGTCCTGTGAGCAAAAATTCTACTTTGTGAACTACTGACATTAAAGTTGAGAGCGAGCGATTTGGCTGCTGAATAGATTCGTTTGCTACTCATCCATCCTGAGCTAATACAAAAATGTGTGAGCTGGAGAAGAAGAGGAGACTGGATTGATACCCCACCCTTCAGTACACGAAGAAGTCTCAGAGCAGCTCATCATCTCCATTGCCTTCCTCTCCCCACAACAGACACCCGATGTGACACCCTGGACAAATAAGGGTTTGATCTCCAAGATTTACTCAATACTGAATCAAAATTCTTGTGCACCTAAGCTATCGTACCAGACTGCTTGGCAGAAAGATTGTATGACAAATCTTACTGAAGAAATGTGGACCAAATTTTGGAGATCTACTAGCTTCTCTACTATGTCTATGGCACTTAGATTTCAAAATTTAAAACTTATGACTAGATGGTACGCAACACCTAAGAAACTTTCACATATAACCTCAACACCCTCTCCGAATTGTTGGAAAGGGTGTAAACAAGTAGGGGACTTTGCCCACTGTTGGTGGGGTTGTATAAAAGTTAAATCATTCTGGATAGAAATTATAAAGATTATAGAAGAAGTCACTATGGTACAAATTCCATGCACACCTGAAATTCTTTTTTTAAACATGTGGCCAAATGACTTGGCGGAACGACCACATAAAGCAACTATTGAGGTTATGCTGGATGCTGCCAAAACCACGATAGCTAACTTTTGGAAGGACACCAAAAAACCAACGATTGAAGTTTGGTATCGAAAACTGTGGAACCATTATCTTATGGATGCAGTTACCAGTAAATTAGATGTTACACATCAGAATTCAACACAGGAGCGGTTTGTTGGGAAGTGGTACCCAGTGTTGGACTTTCTATCTCAGCAGCAATTTATTTCCTCTGAATGGGCCCAATTTGACAAATGGATTTGTTAGGTTGTTTGCATAGAAATGTTGTTTATTTTAAATACTTTTCCTTTCTGTTAGTAAATGGCATTACAAGTTAAATAGCAAAATAATAATAATAATAATAATAAATACATAAAAAGGGGAAAAAATAATTGTACACTGCTTTACTTATATTAGTACTATGCTTACAAAACACAGTGTATTTCATGTTCACAATGTACAACATATTTAATGTAAATTGTTTCAGATAACTAATGTTTGTAAGAAAGTATTGTTCATTGTTATGTAACAGTTATAGGAGGTAACGAAACTCACTGTAATATGTTTTGGTTACTATGTATATTACTGTTCAAAACAATAAAAAACTTTAAATAAAAAAACCCCCAGACACCCTGGAGAGAGCTCTCTCTCCAGAACAGCCCTTGAGAGAACTTATGACTGACCCAAAGTCACACCAGCAGCTACATGTGGCGGAGCGGGGAATCAAACCCGGTTCTCCCAGATTAGAGTCCATGCTCTTAACCACTACACCAAACCCTGTCCTCCTCAGGCTCCACCCCCAAAATCTCCAAGTATTTCCCATCCTGGAGCTGGCAACCCTCCTTGACCTTCATGTGAATTTTTCTTCCTCCTCTTCACTCAAAACCCTTCCTACCCTGTCCTTCCACAGAATGGGCCTCCCGTCACACACAGCTGCATGCAAATGATGCAACCATGCGGGAGGGGCCCATCAAGCACATGTGGCACAGCCCCGCTTCTTGTGATTGTGCCATTCACAAGCAGCTTCATGGCATTTGCAGGGTGGGAGAGGAGCACTCAAGCCGCTGCAGCTATGCAAGAAGAGGGCCTGCTCAGGTTCCCGAGCCGGCAACGTAATCACCTTTGCCTTGATTGCCTACAGACTTTGGTTGTGAGCAATGCTCCCTCTAAGCTGTGGAGTCTTGTGAGCAAAAATTCTACTTTGTGAGCTGCTGGCATTAAAGTTGTGAGCGAGCGATTTGGCTGCTGAATAAATTAGATTGCTCTGGAGCCCTCCTTCCTGAGCGAAGACACAAATGTGTGCGCCGGAGGCTAAAAAATGGTGAGCTAGCTCACACTCACTCAGCTTAGAGGGAACACTGGTTGCAAGATATCTGCCCTTCGGGCTCATCTGAGGAGGTCATGGGCACCAGTGCTTGGTTTAAGTTGAAAGCCGGAAAGAAATGCTGCACACGGAATCTAGCTAAGACGCGGGAGACATGCTAATCTTATCGCATTCCAAACCGGCTGCTGTGATATTCTGCCCAGGATGGAAGAACGGGGCAAAAGAGATAAAGAAATTTACATGTGGCCATACGGAAAATTAATTTTTTTGCAGCAAAGCAACATGGAGCCTTGAAAAGAAGCCGATCACAGAGGATTGTGGTTTTGGAGCTCTTGTTGTGTGCTGCCTCGCGAGCGCTAGATGAACTCTGCCAATCAGTGTCAACAGTTTATTAATATTTTACTGGGGGAAAAAAAGTGAGATGAATCAAACTTTAGCTGTCTCGATAAGGTGTTGCTAAGCAACTTGCAGTCGGGCTGAAAATTAGTTTTCACAGCAACCTTTTGCTCAAAGGAAAGTGGAGACAGTGGGTCCGTTCGAAACGTTTCCCCCACTGGCAACACAACCCCCCCCCAAAAAAAAGCACCACGCCAAAGCACTGGCAGACACCACCAGAACACTCTCTTCAGCAGAGACATCAGAATATTCAACGGCGACAGCGCCCAGTTCCAGAAATGACCCATTGGGCTTACCGTAATCGCTGTCGTAGAAGACGATAAATTTCTGCCATCGCAGTTCGGTGACCAGCTTCAGCATCACGTCATTGAGGCGGACGGGCGGTCTGGCTGCTAGAGTGTATTCCTCCTCTTCGAGGCTGGGGTTGAGGTGGCAAGCTGTCCGTGGGGAGCCACCCGTGTTGCGCTGCACGAAGAGGTGCGGGATGTGCATGGCGTCTGTCAAGGACTGCAGAGCGTTGGCGGAGGCACATCCAGTGGAGGTCACTAAGGCTAATATCCCCAGGGTCATCAAGTCACAAGCTGAGGAGGACAAGGAAAAGGACACATGAAAATCCAGGAAGGTACAGCCCAGGAGCCAATCGTGCGGCAGGTGCCCAGCAGGGACTGCTCAGCTTGGATCCAGCCAGCAGTGTCAACCAAGACCTTCTCCCATGTCCCCACCACCACCATCTAGGTCTGGAGGAACAAGTTGAAGCAACAGGCCTGTTGTTGCCCCCTGTTGGCTGGCTTTGAGCTAAGTGGCCTCCGTGCCACGCCACTGCAACTCATTTTGGCTGCCCACCAGGAACTTTCCCGGGAAATTAGAAGGCCCATCTTCCATGAAGTCAGGGAAATCTAGAAACAAAGAGCCGACCTTACACATGACATTTTTCCCCCACGTCCCCCATGGATCTCCTTTACAGTTCTTTCAGTCAGACGCTACCTGTGAGTTGACCACTGGGAGACTCCCTCACCCCAAAGTGGGCCTTCTGCCCCTGGGACTTGTGTTCCCGTGATGAACCTTCAGCTGACCTTTGACTGAAAGTCCTCAGGGAGAACCAGGATAGCACTTTGGGAAAACATGGTGTGTCGGCCCAAAGAGGACATACTAAGTCATACTGATAATTTCGGAGGGTAGCCATGTTACTCTGCATTCATACAGCTAGATTGGAGACCAGGAGCACCTTACAGCCTAGGGTTGCCAAGTCCATCTTCCACCCCCAGCGGGGGACTTTGTGGGCATTACTGGAGTGTGCGGTGCATCTCTGA
>NW_015168175.1:41124-63475 GCF_001447785.1 Gekko japonicus | reverse complement strand
CCGCCCCCCCCCCCACCCGCCCACGCGGCAGATCTCCAGAAACGGCAGTTCCTTGCACTTAAAGGAGCCGGCGTTGCCCTTAAAAGTGCAGGAGCCAGCGTTTCCCCTTTAATAGCAGCTGCGTTTTCCTTTTAAGAGCACGAAGCTGGCATTTCCCTGGAAGCCTGATCTCAAGCGGAGATCGGGCTTGGGAGGAAACATGGGTTCCACACACTTAAAGGGAGAGAGAGGGCTGGCTGTGGGTGTTGGGGGCGGGTAGAACCCCCCCCCAAATGGGGGACCCCTGGCAAACCGGGGGGTTTGGCAACCCTATTACAGAGCAACAAGGTTTTGGGAGGTATCAGCTTTCAAAAGTCAGAGCTCCCTTCATCTGATACCTGATGGATTCAAATCTAGCTGTTCTAAGTCATACTGAAGGCGCACTATGCTGCTTACAGCTGAACTCAATATTCGCGAATATGACAAACCTGCCAAAAATTTCTTCTCCAATTTTGTACTCAGTTTACAGTTTTGATTTTTTTTTAACGTCAACATTGAGCGCAATACATTTGCCTGCTTCTGTTAAGCTAGGGTCGCCAGGTCTGGGTTGGAAAATACCTGGAGACTTTGGGGGTGGAGCCAGGGAGAGGGTGGGGTTTTGGGGAGGGGAGGGGCCTCAGCATGGTCCAGTGCCACAGAGTCCACCCTTCAAGGCAGCCATTTTCTCCAGGGGAGCTGATCTCTGTCAGCTGGAGATCAGGTGTAAAAGTGGGAGATCCCCAGGCCCCACCTGGAGGCTGGCAACCCTATGTAAAGCAGTTTGACAAAGAAACAAACATGCAACCCCATGAGAATCAACTGACAACTAGAGACACAACTGCACCGCAACTGGCACATATTGTCATGGCATGTTAACAGCACATTGCCAAGTATCAGATCCTGACAACAGCGATTTGGGGCGTGTCAAATTATATGATGAATATCCGACAAAACATTCAAGTATTCAGAAAATATCCGACCACAACATCCTGTGAGGAGGCACTGTGGGAGCAAATTCATTTCCGTTCCAATTTCATTCTACTGGTAGAACTATACAAGTCTCAGCCCGGTTGTACCCGGATGGGAAACTGCCAAGAAGACCCATTACAACTGTCCCCAACTTCTTACATAAAACTACTGAATGATTTAAACAGAACTGGAGTTACTAACAGGGATTGTAGGTTCATGCCTAAGGAATTAAATACTCAAGAGCCACAGAATCTCAGAAGTGGAAGGAAGACTCCTGCCGAGCCGATGCCAGTGTGGAATAGCCGATACAAACTAAGGAGGGAGGAAGATTTGAGTTCAAATTACTGTTCAGCAATGAAGTTTACTAGCTGACTGAGGACTGGCCGCTCTGCTTTGCTCTAAACTATTGCTCAGGGTAAGGAAGGCTAATATGCACTGCCCCAGCTCCTTAAAAGAAAGGCGCGACGATAAATACAAACAATATGCAGTACAGGAAAAAGCTCTTGTTAGAAGATCAGATTTCAACCCACAATTTCCTTGTTACATCAACTTAACCCACCTAATACGAAAAGGGGGCCTGCCTTGGCATTCTGTCCCAGCTAAACCAGCTCCTGACGGCTTTTAATGTACAAAAAAGAAATCTGAACAGAATGGGTTTTAATCCAACTGGACTATAAACAGGTTTGAGTTTTGAATGAGTGCCCCAGTTTGCCAAGTGACTACCTCAACCTCGGAGTCAATCAGTCCATCAATCTTTATTTGTTACGGCACCAAGCCAGCAAATGAGTAGCATCATGCAAAACTGATATAAACAATTTGTTAAAATACAAATATACAAATATAAAAAACATAATCTAAACTATAGTAAAGGTAAAGGTAAAAGTTTCCCTTGCTCGAAAGCGGTCAAGTCCAACTCTAGGGATGCAGTGCTCATCTCCGTTTCCAAGTCAAAGAGCCAGCGCTATCCGAAGACATTTCCATGGTCATGTGGCCAGCATGACTAAACACGGAGGCGCACGGAACGCTGTTACCTTCCCACTGAAGCAGTACCTATTTATCTACTTGCCATTTCTTGCTTTTGAACTGCTAGGTTGGCAGGAGCTGGGGCCAGAGACGGAAGCCACTCTGTCACATCTAAAAGATGTGAGGGGTTTAAATAATCTTTTCTCTGTGCATACAGTAACAGGCTGTAGAGAATTTAGCCACACATTTGGTAGTGGTCTGGTTATCATCTGACAATAAGTAATTGACATAGTCAGAGTCCACCAGGCCAGGCCTTTTCTTTACCAAAGGTAAGATACATTTAGCTCGAACCAACTTGTACCATGGGCACCAGAGAAGCATATGTTCAATAGCTTCAACTTCTCCCAAATCACACTGACTGTGACCGATTTCGCACACGTTACTTACCCCCGTTCACCAGCGAGGCAGTTTGCCCCGGACCATTTAAACTGGTTTCGCATTAGAGCTCTTGGCGGGTGGCTGTTTTCAATCGGCTCCTGGAGTCTGATTTCCTTGCCGAGGTTTCCTGCGGCTTCCTGCGTCCTCCCTCCTCCCACTTCACCCTCTCAACCCTCCTCTTCCCCCTCTCACTTGTTCTCCGCGAGGCAACAGGAAACTTCTGGGGAATCAGGGAGCGAGCTGAGCCGGAGCAAAACGGGGGAAGCTGCGGGTCAAAAGGCGGCCGCGGGACAAGTGGTGTGAAATTGACCAGAAGAAGCGGAGGGAAAGGAGGAGCGAGCCCGGGACAAGGGCTAGTGTGAATTCAGTCAGAGTCTCTGATTGAAAGGTGTCTTCTTGTATCTAGGAGTCAGGGTAGAAACGCTGCCTTCCAGCTGCCTCAGCATTAATCTAGATTTGTTATATCCATCAGACATGGTGAGTGGAGAGCCTGCATAAGGGGCCTGCATCTGCTTAGTGTTGGCTGCCATGGGGCTAGGGTTGCCAACCTCCAGGCGGGGCCTGGGGATCTCCTGCTTTTACAACTGATCTCCAACAGACGGAGATCAGCTCCCTTGGAGAAAATGGCTGCTTGGAAGGGTGGACTCGATGGCATTGGACCATGCTGAGGCCTCTCCCCTCCCCAAACTGTGATGCATTCAATAGCTGCCATTGTAATACATGACTGTATGTGAAACACCTAATTGAAGTTCCATGTCAAGCTCCATCCTGGGCTAGGATCCTAATCCCTCCAATCCTATTGGTAGCCCAGGAAGAACCAACCAATCACGTGCCATCAAGCTCCCTGAGCGGGAACGTCTGTGATTGGACTTTATGCATACAACCTTATTGGTTGGTATTGTATAGTAGGGCGTGGCTACATTAGCCGGGAGAGTTTAAAAGTGGAACCGCTTCAATGTAAAAGCTGTTCTGGCTATCAGAGTTGATCCGTGTTGGGAGTTGAGTTATGAGTTGCTGAATGAAGCTGTTGTAATTGCCTGTCGCTTTGCCGAAATGCTTTGGAAGCCATCAGGAGTGGGGAAAAGAAGTCTGGATGGATCACCCGTGTCCTTTTCAGAGGTGGGTGGGATAGATCACAAAGCAGTTTGGGGAGGGTGCAGAATTCCCAGCAGAACGCAGAGTGGGGATTGTCAGGTTCTCTCTGCTCAGCGGCAGGAGATAGGGTTGCCAGACCCAGGTTGGGGAGACCCTGGAGAAGCCTGGAGAGGACAGGGACCTCAGTGGGGTACAATCCCCTAGAGTCCACCCTCGAAAACAGCCATTTTTCTCCATAGGGGTGCCAGCCTCCAGGTGGGGCCTGGAGTTCTCCCGCTTTTACGACTGCTCTCCAGCCGACAGAGATCAGCTCCCCTGGAGAAAATGGCTGCTTTGGAGAGGGGACTCTGTGGGATTGGACCATGCCGAGGCCCCTCCCCTCCCCAAACCCCGCCCTCTCCCAGGCTCCGCCCCCCAAAGCCTCCAGGTATTTCCCAACCCAGACCTGGCAACCCTACAGGAGGCCATCTCGGAGCATTTGTTCTTAGCACTGAGAACCTGTGTGAGCCTTTGCAGTCACATGCTGTTAAGTGCCGTTTTTGAACTCTTAAACAGTTTGCAACTCAAAAATAGGCAGTGAGTGGGAAAATATCCCCTGCTTGGGACAGATTTTGTCACTAACAGTGAAATACGAAACAGCAGATTGATAACACAAGTCTCTGAAAACAGGGTGCTAAGACAGTCACTTTTAAAGTTTTTTTTAAAAATAAAGAACGGACATGATCCGCCCAAAGAGAAGCACCTTGTATTCATTTCAATAGAAAAGACCTGCGTGTGCATTTCATTTCCCCCGGTTCAAACAAAACAAGGCTTTAAAATGCTTTATTGGGAAAGCAAGATCATACCTGGTATTCGTAGAGCATCCTTCAGTCCTAAGGCTACATTCCTTCCACACCCAACCCCCCCCCCACCTGCATGTTTTATTGTGTGCATGTGGCTTTAAAAACTAAAGTCATATCCTCAAAGCATATTTCAGAGCACAGCGAAGAATGGCTTGCGGAACATTTATTAACACCGCCATATATGTCTTTTAAAAATCTGGAACAGCAGATGTACTTTTAAAAGCCTATAAATTTCCAGCCACCTGCTACTGAAGACTGACTGTTGAACAAATTCTAAAATGTTTCTGTAGCTTGTTAAACCGAATCAGCCATTAGTTCCTTCAAAACAAAGGCAGCTTGGTTGGGTTTTCTTTGTTGGGTTTTTTTTAAAAGTTTTTTTAAAAGAACCCACTGTTTTCAGATTCAGTCTCTTTCTCTGCTTGAGATGAGAGGGAAAGATCAAAAAGGTAGTGCGGAGACAAGAGTGCACACCCTCTGAAAAACGATGTTTCCATACTACTGAGCAAAACTACCGGCCATCAGAAGGATTAGTCAAAAAAAAAAACCACACACACACAAAGGAGGAGAGATTACCTCGGCCACACACCTCATGATGTCTCAGCCACAGATCTGGACTGGGACAGATTGTGGGCAGCAGGGGTCATTTCCTGCAGGAGTGCACCGGAGCAGACCTCCGGCAGTAAAGAGCCCAGGGGGTGGGCACGTGCAACAAGCCCCGCCCCCTACTCCCAGCAGCCCCGGGCCACGAGGAGCAAGAAACAGCCAGGAAAGTTGCAGCGCCCCCCCCATAGCAATCCAAAACAGTCCAGTGGCACCTTTAAGGCCAAGGTTTATTCAGGTACAAGCTCTCCCTCCTCTGTGAGGACAGATCTGCACGTCCCCCCCCCCCAAATATCTAGCATTCCAAAACAGTCTAGTGGAGCCTGAGTGGTGGGTGTTGCCTTCTGACACGCTTCCGGTGATGTCAGGGGGTGTGGCATATGCAGATAAGTTATGCTAATAAGTTATGCTAATGAGCTCCTGAACCTCTTTTTCTATGAAATGTCCTCTGGTGAGCAGTGGCAAGCTCCTACCTTGCCACAAATTTTGTTAGTCTTATACGATGCTCCTGGACTCTTGCTCTTTTTGCACTCTGCAAACAGATTAGCACACCTTACCCATCTTGATCAAAAGAGCTCACAAAGTGATGGATATAAGGGCATAAGAGAGCTGGCTCTCAAGCTGACATCACAACACCGTCCCTAAAGACTTGCATGACCAGGGCTCTTTTTGTAGCAGGAACTCCTTTTGCATATTAGGCGACACCCCCTCTAAAATAGCCAATCCTCCAAGAGCTTACAGAGCTCTTCTTACAGGGGCTACTGTCAGCTCTTGGAGGATTGGCTACAGTAGGGGGTGTGTCACCTCATATGCAAAAGGAGTTCCTGCTACAAAAAGAGTCCTGCGGTTGCATCTGAAGAGCATTCACATCATTTTGGAAGGGCCAGACACTGGTGTCTCAGGCCTAGTTCCTTCCAAACATGGCTGCCACCTGCAAATGCTCCACCCTGAAGTGAAGACAACACGAAATTGACCTGCATCTGACCCAGGGGTCATTTCGTAGAAAAAAGAGCTAGGGGAACTCATTAGCATATGCCACACCCCCTGCCATCACTGGAAGTGTGTCATAAGGCCACACCCACCACTCAGTTAGTCTTAGTCTTAAAGGTTAGTCTTAAAGGTGCTATTTGTTAGTCTTAAAGGTGCTATTTGAACTCTTGGACTATTTTGCAGCAACAGACTAACACAGCTACCTCGGGGAAGCTCCTGGATGGGGCTGGGAGTCCTTGCGGAGGCCACGTGGAGTGGCCTCGGCCAGGCAGAGTGGGAGGACGCCAACTTACCCTCCTGCTTCTTCCTCCTTCTGCAACAGAATGAGGCTGGAAGCAGGGGGCGGCTGGAAGCAGTGGGCGGGGCTTCGTCGTGTGCCCCGCCCCCTGCACCTCACCCGGGGGAACGGCGATCCCCCGCGATCCCCCCGAATCGACCTCTGATCTGACCTCACTTCAAGCTGAGAAGGGCCCATGGGAATGACACCCTGTCAGAAATTACCAGATCAGAATCCAAGCCCAGTGTGTCTCATTCATTCTTAACCCCAGAAAGTTAACCAATCCAAATGAAATGCCCCCCAACTTTCAGATGTGATCTGATTAGACCAGCCAAGGCAGCTGCATTCTGCTTTCAGTTTCCATTTCAGGGCAAGCAATAGGGGTGGGGTAGCAAGGGGAGTGCCTCGGTCACGGCATGACTGACAGGCGTGCCAGCCAATCCAGACATTTCGCTTGAGTGCATGCTCTGCAGCATCATCCCTGACGGGTAAATCTGCACACAGAGTTTCCATCAATCACATGGGCGCTCTCTTGACTTGGTATCACTTGAAGTATCGATACACATATTTTAATAAGTTAATGATAAAATGATTCCACACATTCAGACCATCCTCCCTGTTCTGCCATTAGCCATGAAAGGACACCCATTTACCCATCTTATTTCTCCCCAGGCAAGTAAGAACTCTTGGGGGTGGGGTGCAAAACCATGTGGAGGTAAGCCAGCTGCAGTCAAGTTCCCCCAGTCCCCATGACCCAATTTGCATAAGATGCAAACAGTTTGCTAACCTTGACACAGAGAGTACTCCATCTTTCCGTGTCACAGCTACTGGCGAAATGTCAGGTTCTACAATGCCAAGACCACGGCCACACAACCTGGAAAAACTACAGCAACTAGTTTGCTAATTATTCAAATCAAGCACATCCATGGTTGGGTTCTCCACCAGAAGGTTTCCGTTTCCTCCTGCTAACTACCAAGAAGAGCTGGTGGGAGGAGAACAGAAACTCTCTCTTTACATAACCCCCTTTTGTTCAGGCCAGGATTCGCCCAGGATCTCTTCTGAAACTGCAGCAAAGAAAGGTGGAGCACAGCTTGTGTGCCCTCTAGTCTCTGATTCAGTTGCGGAAGCAGTACAGAGGTCTGGAATTAGACTTGCTGCCCAAGAAGTGTGAATAGAACTACAGCTGTAAAATCCAATCCTAATTTACACCAAATTAAATCCTACTCTATTTTTACCCATAAATCATCATGTCCATGGGCACCTGAAAGACTGGACTAATTACATACCTTCCACCCACTAGAGGAAGGATAAAATACAATTTTTTTAAAAAAAATAGGAGTTAATAGGTCAAGTTTATGCAGACAAGTGCTGCAATGGTCTCCACTTACTGGAAGAAGATGTTCTCTATATAAAGTGCTAAAACAGAAGTGTGAAATCTGGTGTAGGGCAGTCGTATAGTAAACAGCACTGCTATGTACTTTTCTGTACTTTTTCAGTAAACCAGTTTGCATGCCTTCCATCCACTAGTCAATACCACCGAGTTTGTCCCATTTCTGCGCCATCTAAATTTTTTGAAAATACAAAGTTCACTTTGGTTCATCTGCTGCTTTCAATCATACAGACAGAGCTGGGGGAGGAATTGATAAACATTGTCCTTTAATATTCTTACAGAGAAAGGCACTCAGTATTCATCGCATTACACTTTCTTTTTGGAAGGATTTGGAACAAGGCGTGGGATGCTTTTCTAGAAAATGTCTTCCTTTCAGAAGCCGGTAAAAGCCCCAGGAGGCAGACAACTCAGAAAGACCACCAATTTCTGCTGAAGACCCTGCTGGCAATAGGGAACCAAACCATTCCCTTGGGTTTCACATACCTGTAAGTTACAGCCATGACGTCCCACCCCAGCTGGAACAAAGGAAGAAGAAGAGGAGGAGGAGATTGGATTTATACCCCACCCTTCACTCAGAGTCTCAGAGCGGCTTACAAACTCCTTTCCCTTCCCCTCCCCACAACAGACACCTTGTGAGGTAGGTGGGGCTGAGAGAGCTCTTTCCAGAGCTGTCCTTGAGAGAACAACTCTTGACAGAACTATGGCTTGCCCAAGGTCATCCAGCAGCGGCAAGTGGAGGAGTGGGGAATCAAACCCGGTTCTCCCAGAGTAGAGTCCACACAGCCACTACACCAAACTGGCTCTCAGGAAAGGCAGAACAAGCCTTTTTTCCTGCTGCATATCTGTTTCAAAAGTGCTGGCTTTGCCGTGAATAAAACTGTCTGTTCCTGCTGCATAAACTAGACTTGCCAACCTCCAGGTGGAGCCTGGAAATCTCCCAGAATTACAGTTGATCGTCAAATTACAGAGATGAGTTCCCCTGGATAAAATGGACTGTCTGTCATTAGATCTCAGCTGAACTCCCTCCCTTCCCCCAACCCTGCCGTCCTTAGGCTCCACTTCCCAAATCTCCAGGGATTTCCCAACCTGGAGTTGGCAGCCCTAGCATTAACAAACTTAAGAGTTTGCCTTCTATCTATGGATCTAGATGGTCCTGAGATTTATTACAATAAAACAAAATCCGGGGACCTGACCCAGCTAATGAGCCAGACAAAGGATTAGATGTCCGTTCCCTTCCCCACATGGCCCCAAGTGAAACAGGGACCATGTGTGTTTGAAACTGAAGATGCAGATATGGACCTCCAGGAACTGAACATAAGATGACATGATAACGGGGTCACGATATTCACCAAGGAACCATTTGGAAATCTCTGGCTGAAATTTTTACTTTTTTTCGTTTTCATGGTTCGTTTCTCAGACATCCCCCACAAACACACACAATTAAGGATGCCCAAACAGATCCTGGTGATCATTCCCAGAACGTCTTATCACTGGCTATCGGGTCAAGAGCCCTCATTGCCTAGACCAGGGGTGTCAAACTCATTTGTTACGAGGGCTGGAACGGACATAAAGGAGACATTGTTGGGCTGGGCCATGGGTGTCATAAAATGTAATGCCAGATAGCGGAGATATAAACTTTATAAAAGACAAAAACACAAAGGTTTTTTTTTACTTAAAATAAAAACATGCTTCCAACATCAGCACTCTTGCAATATTTTGTTTATTTAACAGTGTCTGATAACTGACACCTCATGCTCTGAATTATTGCATCAAAATGTCTGTGCTGCTGCAATCTTGAGTATGCTGTTAAGGTGTGTATCGGTAAGCTGCAAATCTACGATGACGCAGCAGCAGCAGAACTGGAAGAAGAAGCAGAAGACAGCCAGTTCCACTGTGGGCCTGATAGAAGCCCTCCCGGGGGCCTGATCCGGCCCCCGGGCTACATGTTTGACACCCCTGGCCTAGACTGTTCAAGGGCAAATTATACCTCTGAGCGAGCCAAGAACTGAAGAGGAAAAGAAAATTAAGGATCCCCCAGCTTTTTAAAAAATAGTTTCAATGAACCCCTCCCTGAGCAACCCATGCCCCATTGCCAAATCCAGCCAGTCCAGTTTCTGCCCTAGTTAGAAGCCCAAACGAAGAGGCCATTAGTAATTACAGAAATCAAATCCACATCTTGAACAAAGCTGTACGACCGTGTCCCAAAACAGAGGAGGCCAACGGTTCGTTTTCCATCTTACCTGGAAGGCTCAGACTGTGGTCGAACGGGAAGAGGTTGAAGTGCTTTTAACATGATTTCCTTGATGCCTCTTCCCATAAACATCCACCAGCTGCATTATCTAAATTTATTTCTGGCTAATTATAGGAATATGATTTCCCCCCCCCTTCGCCTCCCACAGAGATGACCTGATTTAGCAACAAGGAAAAACACTGCATTGCCAGACAGGAGACCCACGTTTGGGAACAGATTTGATTTCCCAGGCTCGCTGCCAGCCAAAGCTTAGCATGCCACGCAGGTAATCTATTTCATCTCAGACAGGGAGTTGGGGGAAAGGAAACAGAATCGCGTGGCTGAGACAACGCCCATCAGGAGGCTCACCTGGCACTGAGCAGCAGGTCACCTCTGGAGGATGCAGGAGGCTGAAGGCCTCCAGACCCTTCCTAAGGACCTCTGGGAGCTGCCGAGTTGTAGTTCTCCCAAAGAGTGAGAGGATCATGGCCAGAACAAAAGAACATAGAAACTAGTGATGGGCCAGCCTCCCTCCCTCAAAAGGTATTGGGATGGCCAGTTGCAAGCATCATGATCAAAACCCACTCCCCCAGCTCACTTTTTGTCAAGAGCTCCCATCCGCTCACAAGAGAGTAAGTAGCAGGGCTGGCATCAGGATATTGTGAGGTGGAGCAGCTGTCGGGCCCCCGGGCTTCTGGTGGGGCCCGCAGCCACCGACTCCCTGCCAACGTACCTCTGTGCCCCAGCCCCCCACCGCTCACTTGCAATGGCTCTGCCACCAGAATTCCCGATGGCAGGTAGTGAGGGTAGCTGCAAAAGCAAGTGGCTGGAAGATGCACAGGCCACCCTTCACTTGGAGTCTCAGAGCGGTAGCTGCGAAAGCAAGTGGCTGGAAGATGCACAGACAGGAGGGGACATGTGCAAGGAACGGAGGTGTGAGTTGGGGGCTGACAGCAGGCAGGTGTGGTCACAGGGGATTAGCTGGAACCGGCGGGTAGCAGTGGAGGCCCAGGAGGGCATGCTAGTCACCTCTAGCCAGTTTGGTGTAGTGGTTAGGAGCGCAGACTCTAATCTGGGAGAACCGGGTTTGATTCCCCACTCCTCCACATGCACCTGCTGGTGTGACCTTGGGCAAGCCATAGTTCTGAAAGTTCTGTTCTTGAAAAAGTGCTGGTCTTGAAAAAGAGCAGTTTCTGTCAGAGCTCTCTCAGCCCCACCCACCTCACAGGGTGTCTGTTGTGGGGAGGGAAGGGAAAGGAGATTGTAAGCCGCTCTGAGACTGCCTTGGGTAGTGAAGGGTGGGGTATAAATCCTTCTCCTCCTCCTCCTCCTCCTCCTTCTGTTCTCGATAGCCAGGAGTGAGTCAAGATAGCCGCGGCATATTGATTCCCTCCCCAACCGGTCCCTTGGGTGAGTTGCTAGAAAACTAGACCCTGAGTACAAACTTCCAGACAGGATTTCAGTACAGTTCAAGTAACCTCTATGTCAGATTACAGCCGTCAAAACATAAAGATGTTCTCCAGTTTAAAAAACAAAACAAAAAAAACACCCCTTTTTCACCTTGCTCGAAAGCTAGTCGAGTCTGACTCTAGGGTTGCGGTGCTCATCTCCGTTTCCAAGCCGAAGAGCCAGCGCTGTCCGAAGACGTTTCCGTGGTCATGCGGCCGGCATGACTAAACACCAAGGTGCACGGAACGCTGTTACCTTCCCACCGAAGTGGTCCCTATTTATCTACTTGCAATTTCTTGCTTTCGAACTGCTAGGTTGGCAGGAGCTGGAACTAGAGACGGGAGCTCACTCCATCATGCGGCACCCGGGTCTCGAACTGCTGAACTACTGACCTTCCACAGCCTGCAGTTCAGCGTCTTAACCACTTGAGCCACCGCAGCTCCTGCTTATACATCTTATACAGGGGTATAAAATATGAATGTACCATTCAGGGCACCAATCAATGGAGTCAAAAGTGATCATGCCCCCACTCCATGGGTGCCATTTAGAAAAAAGAGGGCAAGTAGCCCCATCCCCACCATCCCACTGGTGTCCAGGGGGGACCTGCCAACCCTATCCCACTCCCCTGTTTTTAGACCGCATGGGTGCCTATTCCTCAAAATGATCTCTGGTTTGGGAAAACTGACAAGTCCTTCTCAACTCACCTGGTCAACTCTGCTTTTCCAGTGGATGCACCTGCACTGTAGAACCAGCAGAGTTCAGAAAAGCGACAATTACTTAGCTTTTTAAAAGAGTGTTTTAGCCTGTGGTGTTGTAGGGTGCTTTACAGCAAGTGTCTGAGGGCCTGTAATTAGGGCTGCCAAATCCCCCCAGGGGGCAGAAATCCCCCCACCCCAGAGGCCCGTTCCCAGACGCCAGGGAATCGGGCCCCGGGGCGAACCCCGCCCCAGCGTGCACGTCACAGGGAAGTGACGTCATGACGCCGGGCACGCTGGGGGCGGGGCCAGGGCCATACAAGGGAAAACTCTATGGTGCCCAGCGTCATGACATCACTTCCCTGTGACATGCATGCGGCGCGCGCTCCGGGAGCCGCGCAGGAGTCCCCCGCCGGAGAGGTGAGTAACATTTGGCAACCCTACCTGTAATCCAAACACCTTGACAAACTTTGGTTGATTCGAGATGTATACAAGTATGGCTTTTTGCCACGCCCATGTGCGTCTCTCTCTCACACACACACGGAAGTGTGACTGCAAGTTTCCTGTTGCAATTTGCCCAGAAGTCCTGAAGAAGGTCCCTGGGCAAAGCGGTTTTGAACCCTCCGGAAGTAACCAATTCAATTTTGCCTGCAGCAGCGGCACTCAGACATTATAGCAAATTGGAGTTTGATCGAAGCCTTCCCCAAATCAAGAAGTTTTCTATTGTGCTCTGCATGCGTGCGGGGTGTGTGCGTGTGTGTGAGGCGCACGACTAGTCAGGCCTATGGCTGTTATCAGCACATAGGAAATCGTTTAAACATTTGGCACGCAGCCACTGAAGCTTTAATTATTGAATGGCTTTATTAACTGTGATGTTTTATTGGCTATTCACGGATTCCGTGGCAAGCTACCTTGCATGAAGGGAGAAGGCAGGACATGAGCCCCCTAACAAAGAAACCAACTGAGGCTCGTCTGTGGGTAGAAGTTATAAGAGTGACTGCTGTGTAGCCGTGATCCGGGCTGTGATTCTAAAAGGCAACGGCACAGAAATAACTACAACGAATGCACTTAAATGCACTATTCTGGGAATAGGCGAGAGCAGTCCTTTGTTAGGGATGCCGGCCTCCAGGTGGGACCTGGGGATACCCCCAGAACTACAGCTCATCTCCAGACTACAGAGATCAATTCTCTTGGAGAAATATGATTGCCAGGACTGGGTTGGGAAATACCTGGGGACTTTGGGGGTGGAGCCTGGGAGAGGGCGGGGTTTGGGGAGGGGAGGGGCCTCGGCATGGTCCAATCCCACGGAGTCCCTTCTCCAAAGCAGCCCTTTTCTCCAGGGGAGCTGATCTCTGTCGCCTGGAGAGCAGTTGTAAAAGCGGGAGATCCAGGGTCTCCCCAACTGGATCTGGCAACCCTATCTCATGCCGCTGAGCAGAGGGAATCTGACAATCCCTACTCTGCGTTCTGCTGGGAATTTTGCACCCTCCCCAAACTGCTTTGTGATCTACCCCACCCGCCTCTGAAAAGGACACTGGTGATCAGTGTTCCCCTCTAAGCTGAGTTAGTGTGAGTTAGCTCACAGTTTTTTAGCTTCCAGCTCACACACTTTTGTCTTAGCTCAGGAAGGATGGGTCCAGAGCAAACTAATTTATGCAGTAGAGAGAAGAAGAAGAGATTGGATTTATGCCCTGCCCTTCACTACCCATGGGAGTCTCATTGGCTTACAAACTCCTTTCCCTTCCCCTCCCCACAACAGACACCCTGTGAGGTAGGTGGGGCTGAGAGAGCTCTGACAGAAACTGCTGTTTTTCAAGGACAGCTGTGCCAGAGCTTGTGGCTGACCCAAGGTCACATCAGCAGGTGTAAGTGGAGGAGTGGGGAATCAAACCCGGTTCTCCCAGATTAGAGTCCGCGCACTTAACCACTACACCAAACTGGCTCTCAGTAGCCAAAACACCTGCTCACAACTTTAATGCCAGTCGCTCACAAAGTAGAATTTTTGCTCATTTGACTCCACAGCTTAGAGGGAGCATTGCTGATGATCCATCCAGACTTTTTCCCCCACCACTCCTGATGGCTTCCAAAGCATCTCGGCAAAGCGACAGGCAATTACAACAGGGACTGGAAGGAAAACCTGGCAACGTCTGTAAGGATTCTACAGCACAGAGGCAGACATATGGCAAGAGAATAAACCTGTTCTCTGTTCTACCATATCGTACCATGGCGTTCAAAGAATTCAAGAATCTTGGGCTGTTGACAGACAACACTCCATTATTTAACGTCAAGTTATTAAAAACCACTTAACTGAAGGTCAAAGAAGCCTAAATTAAAAGGGTTTTTTTGTTGATGTTTTGTTTTTCAGTCAAACGTATTTGACTATGACTGCAATTTCATGTAAAGACACCAAACTCAGTTAAGCCTTCTTATAATACCCCGGAACCAAGGGTGTAGTCTTTCCAATTTCCCGGGGGGGGGGGGCTGGGGCTGGGCCACCGACATTGCTTTGCTAGGAGCAAGGGTGGCTCCTGGGGGAGGCTGAGCACCTTCCTGAAAATTTCGGCAGGGGCTGATGCCCCGCCGCCCCCACGAAGATTACGCCTATGTACGGTACACAGGAGCCGTAACAGCCCCAACATCAATCCCCATGGGGGTTTCAGGATCATATTAGATGTGAACCAAGAGATATGCCATTGGAATTCAGGAGATTTGGAATCAGAATATCCCACAAATCAGTGCTCCCTCCAAACTGTGGAGTCTTACGAGCAAAAAAATCCACTTTGTGAGCCACTGGCATTAAAGTTGTGAGCGAGCGATTTGGCTGCTGCATAAATTGGTTTGCTCTGGAGCCATCCTTCCTGAGCTGAGACAAAAAATCTGTGAGCCGGAGGCTAAAAAACTGTGAGCTAACTCACACTCACTCAGCTTAGAGGGAACCCTATATTTTATGCCCACAATATTTTATGGGCTATAAGAAGCTGCGGAGGATTGGTTGGGACTGAGACTTCAGCACTTAAGGAGGGAACTTAAACCCATCTTCAGTGCAGTTTCCCTGATTTTACCACCACCCCACCAGTTTTCCCTCTAAGCTGAGCTAGTGTGAGCTGGCTCAGTTTTTTAGCCTCCAGCTCACACATTTTTGTCTCGGCTCAGGAAGGATGGCTCCAGAGCAAACTAATTTATGCAGCGGCCCAATCGCTCGCTCACAACTTTAATGCCAGGAGCTCACAAAGTAGGATTTTTGCTCACAAGACTCCACAGCTTAGAGGGAACATTGCACCCCACCCTCAACCCAATCTTCTATTTGCCCTGTGAGGGAGAAAACCTATATTATATTGGGGAGAGGAGCTGGGGCCCAACTGACAAGAGGCCCTGCGGCAGTACAATAAGTAACAAGGGACAGACCAGAACGAAGCCTTCAGCCTCCTGGTCCACCTGGAGGCTCCACCCCCCTGCGACCAGGCCAGGCACCCAGATTGGCTGATTTAAGCAGCTGCTGGGCCAATCGTCAAGGGCCCCCACCGTCCGCCACAGAGCGAAGAGGGGAAAAGGGAACGCCTCCTCTTTCACCTGCTCCCGGCCACAAGAGCAGCCCTGAGTAATTCTGAGACTGCAGCTTCTGGCACAGGGTTGCCAAGTCAGAAACCTACCGCAGCAGGGTACTCCTGGGTGGCGTCTGGAGCGAGCGAGCGCGTCGCATCCACGTCACCCGGAAGTGATGCGGGTATGCCAGGCACGCTGGGGGTGGGGCCAGGACCATCTGAGGGAAAACCATAGAGTTTTCCCTCGGATGACCGTGGTCCCGCCCTCAGCATGCCCGGCGTACACGCATCACTTCCGAGTGACGTGCACGTGGGGGTGGAGTTCCCCCTGTGGCCCAATCTGCCGGTGGCGGGGAACGGGCCTCTAAGGTGGGGGTTTCCCCGCCCCCCGGGGGGACTTGGCAAGCCTAGGCACAGTGCCATGGCTGTCTTCTGAAACGTTTCTGAAATGCTGTTGCATTCTGTTTGTCGTGGTGGTGGTTGTGTGTCCAAGGCAAAACATGTCGTCCCCCAGTTGTAGGTTGGAGGGATGAGGGGGAGTGGTTTGCCCAAGGTGTAGCGTCCACTTTTAAGTTTTGGGTTTGTTTTTTTTAATGCTGAATCCAATGTAAAGTAACGAATCAGAATTTTTGCCTAGTGGGAGGGGGCAGTTAAACCCCAGCCCAACTGTACTTTCGACGGGCAGTGTTTTATTTAGCTCCCAGTGTTCCCTCTAAGCTGAGTTAGTGTGAGCCAGCTCAAAGTTCTTTAGCCTCCGGCTCACACATTTGTGCCTTAGCTCCGGAAGGATGGCTCCAGAGCAAAGTTCCCTCTAAGTTGCAGAGTCTTGTGAGCAAAAATTCTACTTTGTGAGCTGCTGGCATGAAAGTTGTGAGCAAGCGATTTGGCTACTGCATAAATTAGTTTGCTCTGGAGCCATCCTTCCTGAGCTAAGACAAAAATGTGTGAGCCAGAGGCTATAAAACTGTGAGCTAGCTCACACTAACTCAGCTTAGAGGGAACACTGCTCCAGAGCAAAGTAATTTATACAGTAGCCAAATTGCTCGCTCACAACTTTAATGCCAGTAGCTCACAAAGTAGAATTTTTGCACAAAAGACTCCACAACTTAGAGGGAGTACTGCGCTCCATCCCACTAGGATTGGGACCTGATCCCCCTCCTACTCTTTTGATGAAACCACCAAACAAAGAAAGAATCCAGGGTGTGAGTGGGGTTGAAATAACCCAAATCGCCTTGTGCACTCTCGGATAAATAAATCAAAGTAAAAAAGTGGCACAGGTTAAGGGGGGGAATATTCTGCATTTTTTTAGTCCATTTAACACCAGGTGGGTAGAAGGGTTATCGTCTCTTTCAAGCTCACTTCAGTGTTAAAATACAAATGTATACACCACAGAGCGAGCAACCATGGCTTTCATCTGAACACATCAAAAACTCTTCCTACAGCAGCCGGGCTGCCAAAGGTCGTCTTTCTGCAGAAAGGAAAGGAACCCAGATCCAGCCAATGGGCCCCATCTAGGAATATGCAACTGATTGTTCTGCACTGAAATGATTACCAAAGATGGCATTTTAGTGTTCATAAACAGCCTCAAAGGGCACAACCCCTCCCCCCCCCAATTTGCATGATTGTGAACTTCAAACTTCTGCTGGTGTTTTGTTCCAGGCGGTCTGGCTGCCGACTTGTGCATCGGAAAGGTTATCTTCACAAACCAGACAAGAACAGGAAAGGCATTTTGACGCCTTTGTGAACGAAAAGTTTTCTGATTCCAGAAAACATGCATGGAGAAATACATCACTGGCATCCACGCCTTCTCGCTCATGCTGCCTAAAATAAACACCATGGCCACATTTCCATGTGTTTAAAGCACTAAGCGTTTGCATGTGGCAGTCAATCCCACTGAAATTAATGGGACAGGTGAACAGGGTTTGGGACAGGCTGCAGTTCTGCTTGGAATCACTCAGTAGATTTCTCTTCATTCTTGGACCGGGGCTTTCGGCAAAAACCTAAAGGTTTCCCTTGCTCGAGAGCTGGCAAATCCGACTCTAGGGTTGCGGTGCTCATCCGTATAACGTTTAGAGAGTCAAAGCTCCCTTTATCAGATATCCCTTTTGCCAGGACTCTGACTCTCAAAAACCTATTCCCCCAAAAATCTTGTGGGTCTCTAAGGTGCTTCTGGACTCAGACAAAGCCACTACTGTCTACTTGGACTCGCCGTGACTGTATTATAGCCAGGAGATCCTAAGATTGTCTGGCAGCCAAAAGCTCTCGCTCTTTCGGTGTGATGCACCACTAGGTGGCGAGCTAGGCTTGTTTTTTAAGGCAAGATGCATTTCAGAGGTGGTTTTGCCATTGCCTACCTCTGCAGCATGGTCCTGGTATTCCTTGGAGGTCCCCATCCTGACAATAGCCAGGATCAACCCTACTTAGCTTCTGAGATCGGGCTAGCCTGGGTTATCCAGGCCAGGTCTTTCACATCCACGCCTACCTTATATTTGGAGATGCTGGAGACTGAACCTGCAACCTTCAGCGTGGAAAGCAGATGTCTCGCCACTGAGCCAGCATGCCCCTCCCTTTCTTTTTCAATTTTTTGTTTGTTTGCCATTCTACACAACCCCAGCATCGAGAGACGCTGTAATGTCTTCCTTCCAAACTGTATGATTTGGACGCTGGCTAGCTCCTGAAGCCAGGATGCAGCTCAATGGCCATTATGCAAATACTGGTTTCCTCACTTTCTTTCTGTAGCCTGATGGGGGACATTGCTGGGAAACAAGCCAGGATGTCTGCACTCAGTCTTCACATAAAACCACAGCTAAGGCTGGCTGTGGTTAGGGATGCTGCACATTTCATCTCGAACATGTTTCACAGTCGTCCTTCCCACATTCAGCCAAGATGATCAGTTGAGATCAATTGGCAGCCATCACCCGGCATGATCAACTGGCAGCGGACAACTGCCAAACAGGTTTGAACAGACTATTCTTCAGAACTGCAGAGGTGCGAAGTGCTGCCAACCCAAGCAGACGATCAAAAACAAATGAACACCGTGAATGCAATTAACAAGTCTTCTAACAAGGCCTTTAAATAAATATTTTGAAATACCAAATGAGTGCATGGTCTTAATATACATGCAGTAATCAAAGTTTTCTTACACCAACTCCAAAAGTACTTAATACAAAGTCAAAAGCTCCGAGTCAGAGTTACAATGCAACACGTAAAGTTCCCAAACTCTCAAAATGCAACAATCATGAGCTATAAATCAAGGTTACAATGTAACACTACTAGTTCCAAAGTTCTCAATATAACAAATTTACAAAATATGCCAAAAATTCTCCCCCCGGCTCAATTATAGCCTATGGGGACTGTTATAATCAATGGCCCCCATAGGCTATAATGGAGAATCAATCTAGGGGTATTTGGTGCTTTGGGGGAGCTGTTTTTTGAGATAGAGGTTTTTTGAGGAATAGCTGCTGGTGCCTCCTCTCAAACTGCCCCCCAAATTTAAAAAAGATTGGACCAGGGGGTCCAATTCTATGGGTCCCAGAAGGAGGTCCCTGCATCCTCCATTGTTTCCTATGGAAGCTTGGTTGTGAGCTGAAGCAGAAATCCTCTGAGCTGGCCTCTGAAAAGTTGTGCACCAGCACCCCCTAGTGCACTTTAGAGAGAACCGTGGACATGAGACAAACCAATGGGTGTTCAAGCATCCCTAGCTGCAGTTAATACAACAACCTGACAGACCCTAATTAACCAGAGTTAGTAGACTGGCCCATACTCCAATAATCCAATAATCTCATTTAATCTAAATGGTCCGATTCAATCTTGGCTTTGTGATATATCTGAAATGAAACTTTGAGCCCATTTTTTATTATACACAGCACAAATCCCAGAGACATAGATTCAGAACAGCTACAAAACTGCAAGCATTGCTGGAGACTCTCATAAAACTCCAGTATGGTAAAGGTAAAGGTTCCCTTGCTCGAAAGCCAGTCGAGTCCGACTCTAGGGTTGTGGTGCTCATCTCCGTTTCAAAGCCGAAGAGCCAACGCTGTCTGAAGATGTTTCCGTGGTCATGTGGCCGGCATGACTAAACACCAAGGCGCACGGAACGCTGTTACCTTCCCACCAAAGTGGTACCTATTTATCTACTTGCAATTTCTTGCTTTCGACTGCTAGGTTGGCAGGAGCTGGAACTAGAGACGGGAGCTCACTCCATCATGCGGCACCCGGGTCTCGAACTGCTGAACTACTGACCTTCCACAGCCTGCAGTTCAGCATCTTAACCACTTGAGCCACCGCAGCCAGTATGGTAGGAACCCCAAAATCAAGGAAGGAATTTGGACAGGATGAATTTCATATGCATCTAAATTGAACAGTGACTTTGTCCTAGATAGATAACCCGGTCCCTTTATTTAAAAATACAAAACAGAGCTCGACAACCCAGTGCTACGACCCTAGTGTTCATTCCAGCCCATTCTCTTTGACTGGTGTTCTCATCCAAACCCATTAAAATGATGGCGATGTCTTTCGGAACTCTGATTAGCCAACAGATCAAAACGTCTCAAGTCAAAAGGCCAACTGGTTGTATGTTTAATTAAGGTGTAAGATCTTTCAAAAGACACGTCCATAGTGATTCTCTCTCTCCCCCTCAGCTAATGACCTGAATGTTAAAAAAGAAGAAAAGGGAGATGTATGTAAAGGTTGCTTGACAGGAGTGGCAGAAAGCGAACGAGACGATGATACGGTAGCAGAAAGCGAATTTAAAATAGGATCACCTATTCATGTGGGACAGGTTTAAACAGGAGGGAAAGGCGAAACAAAGCTGCCTGTATAATATGCGGAGTCCCTGAATTGCTCACAAAAGTATTCAAAATTGTTAGGGTACTTCCATAACAAAAAGATCCTGTGCTTGGTTTCACAGAGCATTTCCATGGACTGAAAGATTTTCCATCCCCAGAGTGTAGGGTTGCCAGGTCTGGGACGGGAAATACCTGCAGACTTTGGGGGTGGAGCCAGGAGAGGGCGGGGTTTTGTGAGGGGAGGGGCCTCAGCATGGTCCAGTGCCACGGAGTCCACCCTCCAAAGCAGCCATTTTCTCCTGGGGAGCTGATCTCTGTCAGCTGGAGATGAGTTTTCAAAGTGGGAGATCCCCAGGCCCCACCTGGAGGCTGGCAACCCTGCCAGAGTGTTACTTTCTCGCATTGCTCTCCAGCTGCCGCCCAAGACATTCCCCCATACGCTGCTCTAGGGACACCCGGGAAACCAGCCCCCCTCCTCCCGAGCCTGTAGTTATTATGGCCTGTAGTGGGCGAAGGAGGCAAGAAAGCTACACTCCACTGATGGCAATCTTTTCATTTCTGGAAACTCTCTGGCAGTGTGGAGAGAAGGCTGTACTCGATGTAGGGTCCCCCTGCATGTAATGCAGAGGGGAATTTCTGTTCCAACGTGGGGTTTTGTAAAACAATGGAGGGAAAAGCCAGTGCAGGATCAGTCAGAGTCATCAGGCAACAGCAACTAAACAGTTACCAATCCAGACTTTTTAAAAAGCCCCTCAAAAATCTCTTGAGCCAATATTTTGACTACGGCACTGCCTGTTTCAATTCTGTTTCCCCACAGAAATCCTCCGTTTTGGCCGAGCTTCATCACTCAAGGAAAGCAAACGACGACAGACAGACACTTAGATCTCTTCCCGCCTAAGCAGGGAGTGCCAGATGTGCACTTTACGGTCTATCTTTACTTTTCGTTCCACTGAATATTTAACATAACTATATTTCCCCCTTGTTATATTTGTTCCTGGTTTGCTGCCCCTCTTGTTTATGGTCTGTATTTATAGAGCTGTTCTGCCATTCCTATATATATATTTTTTTTTAAAAAAATTACCATCACATTATTTGCATTTTTACAACCTGCACTGTTGTTCACGCTAAGCTCAGCTGTCAATAAAAAGTAAATACATAACTTAGCATCTGTAATAAAGAAGACTTTATAGGCGGCCGTTAGCAGTGTTCCCTCTAAGTTGAGTTAGTGTGAGCTAGCTCACAGTTTTTTTAAAGAAGGGAGGAGGAGAAGGTCTGCCTTCCCCTGCATAGGCATAAAGTTCGTGGGGGCGGCGGGGCGTCATCCTCCTCCCGATATTTTCAGGAAGGTGCTCAGCCTTCCCCCGGGGGCAACTGGTTCCAGCTATGAGAAATTCGAACCCCATCCAGAGGGAACAGGCATGTTTGTGCCCCCCCCCGCCCCCAGTATAGAATGAACAGCAGTGAAAAAGGAAGCAATCTAAAAATCTTGGGGGGGGGGAGATGCAGAAATTTGGGTGGCAAACAATGCTCTCTTTAAGCTGTGGAGTCTTGTGAGGAAAAACTCTACTTTGTGAGCTACTGGCATTCAAGTTGCCGGCTAGCGATTAGGATACTGCATAAATCAGTTTGCCCTGGAGCCATCCTTCCTGAGCTGTGTCAGGACCCACAGTCAATCACTTAGCACACACTTCCAAGAAGGTTTTACTTTATCCTGTGGACTATGGCAGCATAAACATATTCAGTGTTAAGAATAACTTATACTAAGCCCACAGGTATAGATATAGTAAACTCAAAAGGCCGCCCCCCCATCGATGGGCCAACTAGGCACTCTCCCGTGGGCGGGAAGAAGAAGAAGAAAAGAAGAGATTGGGTTTATACCCCGCCCTTCACTACCCAAGGGAGTCTCAGAGCAGCTTACAAACTCCTTTCCCTTCCCCTCCCCACAACAGACACCCTGTGAGGTAGGTGGGGCTGAGAGAGCTCTGACAGAAACTGCTCTTTTTCAAGAACAGCTGTGCCAGAACTATGGCTTGCCCAAGGTCATCTAGCAGGTGCAAGTGGAGGAG
>NW_015168175.1:9343-40938 GCF_001447785.1 Gekko japonicus | reverse complement strand
TTTGGCTACTGCATAGATTAGTTTGCTCTGGAGCCATCCTTCCCGAGCGAAGACAAAAACATAGCCGGAGGCTAAAAAACTGTGAGGAGCTAGCTCATAACTCAGCTTAGAGGAAACACTGGTAGCAAATGGGGGGGGGGCAGTTTAGGCAGCCCCTTCCCTCTGCTTACAATCCTCTCTGACAGCCAGCGGAAGAAAGCGCCTTTGTATGGCTTACTCTGCCCTGAGGAAAAATTTCACAGATTTCTCCCAAAGGCCCTTTATAAAGTGGCACTTGGCAGACAGAAATCAAACTAATACTAAGGAACTGGATGCTGCCTATTAGGCACCAGGGTCTCAATTAACACATGCCTGAGATCTGGATATCATAGGCACATCTCATGGATTTAAATAGAGAAAGTTACTAAGTTTGCCAGCTCCAAATTGGGAAAATAATACGCTAAACTGGATAGCCTAATCTCGTCAGATGTCAGAAGCTAAGCAGAGCTGACCTTGGCTAGTATTCGGAAGGGCGACCTCCAAGGAATACCAGGGGCATGATGCAGAGGCAAGCAATGGCAAATGACCCCTTGTCTTCAAAACTGGTCTAGCTCGCCACCTAGTGGTGCATAATGGCAAAAGAGCTAGAGCTTTTAGCTGCCAGACAATCTTAGGATCTCCTGGCTATTCTACACACACTGCCATACAATAATTAATTAATTTGGGAAAATAATGGAGATTTGGGGGTGAAGTCTGGGGGGGGAGCTCAGCAGAGAAGTGATGCTATAGATGCCACCCTATAAAGCTGTCATTTTTTCTCTCCAGGGGAACTGATCTCTGTCGTCTGGAGATGACTTGTAATTCTGGGAGAGCTCCAGCTTTCCACCTGGAGGTTCCAGATATACAAATTCCGCTGGGAGAAACACCATCAGAAATTGCCAAAATATAAACTGTATTTAACAAATGTAAAGTTGGTGATGTCACAACAACAAAATTGTGCATACTATAACTCTAATAAGGCGTAAGATACAATGTTTCCTCCTTAGAAGATAAGACATAAGGTCCATGTGATCAGTTGACCTTGATAGGAGGAGTCCTCATAGTTACACCATTTTCCAAACAGCCTTTGCATTTGTGATCTGTTGAAATGGTTGAAATCTGGTTCCACCTACACAGCCAGCAAACGGAAGAAGTTGAAAGAAACACCTATTTTAAGTATCTAGAATGGGCATCTTTGCAAAGGCTGTTTGGGGCATTTCGGGGCCCAGCCCCCCAACTTTCCACCAGGGCCCCCAACTTAGCACCCTGGACAGGCCCCCCCGACTTATTTCTCACACTCGCCACTGCCAGTGGTGGCAGCAAGCCTCACACCACCCTTTCTCCCCTTGACAGCTCTCTGCATGTCTCCTTGGCAACTTACTTTAAATGGGAGAAGGGGAGGAGCTAGTGTGCGCCCCCTCCAAAGCATTTAAAGGCACCCTTTAAATGCTTTGGGGGGAAGCGGGGGCTGCACATGAATTTCAGTGCCCCCCCCACTTTTTAAAAGGCACCCCAAATTTTAAAAAAATCCTGGCTCCGGGCCTGCCTAGGTCCCGCATATATACAAAAATACTGAGGGTTCACTCGCCTCGGTCTGCTAATAATCCCTTGATATAATGGTTGCGTGTAATTTCTTCAAAACTGCTACAGAGAATTTCCCCCTTCTACCTCCCCAGATTTTGGGTCAGGTGTGGATTAAGAATGAGTGAATTTCCTTCGTTGAGCCAAAGTTACATTCCACATTCCTCCACCGGAATCCAAAAACGAATGTCTCAAACCTCACATATAATAAGTGCTTTACCGCAGAGGCAGCAAATAGCTCCGAAAGCACGTTCCGGATCATTGCCCCCAGTTCTCCCCCTGTATGAAATTATCACCTAAGTTGCACAAGTTTTCACGAACCCTCCCTACTCAATAAATCCCCCCTCTGTTGTTTTTGTCTTTCCGCAACAGTGGCAGAGATAAAAGAAACACTTCATTTCCTGAAAATTCCCCATAATGTGAGGAAAATATTTGGCTGAATAAAAGGCAAATCCAGATGGTTTCTTTTCCTAAACCGGTGGGCACCATGGTAAACAATCAGGAACAGAGGAAGTGCAACGGGGGGGGGGGGGGGGAGAGACCTTTTCCCACTTAGTGTCAGTGCCAAGGTCTTTTGGGCTGCCATAACCAGGGCTATTTTTGGGCAGGAACGCACAGGAACGGAGTTCCGGCTGGCTCCCGAGTTGGCAACGCCCAGCAGGAGCTCATTAGCATAACAGGCCACACCCAACAGCAGAAACTCATTAGAATTGGCTACATTAGGGGTGTGTGGCCTAACATGCAAAGGAGTCCCTGCTACAAAAAAAGCCCTGGGTTTTGACAACAAACAAGGTAAACAGAATAAGAAGCAAAAGGTGGGTGTGGCTGGATGAGCACACTTCTGGTAACATGGGGGAGTGGCCTAATATGCTAATGAGCTGTACAATCGGGTGTGGCCTAATATGCTAATGAGTGTCTGGTGTTGGCTATGGCTTATTATGCTAATGAGTTCCTGCTGGGCTTTTTCTATAAAAAAAGCCCTGGCCATAACCAAACCTAGGGAGGGTCCCAAGTTCAGCTGCTTTGATTTCGGACCAAAGTTAGGATATTGCTCAGCTGCCCAGACAAGGGCAGAAGACCAGGCTTCCAGTATGTCTATGTAGTGATGGAAAGTGCCGTCAAGTCACGGCTGACTTATGGCGACCCCTTGGGGTTTTCAAGGCAAGAAATATTCAGAGGTGGTTGGCCATTGCCTGCCTCTGCATAGTGGCCCTGGACTTCCTTGGTGGTATCCCACCCAAATGCTAACCACGGCCGACGCTGCTTAGCTTCCGAGATCTCACGAGATGGGGCTATCCTTGGCCATCCCGGTCAGGGCAGAACATCTGTATCGCTGAGGGATGTCATTCTCCCTTTCTTCAGTTTATCTTCTCAACAACCCTGTGAGGCATTTTCAGCTGAGAGACAGTGACTGAACCAAGGTCACCATTGATGGGAGGGTGGGGATCTGGACTTGGGTCTCCCAGATCCTAATCCAATAACCACTACACCACACTGGCACTCTCTTCTGCTTTCCAGTGCAGAGAATTACTATCCGAGAAGAGCAGGGACTGATGCATTAGATCCTTTCCCTCTTCTGTGCCTGAAGAGAGCTCTGAGCAATTATGATAGCTCAACAGTTAAGGCTAAGTGCCAGACTCTTGCTATGAGGTCCCTGGTTTAGGCCCCCAATGCATACTACAGGGAGCCAGTGGTGGGAAATGCTTGCATTGCTACAGTGGTACTGGGTTCTGCTGGGCACTCTGGACACTGAACTGGTTATACTGGGCTTGCAAAAATATCCCCCCTTCATTTTGTACTGCAGGGATTCTGTGGTTTGACATTACTCTTCTTTTGCTCGCATTGCTGCAGTTACAGGATTCTGTGGAATGGCTCAGAACAACCCAGTGCCCAGCAGAATCCAACAGAAGCTGTGGAGACCAGATGCTAAGAATAAGCTAACATAAGAACATAAGAGAAGCCAATGTTGGATCAGGCCAATGGCCCATCAAGTCCAACACTTTGTCACACAGGGGCCAAAAATACCAGGTGCCATCAGGAGGTCCAGCAGTGGGGCCAGGACACTAGAAGCCCTCCCACTGTTGCCCCCCCCCAAGCACCAAGAATACAGAGCATTACCTGCCCCAGCCTGTGAGTTCCTATCTATACCTTGTGGCTAATAGCCACTGATAGACCTCTGCTCCATATGCTTATCTAATTCCCTCTTGAAGCCATCCATGCTTGTAGCAGTGAATTTGCTGCTGCCTGCAAGTCCTACTGTCTTTATGTACTACATATACGCTTTCCAGAAATACATGCCAAACCTTCACTGGAACCAGTTTTATTCTATAGAATCCTTACAAATACAGATGTCTGTCAGGTTCAACAGCAAGTAAATCTCCAC
Organism: Gekko japonicus; assembly: GCF_001447785.1. Taxonomy (NCBI): domain Eukaryota; kingdom Metazoa; phylum Chordata; class Lepidosauria; order Squamata; family Gekkonidae; genus Gekko; species Gekko japonicus. Next base: position 36,956 of record NW_015168175.1, on the reverse strand, counting down.
ACACGTTTCCAGGGAAGCGTTATGCTTTATTAGACTACAGGTCTGTTCCCATGTCCACAAGATTATTGTTAGGAATGGCCATGGGGCGGAAACATCTCTACATATAGCAGGATGAGGCAAATGGCTAAGGAAATGAAATCAGAGCATGCACGGGGGAATTCTCCCAGCGGGAGGTTACATAATAAGCGGGAGAGTCTCAGTGCCCCATGAGAGCCAAACTATTCACACCAGTGGTGGAACGCAAGCCCTCCCTCCGTCACAAGGTCAGACAGATAACTCAGTCTGGCAGCACTGGTTCTCACGGTCTCCCTATTGCTGTTTACGGCAAGTGTGCAGAGCAGCGAGCAAGCTATGAAGCATGCACCGTAGCGCCAGGGTCTGAGAAGGAAGTATGCAAAACATGGCAGCTAGCTGACAATGCCCTCCCCCCAGTAGTCCACACCGGCAGCCCCAGAAGTGCTGTGATAGTGCAGTCAATCCTCAAAATTCCCGTCACCTGGACATGCCTAATGTTCTCCTTTGCCATGCTCAGTTCCTCCAAAGGCCATGGGGCACCTGCTGGTGCTTTGATCGAAAGAAGGTGATACTGCAGCAAGGGAGAAAAGCGCAAAATAAGGGGGGAGGACCCTGCTTTTTGTGAAACCAAGGAGAGGGAAGAGGAAACCTCGATGGCTGTTCTGTTGCCTTGTACACAGGTGAATAAAAACTAATCAGCCTACTTAGTAATAAGGCCGGAAACGAGAGCAAGATTTGGAAAATGGGCAACAGAGCTTTCATTTCACCCGAGTGCGCCACGTGACGGGAGTGAGCTCCCGTCTCTAGTTCCAGCTCCTGCCAACCTAGCAGTTCAAAAGCAAGAAATTGCAAGTAGATAAATAGATACCACTTCGGCAGGAAGGTAACAGCGTTCCGTGCGCCTTGGTGTTTACTCATGCCGGTCACATGACCACGGAAATGTCTTCGGACAGCGCTGGCTCTTCAGCTTTGAAACAGAGATGAGCACCACAACCCTAGAGTGGCTTTCAAGCAAGGGAACCTTTACCTTTTACTAATAAATAGCTTTCTCTCTTCTCCGGCATGCTGGATATAAAATTCGGAATGCATTCACTCCAAGAGATGCGCCACTGGAGCAAGCAACACAATTTCCATACAACGTAGCGATGCCATCAAGTGGTCAACCAACGTAGTGGTTAAATGCTCTGTTTTTCCCCCAGCATGATTTTCATACGCAGCCAACAAACTAAGATGCATACGGGAAATGCAGTGCAGAGAATTAGCAAGTGACGTGCACTGACTAACACAAAGTTTATTCATTAAATGGGAAATAGACAATCTGCAGACTTGCTTCACATTTGCAAGACAAAGAACACCCATTTTGAAAGAAGAATGCGGCTCACTTAATATTATACAACGTCCCTAACGCGTGTTGTATAGTAAACGGGGGAGCAGATTAGACTAAAAGATGCCTATGATGAACGCGCACTTATCATGTTGCTGGTGATGACAATAGTTTAGCATTCATGCAGTGATCTTCTAAAATGCTCCAAGAGCTTCCTAAAACCATCTCAGTAATGAGTTTGCAAAACAGGTTGATATTATTTCCCACGTATTACAGATACGGGGGGGGGGAGGGATCGGAGCTGAAAGATTGCCTAAGGATGGGATAAGTTTTGCACTCAGGACCTCCAGAATCATAACTTTTCCCACCACTGCACAGCACCAGCTTCAAGTTCCTGCCCCATATGCACGGAGTTACTGTACATACTCTGAATATTCGGTGTTTGGCGAAACTAGAAGGTGCAGGACTGCAGAAAGCAAGGGGCAGAAGGTGTTTCAGAAGCACGCACTCTCGAAAGAGGATTCTGAGCCGAAACATTAAGACTGAGCCTCCGCTGAGATAGAGGCTTTCTGCTGCAGAGAGACTACTGTCACATTTTATCTCAGTCTTGTGAGATAAAGCAGAGCGACCACCTAGAGACTGAAAAGCCATGGTCTCTTAGTATAATATCAGCAGGGGTCATTTCGTAGAAAAAAAGGTGCAGGAGCTCATTAGCATAACTTATTCGCATACCTTATTTGCATTATGCCACACCCCCTGACGTCACCGGGAGTGTGTCAGAAGGCAACACCCACTGCTCAGGCTCCACTGGACTGTTTTGGATTGCTAGCTATTGGGGGGGGGGGAACGTGCAGATCCATCCTCGCAGAGGAGGGAGAGCTTGTACCTGAATAAAACTTGGTCTTAAAAGTGCCACTGGACTGTTTTGTATTGCTAGCTATTGGGAGGGGGGAACGTGCAGATCTGTCCTCGCAGAGGAGGGAGAGCTTGTACCTAAATAAAACTTAGTCTTAAAGGTGCCACTGGACTGTTCTGGATTGCTATCTATGGGGGGGGCAGATCTGCCCTCACAGAGGAAGGAGAGCTTGTACCTGAAGGCAGGCCGGGCGGGGGGCTCTGCAACTTACCTGGCTGCTTCTTGCTCCTCGTGGCCTGACTGAGGGCTGCTGGGAGCAGGAGGCGGGGCTTGTTGCATGTGCCTGCACCCTGGGCTCCTTACTGCCGGAGCTCCACTCCTGTGCGCTCCCTCAGGAAATGACCCCTGAATATCAGCATACACAGATGGAGTCGCACATCACAGCAAGCACACACACACACACAAATGTGTATGCACCTCAAGCATCTGGCTTCTCTTCCTTTGCCTAACAGAACTAGGGGTCCTGTTTGCTTATATGACGATGAAAGGAGGCCACGTCTCAGAACACAGGCTGGGAAAGTGGACTTGTCCTAGATCAGGGGTGTCAAACAGGCGGCAAGAGGTGCCAGTTATCAGACACTGTTAAATAAACAAAATATTGCAAGAGTGCTAATGTTTTAAGCATGTTTTTATTTTAAATTAAAAAAAAAACCTTTTGAGTTTGTGTCCTTTATAAAGTTTATATCTCCGCTACCTGGCATTACATTTTATGACACACGTGGCTCAGGGGCCCAACAAGGTCTCATTTATGTCAGATCCGGCCCTCATAACAAATGAGTTCGACACCCCTGTCCTAGATGGATGGTTCAGGGATGTGGCTGATGTTCTTCAGAACATCGAATGCTGGGAAGGGCTGGTTTACCTACTGTGGGCAGAAGTCCTAGGAAGGAGCGAGGGAGAGCTTGCCAGTCTCAAAGACCAAGGGTGGATCTAAACAGCAGCCCAGTGAGAAACGAAGAACTGTTTGCTTCCAGGATCCAGGGACCAGTGAGAAGAAGACTCCCATGAAGCTAAGGAGCAAGGATGATGAACCAGCAATAGCCCAGGCCAGACCGAGCCCTTTTATGCCTGGCTATTAGATGCTTCCTTGACCCCCAGCTCTCTCTAAAAATTACTGAGTGGGCTTGTACATACTGATTAGATATGCATATTTACCAGATGTCTGTTTTCCTGTTATTAAAGGCATGAACATGAATGTCCAGTTTTCAGTGAACAATGGGAGACTGCCAACGATGGTGAAGCTACTGGACCAAAAGTTTCCTCATCCCTGACAAGCATGGCCCAGCCATCCAAAATCCTGGATGAGAGCCATGGGACATCATCCTCAACAGAGGTCATTTCGTAGAAAAAGAGGTCATTAGCATAACTCATTAGCATGATTTATTTGCATATGCCACACCCCCTGACATCACCGGAAGTGTGTCAGAAGGAAACACCCCCCACTCATGTTCCACTGGACTGTTTTGGATTGCTAGCTATTGGGGGGGGGGAGAAACGTGCAGATCTGTCCTTGCAGAGGAGGAGAGCTTGTACCTGAATAAAACATGGTCTTAAAAGTGCCCCTGGGCTGTTTCAGACTGGGGGGCTGGGGGGGGGGGGGGCTCTGCAGCTTACTTGGCTGCTTCTTTCTCTGACTGAGGGCTGCTGGGAGCAGGGGGCGGGACTTCTTGCATGTGCCCACCCCCTGGGCTCTTTACTGCCGGAGCTCCGCTCCTGTGCGCTCCTACAGGAAATGACCCCTGATCCTCATCAAAAGACTACCTAAGGTTAGGACCCCACGAGTGGCGAACTCATAATAGTGGAGGTTTCTAAGTTGGGATACGGTCCTATGGTTGCCATGAAATCTGCATAAACCACAGAGGCCGTTTTTTCACATGATGCGTACAGGACTTTTGCCCCACTGGGAAGTCCGGGAAGTCACTGCCATAATGTGCCAGGTACAGAAAGCAAGGAAATGACCATTTAAAGCACCTCAGGAAATTTAAATTCATTCTTGAGGCTGACTAGTTCTAAGCATCGATCCAGGAGTTGTGCTCTGACAGTGCAGCTATAATCAGGTTGCTATAGGGTTTCTTTCCCTCTGTAGATCTCTAAATATAGCCCCCACGTGATTCTGAGCATGCCTTTTCTCTTAGCTATAGCCCTCAAAATGTTTTCTAATGACGTTTAACATAAGTCACATGAATAGTCGGGGATAATACTACTACCACCACCGATTTGTGTTCCCTCTAAGCCAAGTTAGTGTGAGCTAGCTCCCATTTTTTTAGCCTCCGGCTGACACATTTTTGTCTTCGCTCAGGAAGGACGGCTCCAGAGAAAACTAACCGATGCAGCAGCCTAGTCGCTCGTTCACAACGTTAATGCCAGTCGCTCACAAAGTAGAATCCTTGCTCACAAGACTCCACAGCTTAGAGGGAGCATTGCCACCAATGCCCATGTATCGTCTTGGACTGAATTTGGATCGTACTTGAATTTCATGGCCACTTTGCACGTGAAACAAAACCTCCCAGCTCCTCCTTCCCAAGCTTTCCCTGCTCCTCCGACTCACTCCACGCGACAGGAACTACCTGCAAGAGAGCCGCGCTACACTCTTGTGTCCTCCTGACCCAGACCGAGGACCACTAGGTCAGAGTGATTTCACACTCTGGCTAGCAGCAATTCTCCAGGGTCTCTGGGAGATAAGGTCTTTCTCAACGCCCTCTCCCAGAGACCTTTCAAACAGGAAATGCTGGGAACACAACCTGGGACCTTCTGCATGCAAATCAGACCCTCTGCCACTGAGCCACTGTCCCCTCCTGCCTGTGCTGAAGAAGTCATCACGCACATTCATGGTGTAACTGCAATCAGTCACAGCTTTCCTCAAAGATGGAGCTCCATTCCTTCTGGTGGCATCTGCTTTCCTAGCAAGCGCCACCAGAGCAAGGAGATATCCAGTGAAGAGGGAGAGAGGCAGGATCCACCGCAAGAATGCCATAACTTGGAGCACAGGCACCAGAAGGAGGTGCTAAGAGTCTGCAATCAACATTTGCCTGTTTGGTGTTCCAGAAACAGCAATATCTCTTTCTTTTATGTTGGAGGCTTATAGGTAAATGTTGGAGGCTTATAGGTAAAGGTAAAGGTTTCCCTTGCTCGAAAGCCAGTCGAATCCAACTCTAGGGGGCAGTGGTCATCTCCGTTTCCAAGCTGAAGAGCCAGCGCTGTCTGAAGACGTCTCCATGGTCATGTGACCGGCATGACTAAATCCTGAGGTGCACGGAATGCTGTTACCTTCCCCACTAAAGTGGTACCTATTTATTTACTTGCACTTTCTTGCTTTTGATCTGCTAGGTTGGCAGGAGCTGGGGCCAGAGACAGGAGCTCACTCCGTCACGCAGCACTCCGGTCTCGAACTGCCGAACCACCGACCTTCCGGTCTGCAGTTCAGCATCTTAACCACTGAGCCACCGTGGCCCTAGTGGAGGCTTATAGTCTCCCGTATATTGGGAATCTCTTTAAGAGGGATTTGTGTGTACACGCAGACCCACAGACAGGCCCGTAGCCAGGAATTTTTTTTGCCCGTGGGGCATATTTTTTGCCTGTGGGGCAGACACAGCATCAGATTAAAAAAATTAAAATAAACACAAATTGCAGCTCTACAAACCTGAACTGTATTTCACTCCCCTCTAGAACTAAGAGCTCTTGGTCAAGGAGTGAAACTGACCAGATGTGGCAGGGCGGCTTTCCTTTCCTTCCCCAGCTGGGGAAGGAATTGAAAGCTGCCCTGCCGCTTCTGGTCAGTTTCATTACCTCCTTAACCAAGAGCTGTTAGATCTGATTGGAGGGGAACTAAATTTATCAAAAGCGGCAGGACAGCCCCCCCCCCCCCGCCCCAGCCCCCTGCAGCAGCTGGGAGGCTGGGGAAGGAAAGGAAACCTGTCTTGCAGCTTCTGGTCAGTTTCCCTCCCCACCAATGACTGGTTAAACCTAACAGCTGATCCCTGGAAGAGAAACTGACCAGAAGCTGCAGGGCTGCTTCCCTTTCTTTCCCCAGTGAAATATACTGGGTTCGATGCGTGATTAGTGCCCAGCTCATGCTTTATTGTGAATCCGCACAAAACTAAGACAAACTAGCAGGACCCAAGCCCTGAAATCCATGCACAACACACACACTACCCTTGATAGGCTATTTACAGTGTGGCTCCTGGTCTATAGGTTCCTTCCAGGATCCTAGCAAACTATTGCTCTCGGTTTCAAGCTAGGCCCATCGATGCTGGGCCCAGGACATAACACCCAGCCTCGCTGCTGCTGCTGAGATAGGCACACTGGGGGGTGGGGGTGTCTGGCATCCTCAGGTGGTGGGGCAGGGCTCACGGGTGGGGGGAGCTCCACCCACCGAGGCCCCACTGTGGCTACAGGCCAGCCCATAGATACCCCTCTGAACTAAGCAGCCAGTCTTTGACCACAGCCCTCAGCCCACGTCACTTGGCTTCCACAGTAAACAGAGCCTCAAGTCCTATCGTCGCGAACCCTGACATTGCAGCGCAGTCCATGAAGGACAGTGATGCTGCAGAGTCCTCGAGGTCTAAACTCGGTTTCCTTCTGCCAGGCTTTGGCGGGTGTCCAATAACCGTCGTATTTATAACCCCAGTTTAAAATGCAATGCAAAACCATGATAGGACAACAGTGAAACAGACACAGGGGGTGTTAAAAAGCGGGTCCGGGGACCAAGAGGAGAAGTTCTCAGGACACCAGTGAAGACAAACAGTTTCAAGATGTTTCAGGAAAAAAAAATCAGAGTTGTCCAGGGAAGGGGGGAGGGCTTAGCACACTGTCATGGGTGGCGGTGGCGGGCCCCTGCCCGAGTTGGCAGCACAGCCAGAGGCACCGGCATTACCAGAGCTGGAAGCTGGCCTCGCTGACTCCTCGGGAGTTGACAGCTTGCTGCCGCCAGCGCCCGAGCCAGTTAATCCCACACCTGGTCCTGCAGCAGCCGAAGAGGCACAGGTGCAAACAGAAAGCCCGCCTGATTCACCTCCGAGGGTGGCTCGGCTGAGGGAGCGGCTCCGTGGGGACTTAGCCACCCGCCACTGAGACACACGGAGTCGAGTCTCTCCAACTGAAAGGACTACGGGACTAGAGGAGGACTAGAGGTCGCAGCGCAGCTGGAGCCAGTTTGGTGTAGTGGTTAAGTGCACGGACTCTAATCTGGGAGAACCGGGTTTGATTCCCCACTCTTCCACTTGCACCTGCTGGATGACCTTGGGCAAGCCATAGTTCTGGCACAGCTGTTCTTGAAAAAGAGCAGTTTCTGTCAGAGCTCTCTCAGCCCCACCTACCTCCCAGGGTGTGTGTTGTGGGGAGGGGAAGGGAAAGGCGTTTGTAAGCCGCTCTGAGACTCCTTCGGGTAGTGAAGGGCGGGGTATAAATCCAATCTCTTCTTCTGCTGCCGCTGTTGCAGGAGGAGCACCAGGCACGCCTGGGGCACACACACCCCCTGGACGTCCTCACACTCCACCAACCAAAATTTCCTGACTATGTTCCTGGAGGCTGGGGTTGCCAGATCGAGGCTGGGAAACCCTGGAGATTCGAGGATGGAGCCTGGGGAGGACGGGGACCTCAGTGGGGTACGATACCATACAGTTCACCCTCCAAAGCAGCCATTTTCTCCAGGGGAACTGATCTCTGTAGTCTGGAGAGGAGCTGTAATTCCAGGGGTTCCCCAGGTCCCACCTGGAGGCTGGCATCCCTAAGCTGCCTCGTTCAGAGTCCGACCACTGGTCCACTGGCAGAAGTTCCCCAGAAGCCCTTGCAAGGTTCTTTTGCAGCCTCACCCTCAGGAATCAATGCGAGAACTTTCTCCTGCGTGCCAGGCACATGCTCCGCACTGAGGAATGAGCCTCTCCCGGTTTAGTCATAATAACAGGGGAAAGACTGAAGGGTTAACAGCCTTAATTAACAAGCGGGTGGTCAGGACAAGAATTAATGGAGGCAAAGACCTACTATTAGTAGTTTCTACTAACTTCCTAACGGCAACATTTATTGAGTAGGGAAATGATCAAGTTGCCACCCGCCTGAGAAGTGGAGCCTGCTTCATTAGCAGACATATGATTTATAAAAGGAGGGCTAGATGAATGTGTGTCAAGGGTTGTTTAAGTAAACTGCACCTTGCAGTAACGCCGGTGAGTGTAAAACTCTGAATGTTTCTAAAATGCTGTAATAGAGACATTGTTTGCAGCTGGAAATGCCCATTTTTCAACAAAAAAGCATCTCACAGTACAGGCTCAAGCTGACTACATCAGTGTGTGAACACTCATGCAAGAACCAAGTTAGGGATGTACAAATCGTCTATTTAGTCTCTCATTTTCGCATGATGTGCCATAAACATTTCTATGTCACCCACTGATCACTGCAGTCCTTCCTGATTTGATTCTTCTCTTCAGGTTGTTTACATGCAGCCAACACAAAAGTGTTTAAATGGGGGGGGGATTGGTGCGCAGAAATAGAAAGGAGCATGACAATAAAGGCCATTGTGTTCAGTGCTCCTCCTAAGCTGTGGAGTCTCATGAGCAAAAATTCTACTTTGTGAGCTACCTGCGTGAAATTTGTGAGCGAGCGATTTGGCTACTGCATCAATTAGTATGCTCTGGAGCCCTCCTTCCTGAGCGAAGACAAAAATGTGTGAGCTGGAGGCTTACCAACTGTGAGCTAGCTCACACTAACTCAGAGGGAACACTGACTTGTGTTTGATGTGCATGGGGAGAAAAGGAAGATCAAAACTAGAGCCTTCTGGTTGAAATGCTGGGTTTTCAAGATTTGGTAGTATCTCTAGAGGTATAGGGGATGGAGCCTGGAGATGACAGGGACTTCAGTGGGGTACAATGCCATAGATTCCATCCTCCAAAGCATTTTCCCCAGGAGAACTGATCTCTGTAGTCTGGAGATGAGCTGTAATTCCAGGGGATCCCCAGGTCCCACCTGGAGGCTGGCATCCCTAAGCATAACCTCACCTTGCAGATAAGGCCATGACATTCAGCAGCCTACAGCAGGGGATGGGGGCTAGCAGGTCCATACCCATGAGGGACATTTGGGGGCAGTGCCCCCCCCCCAAATGAGCACAGCCCCCTCATCAGACAAAAATAATTGTAAGCAGTGTTCCCTCTAAGCTGAGTTAATGTGAGCTAGTTCAGTTTTTTTAGCCTCTGGCTCAACCATTTTTGTCTTAGCTCAGGAAAGATGGCTCCAGAGCAAACTGATCGATGCAGTCGCCAAATCGCTCGCTCACAACTTTAATGCCAGTCGCTCACAAAGTAGAATTTTTGCTCACAAGACTGTGCAGCTTAGAGGGAGCATTGATTGTAAGATGTGTGGGGGGTTTCCAAAACTTTTCAGTAGCCTGCTTCCGTAAACATACCCATGTTAATTATTTGCTGACTTGAAGGGAGGGTAGTTCCCTAAAACTACCCTGTCTGGTCAAGCGGGGGACATTTTTCACTTGGCATAATCAATGGGGGCTGAGCCACAGAGGCACCTGTTTTGCATAGACTGTAACGAATCACTGTTACCACACAGTAAATTCTGCAGCAGTTCACCGTGTGGAGAAGCCGCCTCCCTCCGCACTGCTGTCTCTATTTATTTTACGTCTTTTGTCTCCCAGACTGCTTTTTGTCCAATCCTATCCTTCAGCCTCCAAAGGGGCCCGCCGCATTCTGCTACAAACTAACATCGATGAACTCCAGCAAGTAAAATGACTTTGGAAAGCTTACTTACAAAAAATGGATTGAGCCAGGCAGCCGCGTTGGTCTCCAGCAACAGAACAAAGTTAGAGTCCAGTCCTTGGATAAAATCCTAAAGGTGTCTCAGAGCGGCTTACAAACTCCTTTCCCTCCCCCTCCCCACAACAGACACCCTGTGAGGTAGGTGGGGCTGAGAGAGCTTCAACAGAAACTGCTCTTTTTCAAGAACAGCTGTGCCAGAACTACGGCTTGCCCAAGGTCATCCAGCAGGTGCAAGTGGAGGAGTGGGGAATCAAACCCGGTTCTCCCAGATTAGAGTCCGCACACTTAACCACTACACCAAACTGGCTCTTGGAAGAGGAAGTCCAAATGCACGGGAGAAGAGGGGGAAATTTTAAAAAAACTGGGAAAGAGGTGTGAGAAAGAGAGAATCATGCTAACACCACATTCGCAGCTGCCATCGAAACAATGTTATTTTGATTTGATCAGCCAATCAGATCTCCAATGGCCAATCAGAAGCCCTGCTGGTCAAGCACGTCACCTGGCCCAACCCACTTTCTAGAAATCAGGGCTCTTTTCGTAGCAGGAACTCCTTTGCATATTAGGCGACACACCCCTAATGTAACCAATCCTCCAAGAGCTTACAGAGCTCTTCTTACAGGGGCTACTGTAAGCTCGTGGAGGATTGGCTATATTAGGGGTGCTAGATGACATCACTTCCGGGTCATGTGGTCAGTGCTGTGGGTATGTCACTACACGTCGGATGGACCTCCCTGCTGCTCCTGGCAACCCTGTGTAGAAATGCCGTAGAAATCAAGGTGAATTTCAGAGAACTCCCAGCAACAGCTCCCAGAGAAACCAAAGTAATTATGATGAGTGACATCTCTTAGAATGGGTGGGATCGCACATTTTTAAAACTGACACCCAATTTTGCTTGCACGAAAATAGGAAGAGAATTCGGGAGGTCCCACTCAGGTGAAACAAACCGCAGCGGAAATTTCTGAGTGAAAATAATTCCAATGACATCAGCCTCGGCTGGGGATTTTAAACATCCCGAGGATTAAGGCAATTTCAAATGATTCTCGGCGAACTCAGAAGTTCCATCGACATCAGTGAGACAGTGTCTTTGGGTCTGAGGTGCCAATCAATGGATCACACAGTGACTGAGCAATGCAAATCCAGTTTTCAGATGTGCGGCCAGTCTCACTGAAAGGCAAGGGGATTTGTGTGATATGTCAAATGTGGAACGTTTTTACTTCCCTCTTTTTACCAAGTAGCAAGTGAAAAGGCTAATTGCCGTATTTCTGAAAAATATCCCCCCCCCACAAGCATCTGTCTGCCAGGCATAATTATGCACACTTTCAAGCCACTGGCTTTGGAGAAAGCCTTGGGTCCATCTTACACTTATCATGCTTGTGAGCAGTCTAAGCCCCTTTAACATCCACGAGCCCCTGGCCTCCCCTCCTAATTTCCACTCCTCCACAAGGAAAACCTTTTACACATATCGTTTGTTTGCCTTATGAAAGGCTCGGCTCCCAGTCTTACACTTCAATTAATACCAGCAACTCAAAATCAGGGGTGGTCCCTCTTCGCACATTCAGTCAATGCACAGAGGAAGCCGTGTGTACAAAGCTATGGACATTTTGTATGCCCAGGCCATGCATGGATGTCAGGATCTGGCCCAGCTCATCTCTATCTTTCGATGACAAGGAAGATCTAGAGGAGACTTTTGATAGTGAACCACCCTGAAGTGAAAAAAAAAAACCCACATGTTCACATTGTCACAGAACCCTACTATTTCTTAACATCCACGAGCCCCTGGCCTCCCCTCCTAATTTCCACTCCTCCACAAGGAAAACCTTTTACACATATCGTTTGTTTGCCTTATGAAAGGCTCGGCTCCCAGTCTTACACTTCAATTAATACCAGCAACTCAAAATCAGGGGTGGCGGTTTCCTTGCAGAATGCAAGGAAGCTTAATGTAAATAGTGTCTCAACGTACTTGTTCAACTGACCACGATTAATTTCATTTTTCATTTTTCATTTTGCATTTCAGGCACTGCAGAATTACTCTGTAGCAGCTCAGAAACATAATATGGATTCATCGATACGTGGCCCCCTGCATGGAAATTCACTGGCTGGCCTAATGTAGCAGTAAGCCTTGGGTTGGCACAGGTCTCTCCACCATGCACGTTTTATAGTTCGAATAATGGATCCATCTGAGTGAAGACAACGTATTTGGATTTATATCTGCTTCAGCCTACTGATCAACTGGATGAAACCTATTTAAATCCAAGTAAGCACGTCAATTGTGTTACGGATTGGGCTGAGATTTAGAGATTTCAGTCAAGCCAAAGGCTGATCCACACATGATTGCGCATTAATTTCCCACTACTCAAATACTCAGTATCCAATCATTCACAGTTGAATCTGTGAATAGACTCCACTGAAAAGGATCTTATTTGAGGTGAGCTTCCATCTTTTGATCTCTGATGGCTCACCCACAAGGCGTGATTCCGCCAGCTTCAAACACAACCCATTCCTAGCATTCAAGGGGGTTTATTGCTTTTCAAACTCTAATACAAGGAAGACTCTGACATTTGCTTAATTGCTTCCTAATCATTCCTTCACTCTCATTAGGATGATAAAAGAGTCTTGTAACTGAAAGCCTGCCCGTTCTTAGGGGCATGAATTTACGCCAAGGTAAAAAGAGGAGCCGGGAAGAAAAAGGCTGGCAAATTGATACTTCCATAAAATCATTTTAGGTGTTTGAGAAGTTTGCGGAATCTTATAATTAATTTCAACAGTTGTCTAATTTAGTAGGCCATTTCAGTGGGGGTGACATAAAATAGAAATAGAGATTGTTAAATATGAGGCAGGTGATAAAGGCAAGTAATAGGGTGGTGTGCAGAAGAGAGAGAAATGGAAAAGAAAATCACAGTAATAAGTTGTCATGAAAAGAATCAGTCATGGTTGGCTCAACATGAAAAGAGCCTTGGGCCTGGGTACTCTCACTTTTCCCCACATGCTCTTAGGGCCAAAATTAAAGCTGCCAGGTCCCCCTAGGGGTGCGGAGGTTTGCCCGCTCTAGAGTCCCCCAACCCCCCCCCAACCCAGATCCCCCAAAGTGCCTAAATCAGGCCAATGTGCCCGGCGCAATGACATCACCCAGAAGTGACATCATCACACGGGGCACGTCATCAGGGGACACTCTAGCATTTGACCTTAAAACTCTATGGTACCACAGAATTTTAAGACCAAACTCTAGAGCATCCCTCGACGATGTGCCCTGCGCGATGACGTCACTTCTGGGGAACGTCATCACGGTGCGCATGACTCCCAGGCATGGAGCTTCTCCCCTCTGGCTGGATGCCAAGTAGGGACCTGGCAACCGTAGCCAAAATACATGTAGTGAACTACAGTCCAGAAAGGCTTGAACAAATATTCATCCTGCATTCCCTATTTTCCAGAAACTTCCTCCCAACATACCTGGCACCTGGGTTCTGGCCACTGTATGACATAGCGTTGGACAGGATGGGCCATTGGCCTGATCAAACATGGCTTCTCTTATGTTCTTATCCCAGATCTTATCTAATGATTGCTTGGAATTCAAAAAGCAGTTGAGAGATCTGCACAAGCACTTATCAAAAGAGCAGTTTTCCTGGTGGTGGTCACCCATGCCCTAAATCAGGGGGGTCAAACTCATCTGTTACAAGGGCTGGATCTGACATAAATGTCACTTTGTCGGGCCGGGCCATGTGTGCCACAAAATGTAACATGAGGTACCAGAGATAAAAACTTTATAAAGATTATTTCAGATGCTGAAGGGCAATATGATTGCTGCCTCCTGTACAATGTCATAAACCTCCATCCATACTTCTTCAGGCACTCTGTCTATCAAATCTAGTCAAACCTATTGTTCACCTCCACTGTATATTCATCAGTGATATGCTCTGGGTCAAACCTGAATGGCCTAGTGGTTTAAGAACATAAGAACATAAGAGACGCCAATGTTGGATCAGGCCAAAGGCCCATCCAGTCCAACACTCTGTGTCACACAGTGGCCAGAAATACCAGTGCCATCAGGAGGTCCAGCAGTGGGGCCAGGACATTAGAAGCCCTCCCACTGTTGACCCCCCCCCCAAGCACCAAGAAGACAGAGCATCACTTGCCCCAGAGCCCCTAGCTATACCTTGTGGCTAATAGCCACTGATGGACCTCTGCTCCATATGCTTATCTAATTCCCTTTTGAAGCTGTCCATGCTTGTAGCACCCACCACTTCCTGTGGCAGTGAATTCCATGTGTTAATCACTCTTTGGGTGAATAAGTACTTCCTTTTATCCGTTCTAACCCGACCGCTCAGCAATTTCATGGAGTGCCCACGGGTTCTTGTATTGTGAGAAAGGGAGAAAAGTACCTCTTTCTTTACCTGCTCTTTCCCATGCATAATCTTATAAACCTCGATCATGTCACCCCTCAGTCGTCTTTTCTCCAAGCTAAAGAGCCCTAAGCGCTTTAACCTTTCCTCATAGGGAAAGTGTTCCAACCCTTTTATCATTCGAGTTGCCCTTTTCTGCACTTTTTCCAAAGCTATAATATCCTTTTTAAGGTGTGGTGTTACTGGACTCTACTCTTTCTGCTACTATTAGAAACCACAGCATTCAAAAAAGAGAGGGGGGAACATTTTTAACCTTCCAGGACATTCAGTTGCTGACCTTAGAGTAGCAGTTCTCTTAGAAAGGAATTTCAAAGGGAGATTAGAAAGAAAGACTGCTGAATTGCAACTGGTAACGAAGCTCAAGACAATGCATTGTCCTGGACTGAATTGGGACCTAGGTTTCTCCTCTCATGACCAAAGCCTGCTATTGTCATTTGGCTTCTGTAATCATTTCACTCTCCAAGATACAAGGACAGATGAACTCACATTCTAGCTGCATCTGAAGAAGTGGGCAGTGGCTCATGAAAGCTCATGCCCTGACACAATCAGGGCTCTTTTTGTAGCAGGAACTCCTTTGCATATTAGGCCACACCCCCTAGTGTAGCCAATCCTCCAAGAGCTTACAGAGCTCTTCTTACAGGAGCTACTGCAAGCTCTTGGAGGATTGGCTACATTAGGGGTGTGTCGCTTAATATGCAAATGAGTACCTGCTACAAAAAGTGCCCTGATTTTTGTTAGTTATCAAGGTGTGGCTGGACTCTTGCTCCCTTCTGTCAGACTCCTGCAACAATCCGAATCGATGACTTGCTTCTTTAGAAATGAAGTTTATTGATCAGTATTGGCAGAAAGTTACTACTTCAGGATCTGTGTTAAGACTGGAGGGAAAAGTGTGGGGTAGATAGATATACGGGGTTCAAAGGAAGGCATAAGGCGGCAGAGAGCCAATCAAGGTATGAAGCGGGGCCCGCCAGAACCTTAAGGGCCCCTTGTTCGCAGAGGATGATGTTACAACTAGGAACCAGGGAACCAAGGTCATACGCACACGCTCCTCCGTGCACTGGAGGAGCCCACCAGAGGAAGCCATGGAACAGGAAGAAATCTGCCCCAGGAGATTGGAAAGTGGAGCGCCGACATTCGAGGCCGCCGGAAGAAGCCAGACTCCAACAACAAGCCCTGCTGCCGGGTGCTGGTAGGAAGTCACCCCCCGTATAATTGTGGCCTCAGTTAGGGACCAATGATTGTGTGTAAGCCGCTCAGAGACCCTTCAGGGTTCGAGCGGGATATAAATTGAATGATAAATAAATAAATTAATTAAATAAATAAACCATACAGATAAGGGAGCATCACCCAGACAGCAAGAAAGTGAAAGTTACATTCCAAGGAATCCCTTCCCCCTTCACACCAGCCTTTTATGGCAGCGAGCTGACACCTTCCACTAATAAAGAATGCAAGCTGTGCTGTTAGGTTTCTTCTCTCCAAGTGCCATGGGACTCCATCTCCCTCTCTCTCCCTCTCTCGCACACTCTCTCCCTTTCCCTCCCTACCTTCCCCTCCCGCTCTCTCTCTGAAGAAGTGTGCAGAGACACAAAAGCATATATCTGAAATAATACATTATTGGTCTTAAACATGGGATTCTCTCTCTCTCTCTCTCTCTGGTGTGTTCTTTCTGGCTCCCCCCCCCTCCGAAGAAGTGTGCTTGCACACAAAAGCTTATACCTGGAATAAAACGTTGTTGGCCTTAAAAGTGCTGTGGGACTCCAGTTTCTCTCTCTCTCTTTCTGGATCCCTCCTTCCCTCTCCCTCCCCAGAGGAGGAAGGGGAGGAGCCCTCAGCCAATTGAGGTAAGGGAGGCTTGGTTTTCTTTCCCTCCTCTGTGAAGCAGAAAACAGGAGAGACTGAGCAAAAAGAGCTGTGATGCAGGAAACAGGAAGCAGCAGAAAGCCAGTTGCTCGGGGGGCGGATTGGAGCCCTGCAGGGGTCGGACCTGGCCCACGGGTCAGAAGTTTGACACCCCAGCTTTAAATCAGACCATCAACAAAGAAACTGGGAAAAGTTAGTATTGAAAAGCTGTCAGACATTGTATCTTTCTTCCCGCCCCCTACATGCCACGGCAAAACAATTAATCAACCCTGCTGTCGAGACTGGTGCTCTCTCACACAGATGGGGGATAAATGTTTAAATTTAGAAGATTGGATCTCATGCAGCGTTGGCGCCAATGGAGTTGGCACCAAAATACCTGCTCCCCATCTGTACATGCAGGGAGATCAATGGAACTAGGCGAGAAGGCACCTCTTAAGCATGGAGGCAAAACAGTAGGGTGGAGAACTGAAGATGGAAATAATGCCAGCTTCCCAATACCTAACTTTCCCTTCACCAATTACTGAGTAACAAATGATAGGCAAGCTCGGCAAATTGCACAGAGAAGCATCATTATGCATGGGAATTGTTTTTTATTTATTCATAGCTCACTAGTTTCTCATTAAAGGCTTCCCCTACATTTCCAAAACTGCATTAGCTACTTGGTCACGCAGAGGTTATTAAGCAGTATAGGCCTAACAAAGGGATATGATCGGGGTGCTCAAGGGCAATCAAAAACTTAAACAAAGATAACCAAGATACGTGTCTCATGAAAATGGTGCGCCGTTTCCGTCTGGAGAACAGCCACATTTAGATCAAGTTGGCCTTAGGTATCGGGTGCACCCCACTTTCAGCCCTGACTACGTGCTGGCACAGATGTGGCCGGAGGAACGCGAAGAGTAAAACAGCCTGGAAATGCAACAAGGGTTGGGTTGTTGGCGTCTCTGAGGATATGCAGTAGGTTTTGGAGCTGCAGAACAGGTACAGCCAGAGGTCATTTCGGGGGGAATCGCAGTTCCCCCAGGTGAGGTACGGGGGGTGGGGCACATGACGAAGCCCTGCCCCCTGCTTCCGGCCGCCCCGCTTCCGGCCCTCATTCAGCCAAGATGAGGCAGGAGAAGAGGGAGGGTAAGTTGCTTCCTCCCTGCCTCTCCCCACCCCTGCCTGCCTGGGGCCAGGGAGGGCCTTGTCAGGGGGTGTGGCCTTATGACACACTTCTGGTGATGTCAGGGGGTGTGGCATATGCTAATGAGTTATGCTAATGAGTTCCCCTAGCTCTTTTTCTACGAAACAACCCCTGGGTACAGCAGAAAACGGGCTCTCTCGGGTTACCCGGTGTCCCAGGCCCAGGATAATCTGACCTCTGGTCCTCCATCCTCCAACATGCAACCTCAGTGGTGCAGTGACCTGGCTATAGGTAAAGGTAAAGGTTCCCTTGCTCGAAAGCCAGTCGAATCCGACTCTAGGGTTGCGGTGCTCATCTCCGTTTCAAAGCCGAAGAGCCAGCACTGTCCGAAGACGTTTCCGTGGTCATGTGGCCGGCATGACTAAACACCAAGGTGCACGGAACGCTGTTACCTGCCCACCGAAGTGGTACCTATTTATCTACTTGCAATTTCCTGATTCCATCTGAGCTGAATCGAATCACAGAGTTGGAAGGGGCCATACAGGCCATCTAGTCCAACCCCCTGCTCAAAGCAGGATTTGTCTAGCGCATCCCTGACCAGTGTTTGTCCAGCGGCTGCTTCAAGACTGCCAATAAGGGGGAGCTCACCACCACCGTAGGCAGCAGATTCCACTGTTGCACAAGTCTTACTGTCAAAAAGTTTTTCCTAATTTCCAGCCGGTACCTTCCTTCCCTTAATTTAAACCCAGGATTGCCAGTCCTCTCCTCTGCTGCCAACAGGAACAGCTCCCTGCCCTCCTCCAAGTGACAGCCCTTCAGATACTTCAAGAGAGCAATCATGTCCCTCCTCAACCTCCTCTTCTCCAGACTGAATATTCTCAGCCTTTCCTTATAGGGCCTTGTAATTGCTTGCCTACAAGGGAGCATCACGGAGTAAAAGGCAGGAAGCTGAAAGCACCGACTCATCCAGAGAAGCAACAGATAGCTGCATCTAAGGACAGGTCATGCTGCTGCAATCTCCATCAGGAGTGATTGCCACACCCAAAGCAGAGATGAAACAAAATCACCTCCAGTATAGTCTGACAAGGAGCTGCGGTGGCTTTGGTGGTTAAGAGGCTGAACTGCAGGTTGTGGAAGGTCGGTAGTTCAGCAGTTCGAGACCCGAGTTGCCGCATGACGGAGTGAGCTCCCGTCTCTAGTTCCAGCTCCTGCCAACCTAGCAGTTCGAAAGCAAGAAATTGCAAGTAGATAAATAGGTACCACTTCGGTGGGAAGGTAACAGCGTTCCTTGCACCTCGGCGTCTAGTCATGCTGGCCACATGACCACAGAAACATCTTCGGACAGCGCTGGCTCTTCGGCTTTGAAACGGAGATGAGCACCGCAACCCTAGAGTCGGACTCGACTGGCTTTCGAGCAAGAGAACCTTTACCTTTTATAGCCTGACTGGAAAGAAGACAATGCCACAGCAGAAGATCACCTCCATGGATGGATCGTCAGGGAAATTAATTAACCCCTCATGATGTGGCATTTTGTGAGATACTATCTCAGAGACTGATCAACTGGGGCACAAGTTTCCACACACTACCTCCATCAGGGGGGCACAAGTTTCCACACACTACCTCCATCAGAAAAAAAAAACGGATAGCCTATAATTTCTAACACACACAACAGTAATTGGTGTAATACTCGAATGCATATTAGCTAATAACCACACACACATCGAGCTCTCTGGGTATGATTTACTACAGATCTTCTTTCTGGTCTTACTTTGTTACATGTTGGAAATCACTTTAATCACTCTTCACGCCTGGTTAGTTAAGCTTGCCATAAGTCTGTTTCAGCAATCTTCTCTGATTTCCCGGAAAGGGAGTTATATATATATATTCTCTAGTCATGCCGGAATGGGCCGAAGGATGCATTGTCTCAAAGGCCCGCTGCTCCTCATCTCGACCTGGGCAGACAACGACCTTGTACATTTATTATCCCAGGTATTTCCACTGGGAACTGTCTTATTTCTTATGATAGATTGAGTCTGACGCAAACATTCCCCAGTATTACAAGACAAAATTTATTTCTCCCATTGATAGCCAGCTGCCTTTGTTCCACCAGCCTCAGGCGATCGCCCAAGCATGACACAAAACCGGAATCGGAAAAAAGCAGGATCCAAACATGCCCAGAATTATGATGTGCAACAACAGCACTAAGCATTAAGACCCAGGGTCAATTCAGAGGTGCCAACAGAAGGCAGATAACGCCCCCCCCGGACATAAAAATGCACAGGTTTTCTCCTGTCTGGTCCACCTGCAAATAACCAATGAGTCCACTATCATTTGCCATAAAGACTCCACGACCCTATATGCTGATATGGAAGGGTGATCTTACACAGAGGTCATTTCGGGGGGGATCGCAGTTCCCCCGGGTGAGGTACGGGGGCGGGGCACATGATGAAGCCCCGCCCCCTGCTTCCGGCCGCCCCGCTTCCGGCCCTCATTCAGCCAGGAGGAGGCAGGAGAAGAGGGAGGGTAAGTTGCTTCCTCCCTGCCTCTCCCCACCCCTGCCTGCCTGGGGCCAGGGGTGTGGCCTTATGACAGACTTCCGGTGATGTCAGGGGGTGTGGCATATGCTAATGAGTTATGCTAATGAGTTCCCCTAGCTCTTTTTCTACGAAACGACCCCTGATCTTACACATAGGGACGCTTGCTCTAAAACTTTCATTTGGGAAGGGAAGGCGGACCAATGGCTTAACTGTCAGGTCAGGAAGGGCCGTGGTGGTGACCAGCCATACCTTCATCCAGGCCTGGGAGATCTGGCAACACTGGAAAGATGGCAGAAGGAGCTGGAATGAGTGAGGGCCTAGACCTTTGCGTGCCACAGGCCGAAGCCACTGCCCACTGCTCTACCTGGTGGCTGGAGGGAACGAGCCATGGCTCAGTGGTAGAGAGAACCTGCTTTGCAGGCTGAAGGTCCCAAGTGGAGTCCCCAGCTTCCCTAGTTCTGAAAAGGGATCAGGCAGCAGGTGATGTGAAAACTCAGGACAGAGAAGACCACCCAGGACAGACGGAGAACAGAGAAGACCACCAGGGGGACACAGACGTTGTCTAGGTTTTCCATGATAATTTCATAACACAGGGTTTCCATAACACTTACTAAGGATTTGCTTTGTCAGTCCTCATGCCCACCTGCAAGTGTGACACGCTGCCTCCTGCTGACTCTACATGCCACAGATTGTCCATCTCTGCCCTTCAGGCATGCTAGTCGATACAGCAGAATGCCTGTAAACATAGAATGATAGAGCTGGAAGGGACGACCTCCAGGGTCTTCTAATCCAACCCCCTGCACGATGCAAGAAATTCATAACGACTCCCCCACACACAAACTCAGTGACCCCCTCCTCCATGCCCAGAAGATGGCAGAAAACCACCAGGATCCCTGGCCAAATTGACCTGGAGAAAATTTACTTCCTGATCCCAAAGTGGCGGTCAGCATTTCCCTGGGCATGTAAGCAAGAACTAAGCACTGACGCGACCATTCCTGCCCACCCTCTCATGATCTGCTGAGGTTCACAGAATCAGAATTGCTGTCAGATGGCCATCTAGCCTCTATTTGAAACCCTCCAAAGGAGGAGAGCCCACCACCACCCGAGGAAGCCTGTTCCACTGAGGAACCACTCTGTCAAGAAGCCAGTTTGAGAACCAGTTTGGTGTAGTGGTTAAGTGCACGGACTCTAATCTGGGATTCCCCACTCCCCCACTTGCACCTGGCTGGATGACCTTGGGCAAGCCGTAGTTCTGATAAGAGCTGTCCTGTCAAGAGCTCTCTCAGTTCCACCTACCTCGCAGGGTGTCTGTTGTGGGGAGGGGAAGGGAAAGGAGTTTGTAAGCCGCTCTGAGACTCTTCTGGGTAGTGAAGGGCAGGGTATAAATCCAATCTCTTCTTCTTCTCTTCCTAATGTTTAGCTGAAAACTCTTTTGATTTAACGTCAACCCATTTGTTCTGGTCTGACCTTCTGGGGCAACCTAAAACCACTCCGCACCATCCTCTATACGACAGCCCTTCAGGTACTTGAAGATGGTTATCTTATCATCTCTCAGTCATCTCCTCTCCAGGCTAAACATACCCAGCTTCTTCAACTTTTCCTCATAGGACTTGGTCTCCAGACCACTCACCATCTCTGTTGCCCACCTCTGGATATGTTCCAGCTTGTCTATATCTTTCTTAAATTGTGGTGTCCAAAACTGAACCCAATACTCTAGGTGAGTGCTAACCAGAGCAGAGTAAAGCAATACCATCACTTCGCATGATCTGGACACTATACTTCTGTTGATATAACCCCAAATGGAATTTGCCTTTTTAGCTACTGCATCATACTGCTGACTCATGTTCAGTGTATGGTCTACTAAGACCCTTAGATCCTTTTCGCACATACTACTGCCAAGACAAGTCTCCCCTATCCAATAATTACGCATTTGATTTTTCCTACCTTTATATTTATCCCCATTGAAGTTAATTTTATTTGTTTTAGCCCAGTATTCCATCCCGTCAAGATCATCCTGTATAAATCTCCTTCTCAGAAAAAGTCAACTTTTTGTCTTTATCATGGTAGAACCCAGGTTCTTTGATAGAGCAACCAACAGAATGTTAAAACATGAACAACTGAGAACCACTGAAGTAAGCAATACTGACCTTGATAGGACTGAATCAGCAAAAGACAGTTGTATATGTGTTCATGTGTTTACCAACCATGCACAAAATGTGACTTCCAGCATTCACATCCAGAGATTTCATTCTGCCTCCCAACCACAGTAACTGGCGTTACATATCCTATTTCCATTTTGCATTTGACCTGCGGACTTGAGCACAACGTGGGCAGGATCCATGGCTCAGTGGCAGAGCATCTGCTTGGCATGCAGTTGGTCCCAGGTTCAATCCCCAGCATCTCCAGTTAAAAGGAGCAGGCAGTAGGTGATGGGAAAGACCTCTGCTTGAGACCCTGGAGAGCCACTGCCAGTCTGAGTTGACAATACTGACCTCGATGGACCAAAGTTCTGATTCAGTATAAGGCAGTTTCATGTGCTCATGAGTCCTAGGTAGTTCCTTTAGCTACGGCCCGGTCTCATCGTTACATTGTTCCCATTGTAATGGGAAGACCCAAGCAAGCACAGCTGAAGTGCAAACTTGCAAGCTTGGTACATTTCTCAGAGGGCAGGGCAGAGATGGAGTCGTGGTAGTGAGCCTTACCCCAACATACGTCTGTTCGGTCTACAGTATGCACAAATCTTACACGTATACAAAATGCACATAGAATTTGCAGCAGAAGATGCGTAGATCAGGCACAGGACCTAATACCACAGCCCCTTCTTCTTTGATGCACTCAGGCTACTTAGATTCCTGAATGTCTGCAAAAGAGACGCTAAGTGTTGCAGGTGCAGGTCCAGGTTGTGCCACGTCAAACTACTGGAAAGACTGAAACAGATCCAGGTGCCAATGCTGTCGTGCTGCTGTGTCACAACTGGAAGAATATGGGGAAGAGCATACATCCTCTCTTGCCACATGGAATCACCAATGGGGCACTCAGACAATTGTAACAGTAGCATAAATACGCAAGGAATCCATAGGATGATTCCAAAACATTGTTTTTCCAGATTGCTACAGACAAAAGAATCCCTCAACCTTTCCATGTTTAACACCATGTACCGTTGGCCCCTGCTTTAATTAACACAGAATGTTGCTTACATAGCATGGCTGTACCCTTTTTAACATTCAGGACAAGATGTTCTGAATCCCACCAGCTGGACTTCACAAAGCTTCACCAGCTGATTGGCTAGTGTGGTTTCCTAGCGACAACAGGCACCCGAGATGCATTCATCGCCTTGTCTAAGATGAGCAGCTAATAGTCTATTTGTCCCCAACTATGTGCTAAGGCCCCGAAAAAAAAGGAAGAAAAAAAAACAGGGGGGAAATTCTAAAGAAACAGACACCTTCAAGTGATAATTCCGTAGCCACTGACTCTTGCCCAAATCACGTCAATGTGAAATCATTTTTTATAGACCAGATCACAGAGAAGTACTTAATTAAGGATATGGAGGGGTGAGATGCAATAGTGTTATAGTCAGTCCGTCTTCCCCATTTAAAAATTCCTTAAAATTTCTTTTTTATTATTATTACTTTAGTTATAAACATACAAAACAGCAACATGACCAATACACAGTTTACCAAGTAGCAATAAATATTTAACAAAACTTCAAGAACAAGTGAAAAGTATAGTACTACTATCTTACACGCTGAATAAATCATATTGCATGTAGTGCAAAACCTCGTAATATTTACGCCAAAAGGACAAAGTTCCCCCCTTCCACCAAGACGTACGAAGAACTCTCACTGCACATGAAATTCACACGATGCCACCATGACAAACATGCCGGCTGCATTAAGTCAGTTTAACCAAATCAGGATGGAATTAAATGTTTCTTAGCCCAGGGTTAGCCACATTTCTATTGCCTTTAAAACCAAGAAATGTTCCATTACATTTATCACCTTGGTGCACATGCATTCCAAAGTAGGCATTAGGAAACATAGACGGCTTTAGAAACCGAAAGATTGTGCAAGTCTAGCTCTTAATAGTTACATTGCTAGTGTTGTCTTTGGCTGCTTTCCTTTCCAGGTGAACTCCGGCAAGTTCCACACATGACAGAAGTATTGATCCTGGCCAAGTCCTGGATTCAATCTCCAGTCGCTCAAGTTAAAAAGGATCAGGTGGTAGACAATGGGAACGACCTGAAACCCTGGAGAGCTACTGCCAGTCTGAATAGACAATATTGATCTTGATAGACAACCAAATCAGGATGGAATTAAATGTTTCTTAGCCCAGGGTTAGCCACATTTCTATTGCCTTTAAAACCAAGAAATGTTCCATTACATTTATCACCTTGGTGCACATGCATTCCAAAGTAGGCATTAGGAAACATAGACGGCTTTAGAAACCGAAAGATTGTGCAAGTCTAGCTCTTAATAGTTACATTGCTAGTGTTGTCTTTGGCTGCTTTCCTTTCCAGGTGAACTCGGGTAAGTTCCACACATGACAGAATTATTGATCCTGGCCAAGTCCTAGATTCAATCTCCAGTCGCTCAAGTTAAAAGGATCAGGTGGTAGGCAATGGTAAAGACCTGAGACCCTGGAGAGCTACTGCCAGTCTGAATAGACAATATTGATCTTGATAGACGACTGGTGTTCATAGTTATCATTATAGGTTTGGATCCAATTACACATGAATGGACCTCTCCTCCTGTGCTGTAGCCACTTTATTTTTCAGGGAACACAGAAGGAGGAATGTAGAGAAGAAGAGAAGAGATTGGATTTATACCCCCCCCTTCACTTGGAGTCTCAGAGGGGCTTACCAACTCCTTTACCTTCCCCTCCCCACAGGTAGGTGGGGCTGAGAGAGCTCTGAAAGAACTGCTCTTTCAATGACAGCTCTGACAGAACTATGGCTTGCCCAAGGTCATCCAGCAGCTGCAAGTGGAGGAGTGGGGAATCAATCCTGGTTCTCCCAGATTAGAGTCCGTGCACTTCACCACTACACCAAACTATATTCCATGAACTTGCTTTGCTCATTGTTCAAGGAATCTAACACAATCCAAAGCAACACTGACAACAAACCCTACATGTGCGAATCCCTGCTATGCTGGTCTCTCCCACTTCGAGTTACTATTCCACAGGTGTGGGGGCAGAGATCCTCAGCTGTTGTGGGCTCTTTCCCACCAGTGGCCGACTGGCCGGCAAGAGGATATTCCCCACCACCACCCAAACAGCAAAATCATGTGTGATGCACTGACATCACCTCGAAGTGACATAGGCACTCGGTGATGTTGGGGGGTTGAGGTTGGCACCAATGTTCCCTCTAAGCTGTGGAGTCTTGTGAGCAAAAATTCTGCTTTGTGAGCTGCTGGTATTGAAGTTGTGAGCAAACGATTTGGCTACTGACAAAACGATTTGGCCAAGACAAAAATCTGTGAGCTGGAGGCTAAAAAACTGTGAGCTGGCTCACACTAACTCAGCTTAGAGGGAACACTGGTTGGCACTCTGTTTTTTTGTGCAAAATTCTATGGTTTGAGGGCACTTTTAACATTGAGTTTTGCACCAAAACCAGAGCCTCGCCCCTGAAGTCACCGGCATGCCTACGTCAATTCTGGGTGATGTATGCACATCATACGACATCCCCGCCCACTCCCAGGTACACCACCAACAATGCTCCCTCTAAGCTGTGGAGTCTTGTGAGCAAAAATTCTACTCTGTGAGCAACTGGACTTAAAGTTGTGAGCGAGCGATTTGGCTACTGCATCAATTAGTTTGCTCTGGAGCCATCCTTCCTGAGCGAAGATAAAAGTGTGTGAGCTGGAGGCTAAATAACTGTGAGCTAGCTCACACTCACTCAGCTTAGAGGGAACACTAACTCCCAATCCCCTCGCTGGTGTGACTATCAGATCTGGCAACCTTACTCCCACTCCTTCCCCTTGTTATTGTTGTCATTCTCCTCCATTTTCTCCCACTCGCACAATCCAAGTTAGAGATGTAACATTTCCAGAAATTTTGAAGCCACAGTGGGGGAAAAGGTTATTTTCTGTGTATATGTCTCCCCCACCCCACCCCAGGAGAGAGAGAGAGAGAGAGAGAGAGAGATGGGATTTATACCCCGCCCAGATTTATACCCCACCCTTCGCTACCCAAAGGTGTCTCAGAGCGGCTTACAAACTCCTTTCCCTTCCCCTCCCCACAACAGACACCCTGTGAGGTAGGTGGTGCTGAGAGAGCTCTGACAGGAACTGCTCTCTTACAAGAACAGCTCTGACAGAACTAGGGCTTGCCCAAGGTCATCCAGCCAGGTGCAAGCGGAGGAGTGGGGAATCAAACCCGGTTCTCCCAGATTAGAGACCGCACACTTAACCACTACACCAAACTGGAATGGAAAATTTTGTAGAGATTGTACTATATGCAATACTTTCTGTCCTATCAAACCTAAACTAATTTTACTACTTTAACCACATAAAATTTATAACTTACTTAGAATATAAAATTGTAATACTCAACACATTTATGGAATTTAAAAGTTGTAAATGCCTTAGTTCTCTACAAGTCAAAATGCAAATACATACATCCAATAACTGAGAGAAAACTGCAAGGTAATACACGTTATGCTACCTTAATAAGCTACGCGTTACCCAGTCTGTGGGTATATGTGCCATAATGGTTTGAGGGAAAGGAGAAAAGGTCAGCCTCAAGATAAGAGCCAGACTCAAAAGCATAACAGAAGGCATGCAATAGGTGAGAAGCAACGAAAGCCCTGAATGCTTTCTGCATGAAGATTAGGTATCCTTCCAGGTGCAGAAACAACATCTTGGATTTAAGAGCTGTATACGTCTACAGCATGCCCACATTTTCTTTCAAAGCATTTAATTCATTCTAAGATGCAGGGATTGTTGCATTGTTTTATTTTCAGTACTCCCCCAAAAATCTCCATTTTTTTCCCTTTGGAACAACTGAAAAAGAGACCTAGGGGGGGAAAGAGGGTGAGGGAAACAGTTTTTATCTGATCCCACCCCCCCCAGACCTTCACATCTCTAATGTGAACTGCAAGCTCCTTGGGGCAGGGGACTTCTTTTTGGTGTATTACTATGTGTAAAAGCAAGAATACTTAAGTACAGTGCAAACAGTAGTTCTAGAGTCAGCCCTTACTAGGATCACTAAGTCCCTCTAGCCACCAGTGGGGGATGGGGGGTAGGGTTGGCAGATCCAGGTTGGGAAACTCCAAGCTATTTGGGGACAGAATCTGGGGAGGACAGGGACCTCAGTGAGGTACAACGCCATACAGCCCATGCTCCAAAGCACCCACTTTATCCAGGGGAGCGGATCTCAATGAGCTGCAATTCCAGGGGATCCCCAGGCGCCTGGAGTCTGGCAAAATAGAAGAAAGGTTTTTAATAACCCAGCGGCAGAGAGCTATCAAAGCATGTAGCCACTATCTAGACATGGAAAACCTGACTCAATGAGTTTGTAGTAGAGATGGGACTACGTAGATTTTTCTCTTTTTTGATTATTCATATTTCTTTGGTTTTTATAGGTTTATTATAGATTTAACATTTTATTGGAATGTAATGAAGGCCTGCTACATAGAAGGCCTTTCTGGGTCAAGGGGATTTTTCTAGTTGATGTTAACAGACAAGACAAT
>NW_015168175.1:6754-9276 GCF_001447785.1 Gekko japonicus | reverse complement strand
TCATAGTGTCTGGGTCAAAAGGATCTTTTACTTGGTATCAGAGAAAAAACACTTTTGTTCGGGTCAGAACAAGCTTTAGCCGATATGGCTTAGGTCATGTCAAGTAAATATGTGACGCTATTGCATAGGCACACCTTTCTTACATTTGACCAATAAGGAGATTTTTATGTAAATGTTGTTTAAGTTTTTGTAACCAATTATGCCTTTTCAATATTATTCCCATGATGATGATATGATGATGTCATTTTAGGTATTTAAGTTCATGTATTTCCTGACTGGGCTCAGAAAGCAGTCAGCTCTGATGGGTCCTTTGGCCTAACTGTTTTCCGTATTTCATTGCAATAAAATACAATAACCTCCTCCTCGTTTTGACTTCAATCTTCTATTTTTGACTGGATATTAATTTGTATAACAAGGTTGTATCTTAAACGCTACTTGTCGTTGTCCAGTCGCACAGTCGAGTCCGACTCTTTGCGACCCCACGGACCACATCACGCCAGGCCCTCCTGTCTTTCAACCTCCGGAGTTTGCTTAATTTCATGTTTGCTGTATCGGTTTTAAAAGCTATACATAATCCAATATAGCATATACAAAGCAGCTTCAAAGAATGAGGGGATATGTTTCCCAGTTAAGACTCTCTTATGAACGAAATGTCTTCGGATCAAGCATGCCAGGCTGGTCACTGTAGTCCCCGCAACCTGTAGCATCCTCCAGTAGGCGACTTCCCCCCTTTCTTTCGGCACTCTTCAAATTAATTCATATTTAATTTTATTTATTTAACTTTCAACTTGCTACCCCGCTCGAACCCCCCCCAGGGGGTCTCTGAGTGGCTACAGTTAACCATTATCCCTTACCTAAGGCCACATGTATGCTGGGGTGGGGACTGTCCTAATAGCACCCAGTGGAGGGATGTTCTGGATCGGCTCGTCGGCTCTTCGGCACGGCTTCTTCGGGCTTCTGCCTCTTTCTGTCCGTGATCTTTTTCTGGTGGTGATACAGCGGGCCTCTCTGGCACTCGGTGTGCTTCCGGTGCGGCTTCCGGCTCCGTCCATTGAGGCTCTGCCGTGCCTGCACCTTCCACGCTCCGACGTCCTCCTGGCTCGGCCTTTTTCACCACCGTCCGGACCCTCGAAGATGTTGTCCTTCGTCGCCATTTTTCCGCCGCTCACCATCCGCCACCTCGCCTCTCGT
Organism: Gekko japonicus; assembly: GCF_001447785.1. NCBI lineage: Eukaryota > Metazoa > Chordata > Lepidosauria > Squamata > Gekkonidae > Gekko > Gekko japonicus. The sequence goes on along the minus strand of NW_015168175.1, from coordinate 8,085 downwards.
CACCACTCCACGAACCCCCATCGACAGGGGGAGGGTGCCCCCTACCATCTAAGGTAGGTACCCATCGATCTACTCGCACATTTGGTGTTACATTGTGCTTTTGAACCACTGGGTTGGCGGAAGCTGGGACTGGGGCCAGGTGCTCACTCTGGCCACGGTGGGAATCGAACAGCTGCCGCAGCTGTTTGTAGATGTTATATGCAGGCATTTAACTGCCTGCACCACCGCTCCCTTATATAAACTGTTATAAACTGCCATTGTGTTAAAACGGGGGGAGGGCAGAATACCCTAACCACATAACCTGGACCTGATCAAATGATCTGGCATTCTGACGCCTAGCGATCATTATTTGAGATTTGCCTCTGCATTCCGCAGCCTGTTCAGCCTGATCTCATTTTAATATCTCACTAGATGAAGTTATCGTTCACAGTGACAAAATTATACGCCGTGCCCGCTGCCTCTGTCACAGCCACAAACCATTTCCTCTTTTTCAGGGATCATAGCGTCAGTTCCACACCACGATCATAATTTAGCCGCTTCAGATCTCACAATAAATCAAAAAAACTGGTCCTGTATGAATTTGGTCAAAAGCAACGTAGCAGAGAGCAGCATTAATCTAAATCTCAGAAGCGTGAGGCGGGGGTCTCTCCATGCCCAACAGGAAATGAGGCACACAAACGCGCTCTGTGGCGCAAAGGTTGATCAAGCAAAGCAAGGCCTTTGGTTAAACTCTGGCCCAAAGTTATGATACACAGTTGCACGCTTCTCTCCCTTTTTTTTTTTTAAAGCCAAAAGTAGCCCAGTGAGGCCGAGGGTTAGAACAGAAAATGGGGTGGAGAGCTAGTTATCTTCTGGCTTTAAAAAAAATAAAAACACTCTTGCAAAATGTTTTCTCTTTCCATGGCAGGAAAAGATGCGGCAGGTATCTGCATCTTAAGGAGCGAAGGCGGCATGGCATCTCATCCGATCTTGGAAGCTAAGCAAGGTTAGTACTTGGATGGAAGACCAGCAAGGAAGACTAGAATAATAGAATCCCAGAGTTGGAAGGGGCCATACAGGCCAAGCTATCTAGTCCAACCCCCTGCTCAATGCAGGATCAGCCTAGAGCATCCCTGGCAAGTGTTTGTCCACCTGCTGCTTAAAGACTGCTTAAAGACTCTACAGGTAATCATAGAATGACAGAATGTTAGAGCTGGAAGGGACATTGCAGGTCATCTAGTCCAACCCCCTGCACTCTGCAGGAACATAGCCAAAAGATAGCCCTACAACATACCCGAAAGATGGTCGTCCAGCCTCCGCTTGAAAACGTCCAGCAAAGGAGCATCCACCAC
>NW_015168175.1:2391-6731 GCF_001447785.1 Gekko japonicus | reverse complement strand
CGTCGCCCGTCACTTCCGGCGACGTGCTGCCGGCGCGCGCGCGCACGTCCGTGTGACTCCCGGACCACGGCGACGCTCCCCCGCCGCGGGGGGAAGAAGATTTGGCAACCCTACTGTTAATGCATTCTAAGACTGCATTAGCTTTCTTCACAGTCACATCGCACTGCAGGATCACGTTCAGTAGCATAGGGAAAGGCAGTGGTAAACCACCTCTGCTTTTCACTTGCCTTGAAAGCCCCTTGCTGGAGTCACCGTAAGTTAGCTGCTATGTGTGGGCACTTTACACACCCATCTGCATCTTTTTCCCCCACTGGCAGAAAAGCCACGTGCAGGAGAGCAGTTTTAACAACAAAAACAGCCAGCCTTGCTTCATAAGAACCCTGGAGGGCTCCCTCCCATAATTGGGCTTGAAATACCAAAGGCTCTTATGCTTAATCAGTAATCCCAGAAAGAAGAGAGCCCCGACACACAAAACTCACAAGGGGGTGGAACTATATTCCATGTCGCTCTTGTCTGAATATTGAACAATCAGAACAAAATTTGGCTACACGTGTTCGGGAGGCAAGTTCAAAATTCAGCAGCCCCCCTCCCCCGGAGATCTGTTTTAAACAGGGGACGGAAAGATATACACTGTAATTCATTTGCTTTGAGCCATGAGATATTCCATTGAAATGTTGCATGCGTGCTCAAGATCTCATTCTCTGATGGAGGGTTCAGACAGCTATTCAACCTCCATGCCCTTGGGACAGGGGTAGAAGGAAAGGTGTGAAATACACTGTGAGGCAGGAGCTGAAACAAAGCTCCTCAAAAATGCCTTAATTACAAGCCATGTCCAGATTCTACTTATCTAGTCATCGGCTTTCTGCTTTGCATCTTTTAAAAACCTTCTTCATAATTCAACATTTCACTTGACAAGGCAGGGATTCAAACAGATAACAAGGATCAGTGGAAAACACTGTGGAAAGGCACATTCATTCACTACAGCCTCAACTCCTGGGACTGATATTTCAGAAGACTGATGGATGTGCGGTCAAGCAAGAGACCAAAACGTACAATTATACACCAATGTTTTGCTGCCAGAGCAAAACTGAACTGTCTTCCTGAGAACAGATTTTTCTTCACAGCATGTTTGATGTTAGATGTTTCCTTTTACTCACAGAATACTGTCCGTACATCACAAACAAATGGTTGACACACATGCAGATATTAAGACATCCCCTTCAAAAGATTCCTAATTTAGCTGACTTTGTGAACCTAGCGCAGACATGTTTGTCATCTCTTAATCTTAGTTCAGAGGAGGAGGGGGAGGAAGAGAAGATTGGATTTATACCCTGCCCTTCACTACCCGAGAGAGTCTCGGAGTGGCTTTCAATTTCCTTTCCCTTCCCCTCCCCACAACAAACACCCTGTGAGGTAGGTGGGGCTGAAAGAGCTCTTTCGAGGACTGTTCTTGAGAGAACAGCTCTGAGAGAATTTATGACCAAGGTCACACCAGAAGGTGTATGTGGAGAAGTGGGGAATCGAACCCAGTTCTCCCAGATTAGAGTCCACACTCTTAACCACTACACCAAACTTTATTCACCTCTGACTGGTTTAGGAGCATGATACGCAGCTTGCTTCCATCCTCTTTGCCACCTTCCTCCTCTTTCTTGTGCATATTGTCACTACCTCCTCTAGGATTTACTTTAACCACATTGGAAGTGTTATGTCTGTATAAGCACTAAAAATGGTTCAACTTAACCAGCTTTCCCTTGATAAGCAGAATCTGAAACCAGGTTGGAAGTGGGTTGGTCAGTCCTGGTTACCACGGAAATTGGTTGGCGGGAACCAGGGCTATTTTTGGGCAGGAACGCACAGGAACGGAGTTCTGGCTGGCTCCCAAGTTGGCCACGCCCAGCAGGAACTCATTAGCATAATAGGCCACACCCAACAGCAGAAATTCATTAGGATTGGCTACATTAGGGGTGTGTGGCCTAACATGCAAAGGAGTTCCTGCTACAAAAAAAAGGCCCTGGGTTTTGACAACAAACAAGGTAAACAGAATAACAAGCAAAAGACGGGTGTGGCCTAATGTGCTAATGAGCTGTGCTGTCGGGGGTGTGGCCCAATATGCTAATGAGTTCCTGCTGTTGGGTGTGGCCTATTATGCTAATGAGTTCCTGCTGGGCTTTTTCTACAAAAAGAGCCCTGGCGGGAACCATTCTTAGCACTGATGAAGACCTGTGCTTACTCTGCCTACAGAAAGGACTTCTGTCCATGGAGGGCAACTTCTATTATCCCACTACAGCCCAAAATGCCCACCCCCAAATGCTGCTTGTGGAGGAAGGGGGAACCCCAGGCAAACAGGAGGTCAGATGCAAGGAAAATACCCACCCACCCCCACCTTCAGTCCACAGAAATTTTAGATGAGATCCAATGCTACCCAATGGTGAAAGTAAACAGGGGGTAATTTTGTCAGGGATTGGGGACGTAGCCACAACACATTTCAGATCAAGTATTATAACTACAAGTTGGGGGGGGTGCTATGTCTGCACCGGAGCATAATCGATATGCATCCCTCAAAGAAGATGCATGAAAAGTCCTTCAGGTAGAAGTCCCCAAAACAAGAATGAGCTTAGTTGGAGCAGAGCCTCAAGGTATAGCTGGAACACTATGTCTGGGGCAGCGATGTTTTGTATTCTTGGTGCTTGGGGGGCAATGGTGGGGGGGCTTTTGGAGTTCTGGCCCCACTGGTGGACGTCCTGAGGGCTCCTGGGTTTTGGCTACTGTGTGACGCAAAGTGTTGGACTGGAGGGGTCATTGACCTGATCCAACATGGCTTCTCTTATGTTCTGATCCAACATGGCTTCTCTTATGTTCTTATGTCTGGGGCAGTGATGCTCTGTATTCTTGGTGCTGGGGGGGTCAACAGTGGGTGGACTTCTGGAGTTCTGGCCCTGCTGATGGGCCTCCTGATGGCACATGGGTTTGGGCCACTGTGTGACACAGTGTGTTAGACTGGATGGGCCACTGGCCTGGTCCAACAGGGCTTCTCTTATATTCTTAGAGATAAGTTTTAAAAGCTTTTGAGAAACACTGTCTTATTAAGTACAGCTAAGATCACAGCTCAGGTCACCTCTGACTACCCCAGAAAATAGTCTAGGGGCACAAGCTGCTGTTAAGTTAGTAAAGCAGAGCAGATATCAACTTGGCCAAGGCCTGGATTGAAACCTGCCTGCGAAGCCCACCTAAACCAGTCAGAGGCGAATGAAGGAAGAACAAGATGCCAATAGTAAAAGGAAAGAGTTTTAGGGTCCTGGTCACACATGCCGGAAAACGCGGGGTGGCGAGGGGTGGCGATTTGCGCCATCGCAATTTGATGTGCCCCGACGCAATCAGATGCGACGGCGCTGTTTCCACTGGTGGGTGTTTCCAGCGTGCTCCAACCAGGAAGCAGGGATGCGAGAGAAGTGCACTGGAGCGATCACACGGAGAGCGTCTGGCTGCAGCTCGTCGCAACGAGTTGATAGTGGATTTTCCCAGGTACTTTTAAACACTGCTTCTTTGGCTGACTGCTACAGGTTGCTGACAGGTGCGGGACGCTGGCCAGATGTGTCCATTTGATCGCGTCAGTAAAATCCAGCCAGCATTTGTGAGTATCCCGTGACAAATTCTGCATGTGATCGGGGGCCTAAGATAACCAGAAACAAGTCTGTCTGCAAAGAACTGCACCGTCTGCCTCAGCATCAAAACAGAGCGAGGATCAATGTTCCCTCTAAGCTGTGGAGTCTTGTGAGCAAAAATTCTACTTTGTGAGCTACCAGCATTAAAGTTGTGAGTGAGCGATTTGGCTGCTGCATAAGTTAGTTTGCTCTGGAGCCATCCTTCCGGAGCTGAGACAAAAATGTGTGAGCCAGAGGCTAAAAAACTGTGAGCTAGCTCACATTAACTCAGCTTAGAGGGAACACTGGCAAGGATCCTGGGAAGGTCTGCACATCGCAACCCCATGGCCATCCCAATGCATCTGCCAAGCGAAACATGCTTGTTAAATAAAGACTGGGTGCAGGGTATGCCATTAAGGGGCGGGGGGGAACCCTATGAAATTCAGTGAAAACAAAACGTCCGGGCCACAAGACACCAATAAAGCAACTTGTTTGAGATCCAGGAAATATTATGTTTCAGTTTGTAACAGTAATCCATTTTTACTGCAGCCATCATGCCCTGTGTAAGCACTTGGGACAGGCTTGCCTCAATTCCCGTGCACTAGATGGCCTGACTTGTCATTTCAATCAATGCGGCCATTTAAAAAGTCTTGATTAAGCATCGCCAGAGTTCAAGCTAAACAGGGCGAAAAGCAAATA
>NW_015168175.1:0-1885 GCF_001447785.1 Gekko japonicus | reverse complement strand
GAAGCAGCCAAAGCAACATGAGATGCTTATACAACTCACGAACAACAGGCCCAAAATGTCAGGGGATATCACTGTTAATAAACACAACCGCAGAAACTGTGCATTTCTAAACAAGTCCAGGAGGAAGGAAGGTCAGTCCCATTGACCAACAAGTATGGACCATTGCTTCACAATGGCTCAAAGGAGACACAGAGGGAAAACACATTCATTCCTTTTAAACCAGTTGGCTCAATTTATTTAGAAATTTATAGCCCACTTCCAATGCTCCGTCTAAGCTGTGGAGCCTTTTGAGCCTTTTAAGTACTCTGTGAGCTACTGGCATTAAAGTTGCGAGCAAGCGATTTGGCTGCTGCAGAAATCAGTTTGCTCTGGAGCCATCCTTCTGGGGCTAAGGGAAAAAAATGTGTGAGCCGGAGGCTAAAAAACTGTGATCTGGCTCACACTAACTCAGCTTAGAGGGAACAGTGCACTTCTTTCCTGACTGGGGACCCCAAAGCAGCTTACAACTTCCCCACCTCCATTTTATTCTCACAGCAACCATCTCGTGAAACAGGTAGGCCGAGAGAGAGACACACAGTTACTGACCCAAAGTCAGCCAGTGAGCTTCCATAGCAGAGTTGGGATTCGAAGCTGGGTCCCCCATACTCTACTGCCTGGCTTATTGTTATATAATACATGAAGCACAGATAATCGGTTATCCTTCTATAGATGCAAGCCAATCTTCCAGTAGCCTAATGAATTTAACAGTTTATTTTTTTTGAAACTGCTAGCCACTCTCCAAGGTAATTTTTGGCCCAGTTTTCTATTTACCTGGAGTTGACGGGACTGAACCTGAAACTTCATGGAATGTTCAATAACTGCTCCATGCCACAGACCATATAGCCCCAGGGGAACACACAATATAATTGTGGTATCTCTGCAAATGTTCACAGCATTGGCTATGCCAGAATGAGAAACTCAGGCAGGTGTGAAGCAGCGGCATTCTGCTAGTTTACCAAACTTCCTGATCACGTTACAGGCAGACGAGCTTTTACTCGTCTGAAATGGACAAATGGATTATTGTTTACAGCCGCATGTTATAAATTGCAGAAGACAGGAAACGAACAATTTAGCTAAAGGGAAGCAAGAGGCGTGGAGTGTTTGTGTGCATGTTATTATCAAGGACTTGCCCACACTCAGCCATAGATCGAAATCTAATCCTGAACTTCTCCTGCCAATCCCAAATAAGAACATGAGAGAAGCCACTGTTGAATCAGGCCAATGGCCCATCCAGTCCAACACTCTGTCACACAGTGGCCAAAAATACCAGGTGCCATTAGGAGGTCCAGCAGTGGGGCCAGGACACTAGGGGCCCTCCCACTGTTGACACCCACAAGCACTATTGACCCCCCCACCATACCCAAGGACCGAGTGCAGCCCTCCATGAATCAGATGCCCCAAAGCTTTCAGACTGTCCATCCCTACACCTTTATTCATCCTGCACATTCCTAGAATGACAGTGGGTCCACACTGAAGTCTCGGCTGGATAACGGGGCAGGCACACAGCCACTCGGGACATTTCATCTGGTAGCGCTTCTTAAGATGGGGGCAACAAGTACTAAGCCGGATCCTGGATTCAATGAGGACAAGAATGGTGGAGCAACCAGGCCCACCTTAAGAATCTCATGTTCAGTCCCAACCATTGCTGACACCTCATTGCCCCAGAGCAGTTCCTCTGGAGTCAAACTTCCTGGACAGCTCCCTTGCTAGTGCACATTCAGCTTCCTTGGCCCCTGATCGAGATCCGTTGTATCAGCACCCTGGACAGCTCATGCACCAACCAACCTCCCGCCTTCCAAACCTTAATTTATCCATGGAATTACATCCTGCAGAGCATTCCTAAAAA
>NW_015168174.1:64687-88883 GCF_001447785.1 Gekko japonicus | reverse complement strand
TTTCCTGGAGAAGTTGGCATAACACTACAACCAGTCACGGGGTACCTCTGTGGGTGATCATGTGGCAGCAACCAACATTTGAATGGAGGCCTTCTACCATAGTACTGCATGTACCTGACAATCTCCCCTGTCCTCACTCTTCTTCAAAACTCATTTTTTTAACAAATATTTCTCAAACCAGCACAGTTTCACTCCTCTCTGTTCAACTGCAATTCATTGCAAAGCTTCCAAATGATTTTTTTATTGCAGTGGCTGCCAGTGATATCTGGAGGTGGGTAAGTAAACACAACATATTTATCCTATTTTTAAAAGAACAAATTTCCCATTTTGACATGTACTTTTCTGCTTGTGCCAAAAAATAAAGTAAAATAAAATAAGGAAAGGGGGCAGCCAACTCCTCTTCTGTGTAAGCTTCCTGACTACAGCTTATCCCATACTGCTTCATTCACTGTAAAGATTCTGCAGTGACATGGTAAATCAAATTTGCGGACACATGGCCAAACAACCTAACAACCGCAGCTCAAAGGTTCAACCCGAAGAGTTACAAACCTTCTCTGCACACAGGATAGGAGGGAGTGAGGACACATATAGGACTCTAGTGTAACCCTCCCATTCCATGCCACATTGATTCCCACTGCTAGTGTGCCACTTTTGTCAGGGTATGCTGCCCTATGCCAGAAAGCTAAGGTCTTCCCACAGCCTGCCTTGTCAAATACTCTTCCCAGTGCCTCTAGCATGCCAATTACTCATGGCCTGGATAGGAGTAGCATGGGGTAACAGTAGGTTGCCAGCTCAGGGTAGGGAAATACCTGGAGATGTTGGGTGTGGAGTCTACGGATGGTGGGGTATGGGGAGGGGATGGACCTCAGCAGTATAATGCCATACAGTTAGGGTTGCCATTTGCCTGGTGGGGGCAGGGGAATCCCCAAATTTGCAGGCTCCTGCAGGAGGGAACCCCCCCCCCACTCAAATAGCAACATCACACGTAATGTGCCTACATCACCTGGAAGTGACATTGGCATGTCGGCGACATCAGGGGTTGACACTCTGAATTTTTGGCAAAACTCTATGGTTTGATGCCAATTTTACCATAGAGTTCCACCCAAAATCCAGAGCGTCACCCCCGACATCACTTCCAGGTGAAGCAGGCATGTCACTGTTTTGGGGGGAATGGGGGGGCAACATCACTTTCCACTCCCAGAACGTCCTCCCCATCCCCCTGCTAGTGGGCAAAAGGGACCTGGCAGCCCTACATACAGCGCACTCTCCAAAGCAGCCATTTTCTCAGGGGAACTGATCTTGGTTACCTGGAGATTAACTGGAATAGCAGGAGATCTCCAGCTGCTATCTGGAAGTTGTCAACTTTAGTTAACAGGGACCACACTGAATGCTTGAAGGGGAGGCAAGGAAGAGCCTCCATTTCCTGCAAATTGCCTTGAAAGTTGCAGTCTGCCGAGTGAGGCAACCACAACTCTACACAGGACAGGAGCAGGATTGTAACCATTTAGTTTAGATCAGTTACATAGAGGACCTCCCCCCAATGAACATATTCAAAACTTCTAAAAAAAACCCCCACACATATAAAACTACTCTTCACAAACAGTTCACATGATGCAAAAGCCAAAGTACTACATATTTCCCTGCAATCTTGCAACAGTAAAAAAAGTTGGAGCCTACAACACTAAAGATAATAATAATAAAAAAGATCATGTCCTGTATTGAATTTTTCTTAGAATGTAAATTAAGCTAAGTATGAATGAGAAGCCCTGACCTGGATAGCTCAGGTTAGCCTGATCTTTGTCAGATCTTGAAAGCTAAGCAGGGTTGGCCCTGGTTAGTAGTTGGATGGGAGACCACTGCTGAATATCAGGGGTGCTATGTAGAGACAGGTAGTGGGAAACCATCTGTGAATGTCTCTTGCCTTGAAAACGCTATGGGGTCACCATAAGTCTGTTGTGACTTGATGGCGAAAAAGAAAAAAGAAAAAGAGATAAAAGCACATACCAAAACAAACAAGCAAACAAAACTAGATTAATAAAACAGGAGTTCATAAGTAAGAATCTGACAGATTCTTAGAAGGTTAAGCATTATAATTAAATGAGGAACTGATAACTGGACCTTGACAGCAGCAAAAAAAAAAAAAGGAATGAGACGTGCAATCCTATGCAAAGTTACGCCTGTCTCAGGCAGCTGAAATCAATATGCTTAGACTGAGGTAATACTGCATAGGATCGCACTATTAAGCCTCTTGTGCCTCTCAATGTAGCATTAATTGAAAGTTACCTGGTGTCCAAGACTTGCCATCTGACAGATGAAGACTCAATTAACAGGCACATACAAAGGCTTTGAATAACGACACCTAACAAACAGATTTTACTGCTAGGCATGCTGAAGGCCTCCAGTTCCTATGTTCAGCCAGTCAAGGTAATGAATGACTGTGCTTTTCTTTTGTCTGCTGTACGTTTGTAAATGTTAATTCAGGGTTTTGAACTCTGGCTACAGTCAAGTTTCTGCTTGAAATTATCTCACTGACCTTTTCCAGGAAGGACAGGATTGCCTTTTGCTCATTCTCGTCATCAGCATTGAGTTTGTGCCTCCCAATGGAAGCAATCAGCTCGGCCTCTTTTTCTAAAAGTGCACAGAGTGCTGCCTTCCGCTCGGCTCCAGTGAAGATACTGTCGATGCGTGCAAGCTCCTCCTGCCTCCATACTGCAGCAACCAAAAAGACAGTTATTGATTTTCCAGTTCTCCTTTCTTGATTTAGACTTCACAGACTACCCATATGAAATTGATCCTTTAAGATAGAAATGTACTTAATCAGAGAGAGAAAGGGGATTACAGGGCTTCCCCCCCCCCCCGTACAACTACACTAAGCTTAGCTAAGTACATGGATGAAAGGGAGTTTCTGAAATTCCCTGATGTTGGTGTTCCATGCCATGCCCGTCTATTCTGCTACTGTCTTAATATATAACTGAGGATGAAGGAAGAATTATATGAAAGAGGAACTGAACTTGCTTTAGGGATTGTGCATGCAACTGTTTTGTATTCTGTCCTGCAGACCATAGACTTGTGGTCTCCTGTCCCTCCCCCTATATAATACGGCATTGATAGTTTGCCACAAAATAGTCCAAACCAAACTATTAGACAGTGCCAGTCCAGTGCACACTTCTGTGTCTATATGCAGTCTCCCACATGCCTGAGGTAAGATTCATGGTGACATGATTATTTATTTACATATTTATACCTTACTTTTCTTTCCAATGGGGCCTCAAAGCAACTTACAACAGTGTACTCCCCTCCTCTATTTTATCCTTACAACAACCATCCTGTGAGGTAGGTTGGGCTGAGAGAGCATGACTGCTCAAGGTCATCTAGTCAGCTTCCATGGCAGAGTGGGAGTTTGGACCCCAAGTCTCCCAGAGCCAAGTCTGACACTCTAGTCACTATACCCCATTGGCTCGCTTCCTTTCAAAGTTTCTGAAAGCAGCAGGGTGTCTGCTCATGTGGCTTCAAATGGGTGGGTTGCCAATTTTGTAATACTGGACTGAAGGTCTACAGATAAATAGCAGTCAACCATCCCGGGCTATGCATTCATGTGGACAGTGTACCACATGAGCTGGACAACCATAGATATTTGTAACGGTTACTGCTGTCATTACAAAAGATGGGGAAAGTACTAAGGTGATCATGGAAATAGCTAGTCTCTGGGATCACACATTATAGTTGTCCACCCAAAAATGTTGCTTTGGACAATCAGGATTCCATGTAGAGCAAAAGATCTTTTAAGAACCAGCCCTTAATGTGAAATTTAATTAATCCCATTAAATATTGCATTAGTAAAACTGCTATTCACGAAACATATTTCATATATAATTACTAAAATACCCTGCACACTTGAACAGCAATTTATGAACATTATCTTGCACAAAATAAGAACACCAGTTAGTCACAACAGTTGTAATTAAAATCTGTATGTGTAGAAAATTGCTCTATGTAGCATCCCAAATCCATACTAGTACTAAAGCCTTGCCCATAATTTAAATGTTACATTTAAATGAGAATGCAAAATTATGTTAGGACAGCATTGGCAAAAGGACACAAACACTTTGAGCTAGACCATAAATTATCCAATTAGGCTTTTGAGCCCAGGTTAATAATCTCTTTAGGAGTAGAAAATGTCATTATTCTCCAAGTGAAACTACCACAGTGGGAGACTGGATTGCTGAATGTACATAATTCTAATAGTATCTGAAGTAGGAATACAAGTGTCATATCCTGGATTCAGCAATGTTATGATCCTCAGGGCTAATACATCAAGCTAAACTATCCAAATGACAGAGAAATTCTTAGATTAGATAATCTGATCTCTTGACAGACAGGTTTGCTCATACCCTCAGAGAACAAGCTATATCTGTGGATAATCAAACTGAAATTGGTTACTGAAACTCCTGACCCTGTGAGTCACAGTTTTGACTGCTGATTCCAGTTTCTGTAAACATATGCTTGAGTGAATCCATTTTCAGAATTTGCTTTCTAGATCCAGGATTCTCAAAGTGTCATGGAAGCTCCCCTAGAGGGGTACAAATACCTCTCTGATCTCCTACATGCCATTATTTTGGCATGCTCTGATAGAGCAAAGATGTCAAGGTTAGCTTTGCCTATTACAGCTCCTTGCATGCTATCCACAATCCTCTCAATATGTATGATTGACATTTTGTGTGAATAGGATATTATGCATCCTTTCAAGCACTAGTGTGCACACTCTTTTTTTGTAGTGCTACTCATGGTACTGAATAATGGCACATGGGGAGGCCCTTCCAAGTCCTGAGGAGAGAACTGAGGGAAATCATTGCAACCTTATATATGATTACCAAACCCCACCCCTTTTAAAAAAAGAGCACCGGAATAGGTGTGAATGCATATCTGTAATATATCCAGGTGCACATACTGTGTGCATCAAGGGGATTTTGTGCAGTGTGCTTTGCTGGGTCAGGAGGCAGAAGAGCCAAAAATGCAATAACTGAATAGGGTTACACACACAGTGTTATCCCAACAGTTTCTTTGTCATGGAAATAAATATCAGCCATGCATGCTGGATTGCATTCTGCATCCCTGAGAGACAGTGGAAGAGAAGATTCCTTAAAAAAAAACCTCTCAGTTGCATGAAGGCCTGTTTCCATCATGGTTAGTCACACAAAAACATTTTTGCAATAATGCAGGACAGCTGCACAGATCAACTCCGCTCCCTTCCTATTTTCTGCATCTTGATACAATGAAGGAGACTCTTTCAAGTCACCCATTGCTTTCCATCAGCTTTAGAGGATGTGTTAGGTTGTCAAGAGCTCAATATATATCACCCGCAACTCCTCCCAAGTTGTGACAAAACTCTGACATTTAGATGAGAATCTACCACTGCTTAAGTGTAACCCTCAACCTTCAGCTACCTCCAGTTAGAAGAGTTTCTTTACTCATGGCCCTATTGAGCACACACACATCTCATTTACAAAACTCTGATTTTCAATTTGAGCACAAATTTGATAAAGAAACTGGTCAATCAAGTACCCCAACAATAATGACCTTTCAAGATGCAGAACCAGTTTAATGCGTTTTCTGGGGAACAAAATGACACATCTCACTTGCAGTTCCCAAAACGGAATGTTTTATGAAGCTTCTTAAATGCATGCAAACCTTTTATCATTTGGAAGGTCCAGTTCAGCTATGGCCATTCTAACTGCCTCACAAATTCAGTTAAGTGAGACTTTAATATGATTTTATTCAGAGAGCTGTTCTGATGAGGCCTCCACATCAGCCCAATTGATCTGTTACTTCAACCAATACCGTCAAGCATTGCGACCTTACATCATGTGGCAAACTTGTAAGGCGCACCTGCTGCCATGAGCTGAATTTTACCACTGGCGAACCACCACAAATACCAACATATGGGTGAGCTGAAGAGTGCATAAAAGCAGAATTTGGTGCAAAGTAGTGGCTTCAAACAGTTTCGCATACACAGGAAATGACTGGGAGATATTAATCTAAGCTGGTCTTCCCCCCTGTTAGCCATCATTTTCTGGAAGGGGTGTGTATAATAATAATAATAATAAGAGGAGATTGTATTTATACCCCGCCCTTCACTACCCAAAGGTGTCTCAGAGTGGCTTACAAACTCCTTTCCCTTCCCCTCCCCACAACAGACACCCTGTGAGGTAGGTGGGGCTGAGAGGGCTCTGACAGAAACTGTTCTTTATCAAGAACAGCTCTTATCAGAACTACGGCTTGCCCAAGGTCATCCAGCCAGGTGCAAGTGGAGGAGTGCTGCTGTCGCGTCTGATCCCGTTGCAGCGGCTCAAATTGCGACTGCGCTAATAGCCATGCCTCCTCCCCGCGTTATCTGGCCCGTGTGATCGGGGCCTTTGATACTTTTCTCTATTAGGTATATAGCATGCAAAGATCTTTACAAATGCTTTTTTCCATTAATTTTCACAGACTTCCCAAGGAGCTGTTATTCCCATTTTATTAATCACCAACTGTGGCAGAGTAAAGGCAACTTCTTCAAGGCTACACAACACATATCTTAGCCCAACTCCCTATCTTCTAGACCATGCTGATCACAGCTTGAAGGTCTCCATACATTTCTGGAAAGTTTAGAAAAGTTTGCTTCCTCCAAACAAGGTTTGAAATGGGAACACTGGTTACTTATTCTGACAGAATATAACCATGCATGTAACATCCATCTCTGAGCACATCAGCCATCTGCAGAGTCTATCATTCTGCACATAAAAGCATCCCTCATTTTGTTCTAATTGCTAACAGAAGTTGTGTGCAGCTGAACGCAGTGAGAATAAAACAGACAGAAAAAGTCTCCGTGTTTTTTTCATCTGCAATGCTTGCTTTGTTTGTTTGTTTTGACTGCTTCTTTTTTTATTTTTCTACTCTGGTTAACTATGAATGGCTGCCTAAGAAAAGCACACCATTGGAAGGCTTAAGCAGTTCTGCTCCAGTCAACAGGACACACCAAAATCAAAGCACTTCTTAAGGCCCCAGAAGGGGGCAGCAGTTTCAAACAAAAGCAAAACACGCCTCTGCCTACAGGAAATGAATTTTCAAAGCAAGCTTTTTGGAGCTAGTTTCATTTCCAGCCTAATTTGCAGCCATCTAAAGCTCTGTATTTAAACAGTGCAGCCCAGTAGCTAAGAGACTGAGAGAGCAATCCCAAGCAGGTCTACACATAATCCTACTGGCTTGCTCCAGGGAAAGTGTTCTTAGTACTGCACCAACTATTGGGATAGTTGCTGCCCAAATTCTGCCTTTGCCATGAACTCAACAGATTGCCTTAGGCAATCCACTTCAATTGTCAGTGCTCCCTTCCATCACCTATAACATAAAGATAATACTGACCTGCCTTACAGGGTTGTTTGTAATGGTTACAGCAAGATTGTGTCAGTGAAACACTTTAAATGTTTGGTGTAGTGGTTAAGTGCGCGGACTCTAATCTGGGAGAACTGGGTTTGATACCCCACTCCTCCACTTGCACCTGGCTGGATGACCTTGGGCAAGCCGTAGCTCTGGCACAGCTGTTCTTGAAAAAGAGCAGTTTCTGTCAAGAGCTCTCTCAGCCCCACCTACCTCACAGGGTGTCTGTTGTGGGGAGGGGAAAGGAAAGGAGTTTGTAAGCCGCTCTGAGACACCTTTGGGTAGTGAAGGGCGGGGTATAAATCCAATCTCTTCTTCTTCTTCTTCAATACTCCAGAACCCAAGAACTGTTACAATTCAGTCATACTTCAAAGCCTGCAAGCAACAAAGTATTCAGGGCAATTCAGAAGCCCCCAGTTCTGGGCTCTTGGCCCCATTAAGGTTGTCAAATCTCACTGCAAAGAGAAGCAGGCATGTGCTGCCCCCAATAAGCGTTAACTGTAGGTAATAGTAGTTTAAACTGCTGTGTATCTTTAAGAGCAGTTGCCCCTGGGAATTGTAGTCCTCAGTTAGGTGTCCCAAAAGCTTCCCTCTGACTGGCTCATTAAGAGTAATTCCCTGAGCTCAGATCACACCCAGCTATCAGGTTGATTGTGAGTAAATGATCTTCTGGATGCATGTGACAGGACAAGGCACACATCTGTCAGAATACTTTTGTCAGACTCTGGACCAAGCCCTGTGGCTCCCTTCTGTTTCCAGTCAACAATGCATAGGGGCTGATTGTATATGTAATTTTCTCCTTTCCTCACTCTCTCCCTCCTCATCTCATCGAAAATACTGAAGTTTCTTCAGAAAGCGCTCCCTATTCATTCTTGTCTTTTCTCAGTGCTCTGTCTCTGCCACGCTTCTCCTCAAGTGTCACTGTTTGCCTTACGGTTGCCAGCCTCCAGGTGGGGCCTGGAGATCCCTCGCTTTTACAACTGATCTCCAGCTGACAGAGATCAGTTCCCATGGAGAAAATGGCTGCTTTGAAGGGGGGACTCCATGGCACTGTACCATGCTGAGGTCCCTCCCCTCCCCAAGCCCCACCCTTTCCCAGATCCACCCCCAAAGTCTCCAGGTATTTTCAACCCAGAGCTGGCAACTCTATTCTGCCTACCCATCCTTCAAGTTCTTTTCTCTCTGTACATAGACCATTCAGCATTCTTCATTGGCTTCCTTTCCTTCTGCATTTCCTCCTACTAGAGTTGCCAACCTCCAGGTGGGGCCCGGAGGTCTCCTGCTTTTACAACTGATCTCCAGACTACAGAGATCAGTTGTCCTGGAGAAAATGGCTGCTTTGAAGGCTGGACTCTGTGGGACTGTGCCATGCTGAAGTCCCTCCTCTTTCCAAAGCGCATTCCCCAGTCTGGACCCCCAAAATCTTCAGGGATTTCCAAATCCAGAGCTGGCAACTCTACCTCCTTTGTCTTGACAGCTCTGATCTGTTCCCAGCTCTCAGCAACAGTCTTTTATGTGTCTTTTATTAGAGGTTTTTATATAATTGTTGTTCTATTTACATTGTATGCCACCTTGAGTCACAAAGTAGAAAGGTGGCTAATAATTTTTTTAAATACAAAATAAAATAAATCCCCATCCAAAGTTACCTGTCCTTTCCTCATAGAACCTGGACTGTAAACTACTTTGTTCCCTGCCCAGCTGAACATCCTCAGCCTTCACATCAGCTCAGCTAATCAGTGTCAGCTACACTGCCACAAGTACAATATAACTGAACACAGGCTTTCAGTAGAACTAAAGACATTTCTAAATTAGAGTCCTGGTTTAAGTTTTGATCATTTCCATCCTGATAAACAGAAGACAGACCACTAAATGAAAAGGGTTGTCTGTTGTAAAATATTGACACTTCCAAGTTAATTATTTAGTATTGTTTACTGTCTTTCCTGTTTTCATATAACCACTTAGCCTTCACTGAAAACACTTTGGACATCTTTAAGCAGACAAGATGGTTGTTTTAAAAATTGTGAGTGTCATTATCTGGCCCCAGTAACAACATAGTATTAGTGTTGACTTTTAAGGCCTTGAGCGGTCAGGGACCCACGTACCTCTGGGACCGCCTCCTCCAATATGTCCCCAGAAGAATGCTGAGATCAGCTGACAACAATTTGCTGGTGATCCCCAGCTCTAGGGAAGTCTGGCTATCCTTGACTAGAGCCAGGGCCTTCTCAGTCCTGGCCCCGACCTGGTAGAAATCTGTGCTGAACAACATCAGGGCCCTGTGGGATCTGATGCAATTCCTCAGGGCCTGCAAGGCAGAGATGTTCCACCAGGCTTTTAGCTGAGGGCAGCAATGGTTAAGACTGGTACCCTTTTCCTGTTTTTTTTCCTATGACCCCCACCTGCAGTGTTCCCTCTAAGCTGAGTTAGTGTGAGCTAGCTCACAGTTTTTTAGCCTCCGGCTCACACATTTTTGTCTTAGCTCAGGAAGGATGGCTCCAGAGCAAACTAATTTATGCAGTAGCCAAATTGCTCGCTCACAACTTTAATGCCAGTCACTTACAAAGTCGAAGTTTTGCTCACAAGACTCCACAGCTGAGAGGGAACATTGCCCACCTGCCCTTCCCTGCCCTGCTGCACAGACAGCACTGTAGCTGGCAAAAGGGGTCTATATTGCCATCTGGACTGTTTTTATTGGATTATTATGATAATTTTATGCTGACTGTATTTTAACTGTTTTAAGATTGTAAATCACCCAGAGGCTGCTTGCAGGGTGGGCGATTCATACATTTAATAAATAAAGTCCTACTGTTGAATTCAGTAGGAATACCCTTCACAGATCTCTAGAGGACAATAATCTCATCGGATCACTGTCAGAGCAAGACAGCTTGTGCAGATCTTTGACACTGCAACAATGTGAAAAGTAGTTCTAGTCACAGGTTAAAAAAAACCTGATTCCTAGAATCAGTAAGCTCTCTTAGGGGGGATGAAGGTGATTGCCAGTTACTGTTCAGGGAAGCAACCAGTCAACAGCAAATTAAAAACAGAAGCAAATGGCAGGCTGGGGTTCCAATACAGGCAGATGAGGCAGCAGCCTTCATTCTCCAAAGCCCTCGTCCCCTGTGCCAAAAACAGCGTGTGACCCACGGCTTTGCTTCTAGCAGTGTCAGCTCCCTGAACAACAGGAGAGGACAATCCCAGAAGCGTCTGCAACATCACAGGGACTTTGCACAGGCTCAATGCACATATCATGATGGGCAGCAAGTAAACTATGGGTTGGATACAAAGTATCATGAGAGGTACAAACCTCACAGAATGGGACTTCCCCCCCTTCCACCACAGCTCATGGAACACTCCTGAAACTGGGTCCCAGGGGACCACAAAAATAGCCTGTGTGGGGATGAAGACTGCAGTGAGAGGAGGAAAGCTGATGAAAATCCACCTCCCAACAACAGAAGGGCACTTTCACTGGCCTAAATGCTGTTACACCAGCAGAACAGCACCTTGGGAGTTGGGATCCAATCCTTTGAAATCAGCACTGGCAAAAGCCCATGTTGATATTGGGCCTGATGTCTACAAAGGATACTAATTAAAAAAAAAGAAATTTGCAACTACTTTTTTCATACCAAGTCAGAAAGGCAGTAATGAGGGATATCACAGAGGAAAGCCACAGCTACTCTCCAAGGAATTATTCAAACATGTCTGTGGGATCTCACACAACAGTTTGATTCTATGTGGACAAGTCCCGAAGAAGTGCCAAGCTCTCTTGCACAAACAAACCCTACTCTTTCCTGCCCTTGTATGTAGTGAGATATTTAGCAGCCTCAAATTTTGTGGCAACAAATAGTTTGCTAGTACATCCAAGATGGCAAAGTGTGGTTTGCAGTTCACTGTTCTCCAAACAGTGGCTTAATTGTCATTTGAAACCCTGGTTTGCAAGGAAACATGTAATTTACTACTTTTGATGTCATGGTAAAACATGGTTTTAGAAAGCTGGGAAAGCATCCAAAAATATCACTCCCCACCTGTGCTTTGAAATGATAACAATCCAGAATTCTACTACCCTATTCTGTATAATGCAAGGGTTGGTGGAAGAAACAGAAACGAAAGTTAGCAACCTGAAAGTACCTGCTGCAGTCCAGGGCACCAACTAATGTCACTCATTCTAACTTCCCCTTGAGTTCAGTTCATTAAGGTTATTTCTGTTAAAATGTAAAATACACCAGTAATATTTATTTCAAGTAAAACACAGAAGCTGGGTCTATACAACACTTGGTTATAACCATGACAGAGTGAGCTCCCGTCTCTGGTCCCAGCTCCTGCCAACCTAGCAGTTCAAAAGCAAGAAATTGCAAGTAGATAAATAGATACCGCTTCGGTGGGAAGGTAACAGCATTCCATGCACCTCAGCATCTAGTCATGCCAGCCACATGACCATGGAAACACCTTCAGACAGTGTTGGCTCTTCGGCTTGAAAACGGAGATGAGCACCGCACCCTAGAGTCGGATTCGACTGGCCTTCGAGCAAGGGTAACCTTTACCTTTATGGTTCTGAAACCCATGGGGGACTTCTAAGTTTTATTGAAGTTTGAGATACCTCAGCTTGATGAACATCTCAAGACAGTACCTGTGACATGGTATAAACAGTCCTGGAAACAAACATTCTGATGATGTAAGGGATCTATACAAACTTCTTTTCAATTCAGGGTTTTTATTTAAATGTGTATCTTCAAGAAACTTACATTCCAAAGCATGATAGAGTAGTTCAAAATCATCCTTTGTTTTAGGATGCATCCTTCGATCATACTCTCTCCGTAGTCTCTCTGCCTTCTCTCGCTCTTTTCTTTGTTCCTCTTGTTCTTCCCACTCCAATCTCAACCTTTTTTCTTCTTTTAGTCTTGCTACTATGTTGATAGCATTCCACCTTCGGAAGTAGGTTTGTATTACAATGACCTGTAAATAGGAAGGAAAGAGAGAAAACAAGGGAGAAAAATGTTCAATATATGCAACAAAGTGAAACATTCTCATTGGCATTTGTGAGAAAAAAATGGAAGGTTGCTTGAAATGCTTGCAAATTAAAACTTGAGTTCTTTTGCATGCCAATGCAAAGGTATTGTACACTCTGATCAAAAGAATAATTGTGCAGGAAAAGGAGAAACCTTTCTGGTAATACATTTCTAGATTTGTGTGTGGTATCTGTAACGCACTGGTGCAGTGTAAGAATAGATCCTGAACAGCAATATCTCAGTGATACAAGAAAACTCCACATGTTCCAATGCAGCTATACCAAAGTACTGAAGTTACCATGGTGGCTTATTCTAGAAAAGGCTTTCGCCCTTTTGTTCTGGGTTCATGGGGCACCTCAAAGCACCTCATCAGTGGTCCACAGAGCACAACTTAAGAATTACTAGAGTAGGTAAAGATAATATGAAAATATGAAAACAAATGAATGAGCTCTTGAGTAGTTCAGGATGTACTTTGAAGTCACTGATAAACACTTAAAAGAACTTGGGCACCGGTCACACAGGCAGGAAAATGCGGGGGGGAAGCGTGGCTGTTTGTCCCGGAGCAAAATAATGCGCAGCTGCGCAATCAGACGTCCCGTCGAGGTCCCGTGGTTAGGGGGGAGGTGCTGATCACAGGACAATCCTGCGGCGCGGCAAAGAAGCGGCCTCTCTAGCAAAAGGCTCCGCGGTTTTAACCCCTTCCAGGGCTGCAGAGGAATGTAAACTGTGTCCTCCGTCCGGTCCCCTCCAGGAGGAGCTTCAGCCCGGCCACCCTCCTGCCACGCCCCCCCTGCACCTCCCCCTCTGCCGCCCGGTGCAGAGAGTTCCTCTCGAGCAGGCCGAGCCAGGGGGGGTACAGAAAAGAGGAGGGGGCTGTGTTGTTTGTTTTTAACCGAAGTGTGTGCATGTGCCGTTGGGTGCTTGTGCGGATCCCGTGGAGACTTGAAAAAACAAAAACCTTTTAGCGACGGGACATGGGCGGGCGCAGGATGCCACGATTTACCACCGGAAACGCGATCAGGCGCCCGCCCTTGCCCCGCAGTTTCCGGAAACTAGTACCTCGGAGGTACTAGTTTTTTACCCCGCATCTTTGGCGGGAAGCATCGGCTTCGCCACGGGAGCTCTACGCTTCCCAGATGTGGCGTTGTGATCGCGCCCAGAAAATCCGCCTATCTTCTGTCTCTGTAGCGTGGCTAATGCTCCGTGTGACCGCAGCCAACATTTATCTTCAGCCAGCTTCTCTTTTGCTTCACATGCAGACTTCTTGTCTGCAGCTTGCCTTGTTCAAGTCCAAAGCTAGATAACGCAACATCAAGTGCTAGTTATGATACAAACACTATTATTGCAAACATTCATCTTCCTGTTATGTATCATTCCAAATTGCTGTGTGGAACAAATTTTATTTGTTCTACCCTCCCAATCCTTAAAAATGTTAGTTTCATTGCAGTAGAAAATCACCATATCCTATAAAACTATTTTTCTAAATAAGGAGTAATTCTCTTCTAGGAGAGTAACAGTAGTACTGTAACAAGGAAACAGCAATTTTAGGTACTGTAAGAAACCAACTCTATATTCTCTTTACTTATCTTTTTTTTTTTTAAAGATCTGTCAAGGAGTCCAAGCCTGAACCTCATGGGTTCCCAGGGCTAGTGTATACAAGAAACCACACCTTTATAAAAATATATGACATTTATTACATACTTTCTAAAATAGTTTTGTTTCTAGGCAACACTCTAAAAACATAGACACAAAAAAGAGTGCAACTTGAGCTCACCTCCTCATGGTACACCTTGGATAACGCTAAAGAACTAGAACTTGCGGCTGCCAGACAATCGTAAGATCTCCTGGCTGCACTACACACATGGAAACAATCAACCAATCAAACAGTCCTTCTGAGGACTACTTGACAAGGGGTATAGGAAACTGCATCCGAATCTGCCAAATGAATATTGAGGGTATAAGCAAGTCTAAATGCCAATACTTGTCATGAATCTTACTGGCCAATAAAATAGATTTAGCTCTTGTTCAAGAAACGTATCTTGATAACAAAAATCAAGCCTGCCACAGAGTGAAAATTGCAAGATATGTTATTGGCATTACATATAATCATGCCTATGGCACAGTGACTTATGCCGGAAGCAACACTGAAAATGTGGAGCTGTTATTGACCAACATCCACTAGGGGGGGGGGGTGTTCGGCTAAATCCAAGGTGAACAAATACCTGAAAAATACCTTACCAGGAGAACTCTCCCTGCAGGGCTCTGTTGGGCAGTCTGGTTTAAACAGGACTGCCCAACAGAGCCCACCAGGAACCAATCCTGCAGGGAGAGTTCTCCCCACAGGCTTGGCTCCTTTGCCATAGCCAGTTTACCCCGAAGGGAGTTCTCCAAACCAAGGAGTCGTATGGCTTGGAGAAGTCATTTAAAGGGACCACAATCCCTTTAAAATACTTTTTTCTCTCCATTAGTTTCAATGGAGGATGGGGGCACCTTCTTTGGGGACCCATAGATTTGTACCCCCGGTCCAATCTTTTTTAAACTGGGGGGGGGGGGCTTGAGGAGAGGCACCAGCAGCTATGCTGCCAATCTGGTGCATCTACCTCAAAAAACAGCCCCCCGTGAGCCCCAGATACCCCCAGATTGATTCTCCATTATATCCTATGGGGACCAATGGTCAATATTCGTGAACCAGGAAAATACCAGGGTGGTTTGTTTGTTTTTTTGCATGCCCCTAACATCCACAATGACATTACCACAATCATAGTAAAAGTTGGCGAAGTACATGTTGTCAATATTTACAAACCTCCAGCAGTTTCATGACCACCATATATCCTGTAAACCTACCCCCATCCTTCTGCATATGCTGGTGACTTTAACAGCCACCATGGAAACTGAAGATACACAGTTAATGATAAGAACGGTGAGGCACTTGTTGACTGGCTAAAGAACTTGGCTTGCATTTCGTTTTCGACACTGAAGACAGAGGCGCCTTAAGATCAGCAGCATGGAATAGAGAGTCCAACCCTGATTTAACATTTGTTTCGTCTGATCAGAGAAGTCAGTCCTTGCGTGTTCTTGAGGCTTTTTCACATAGTCAGCATCAACCTGTAATCTTCAAGCTAGGAAACCAAATAACAGTTATCAGGTCTTTTCCAAGACCATGATGGAATTTTAAGAGGGCAAATTAGAAAGGTTTCAGTGAAGATCTGGATAGGTGTCTTGGATGGGTCCCTCCAACACTAATAACTACTGCTGATTCAATGGAGTTGTTACATCTTCAGCCAAAAGGCACATTCCTGGACGATAGCAGAAATAATATATTCCAGGTTGGCACAATCAGAGTGAGAGGCTGTATCAAATGGAATGAAGCAACTGCAAACTTGGATTTCAGGCACTCCTGTAGGAAAGCCTGGAGCCTGTTGAAAAACCTGGGTGCAAGCCCACCAGTGCTCTGAGGAAATCCAGCTGGTATCCCTATCCAAAGCTCCAAAGGACTGAGATTTTACAATCAGGATAAAAAAAGAACTACAGATTTTGAAACAAACCTGCCCTGAAGATTGCGAGCTGCCAGGGGATTTCAGTGCTGATGAGATTTCCAAGGGACTGAAGGACATCATGAGTGGAAAGCTACCTGCATCCATAATGAGTTCCTGATCAACAGCGGCATGTTCACTAAGAAGTGACTCGCAAAGTTTCCCACTGACATGAGAACAGGAAATCTCCCAGGGGAATTCAAGAAAGCAAAGATAGTTGCTGTTCTGAAACCTGGAAAACCAAAACATCTGGCAGAAAGTTACAGACCTATTTCCCTTCTAAGCTCCTGTTATAAACTCCTCGAGAGGCTAATCCTGAACAGAATCAGCAACAGAAATAATGAACATGTCCCTATACAGCAAGCAGGATTTAGACCCCATTGTAGTTGTGAAGACCAGGTTCTCAGCTTAACAACTTTCATTGAGGCAGGGTATCAGAAGTGTCTTAAGACATCAGCAGTTTTCGTCCATCTGACTGCTGCTTATGACAGCAAGCAGAAGGCGGGAAAAGCAAGCAGAAGGTGGGAAAAGCAAGATATAGGCACAGTTCCGAAATTCCATTCACCTCAACGTCAGCATTACTACAGTGACTTTGAAAGAAATACAGCCACTATCTAGCCTGGCACAGTCTTCCTTTAAGGACATTTCTCGTGTGAAAGACGTCTTGAGGCCCCTTAGGAAAGTTACCAAGCAAGCCTCCCTAATTCACTACAGACACTCACTCCCCCTCCCCCAGGAATTCAATGGCAGACGAGGGCAGCGATAGGGGGTACAGAGATCAAACAGAATACAAAGGGTTAGAATATATCAGGTTTCAACTAGCCAGATGCCAGCTTCTGACAGTCGTTTCACACCATCTTGTGATTTAAACAATTCCTTTCAATGTGATGATTTAATGATGATCATTCAACGGTTTGAACACTTACTGCCTTAAGTCTTCGTGCATGGTACTCTTCAGCTGTGACATAGCCTTTCGGTTCGATGAGTTTGTCAGTGATGTTTGACACATAAACACCAATTTTAGTCATCTGGGTGGAAGTTGTATTTCTTGTCTGTTGTAGCTTTTTCCTCTCAACTGCTGTCTAGGGAAAAAAAATTATTTTTACAGATAATTGTCTAAAAACTACTACAACAGTGAAATCCTAAGCAGTGTTACACCCTTCGAGATCCACTGAAGTCACTGTAATGAAGGGTATAACTAGCAGCCCGAATAGGCCAGACTAGCCCAAGCTTGTCAAAGAGTGGAGGATAAGCAGGGTCAGCCAGTATGTGCATGGAAGACCATCAAGGAAGACCAGCATTGCTATGTAAAGGAAGGCAATGGCAACCCACTTCTCTGAAAAAACCTACTGCTGCCCTAAGTCAGTTATAACTTGATGGTGTGTAATTATTATTTTCTGTTTAGGATGGCACTGTAAAAACACTATTTTTTCTATATACCACCTGCAACAAATAGCTCATTTGTGAATGTATGGCAGAAAAATAATTCACATAATTATCTTCATACATGCTTAGCTTGTTTACACTTAGTTTCAAATTAAAGTCATTTTATCGTCTTGCAAATGTACCTGTTGTTTGAGATAGGATGAGAAAGGGGCATTGTTTGACTGTAACTGAATGTAAGAAAGGGGCATTGTTTGACTGTAATTGAGTGCCTGGGTGAATCTGGATAGCTGCTGGCAGTGCCCTCTGCTGAGGGAGGCTTCTATTTAGGGCAGCACGAGAGCCAAAGGGCTCTTGGCCTGTGGCTCTTAGCCTAGGGACTCTGTAAAAAGTCCAGGAAGAGCCAGAAAGCCAGGGCCCTAGTCTCCTTGGGTTCCCAGTAAGGTAAGTAGACTTCTACAAGAAGAACCACATAAATACAAAGGTTCTTAAAAGGGGGATTATATATAATTATTATTTTTAAAGCAGTTATGAAGCCAGAATGCCAGCAGGAGGTTGGGGGCTATTCAGTGTTTTGCATGGAGTGTCACATGTATGACTATCTGCCCACTGGACAGAAGTCTTGGGTGTGTGCCTGGTGCAAGGAGCTCCTGGTTCTCAGGGAACGAGTTTGCTCCCTTGAGGCCAAGCTGGCTGACCTGGAGAAGCAGAGACAGTCAGTTAGGCGCATGGAGAAGAGTCTCAGGGACTTGTTAGATATGTCCCACTCTGAATATGGCAGCCACGCCGCTGTCAGGGAGCATGAGGGTCAAGAGGAAACAGGGCACCGTGCTGCTGATAAGGGGAATGTGCCCTCAGAAGGGACCTCTTCTTCAGCTTTCACACCCTAACCCTTGGCAGGGAAGGAGGGGGGCTCTTGGTGGTTGGTGATTTGATACTTAGGCAGGCAGGCAGCTGGATGGCGAGTCCGCATACTGACTGTATGGTGACTTGCCTGCCTGGTGCAAAGGTAGTGGACATTACACGTGTTCTAGATAAGCTGGTAGATAGTGCTGGGGAGGAGCCAGTGGTCATGGTACATGTTAGCACCAACGATGTGGGGAAATGCAGTTGTGAGGTCCTGAAGGAAAAATTTAGGCTGCTAGGCAGGAAACTCAAGGCTAGGACCTCCAAGGTAGCCTTCTCAGAAGTGCTACCTGTTCCACACGCAATATTGGGGGAAAGCCGACAGGAGACGAAAAGTCTCTGGTTCAGGATGGCTCATCTCAAAGAGATGAAGGGGTAGCTGTTACTTTTCTACAAGGAAATGGATTAGAATTGTCCATTGAGACTGTGGCTAACGATATGGACTGCCTGGCAAGATCCTGAGGCAGCAAGAGGAAGGTTGTGGGCTTAACATGCATGGGAATATATACATATTTATATACAAGTGCTAGAAGTGTCTGAGGTAAAATCGGGGAGTTGGAATGTTTGGTGTTGGGGGGGGAATAGACATTGTGGGTATTTCAGAAATGGTGGGATGCGGTGATTCCTGGTTATAAATTATATAGAAAGGATAGGGAGGAAGGGTTGGAGGTTGGGTGGCTCTGTATGTCAGATAGGGTATACAGTCCTGTAAGATTGAGAGGGTAAGAAAATTGGATTCGCTTCTGGAAATGCTATGGGTTGAAATAGTGGGCCCAAAAGGAAGCTTAACACTGGCAGTTTGTTATCGCCCACCAGATCAAACGATAGAGGATTATAAAATGATGAATGAATTAAAGATAGCGGCTAGACAAAATAACTGTGTCATAATAGGTGATTTTTAACTACCCACACATTGATTGTGTCAATACACGTTAATGGGGTCTGAACTGGCAGAGACTGACCAAGAGAGAGATCTTGGAGTAGTAGCAGATAACTCACTGAAAATGTCTAGACAGTGTGGGACTGCAATATAAAAGGCCAATGCTATGCTGGGGATTATTAGGAAAGGAATTGAAAACAAATCAGCCAGTATCATAATGCCCCTGTATAAATAAATGGTGCAACCTCATTTGGAGTACTGTGTATAGTTCTGGTCACCACATCTCAAAAAGGATATTATAGCATTGGGAAAAGTACAGAAAAGGGCAACTTGAATGATAAAAGGGTTGGAACACTTTCCCTATGAAGAAAGGTTAAAGTGCTTGGGGCTCTTTAGCTTGGAGAAACGACGGCTGAGGGGTGACATGATCGAGGTTTCTAAGATTATGCATGGGATAGAGCAGATAGAGAAAGTACTTTTCTCCCTTTTTCACAATACAAGAACTCGTGGGCACTCAATGAAATTGCTGAGCAGTAGGGTTATAACAGTTAAAAGGAAGTACTTCACTGCCACAGGAGGTGGTGGTGGCTACAAGCATGGACAGCTTCAAGAGGGAATTAGATAAACATATGGAGCAGAGGTTCATCAGTGGCTATTAGCCACAAGGTATAGATAGGAACTCTCAGTCTGGGGCAAGTGATGCTCTGTATTCTTGGTGCTTGGGGGGGCAACAGTGGGAGGGCTTCTAATGTCCTGGCCCCACTGATGGACCTCCTGATGGCACCTGGTATTTTTGGCCACTGTGTGACAGAGTGTTGGACTGGATGGGCCATTGGCCTGATCCAACATTGGCTTCTCTTATGTTCTTACCTGTGTTGACCGACAGAACTCTAAATATCCTTTCTCTGGACGTTTTCTGGGTACCGTCTGTGATCCTGCATTGTGATATTCCACGCCTGTTAGCCTATGTCTAAATCCACCCAGAAATGGTTTCTCAAACGTTGGCCTCTTAATCTCTATGGATACATCCTGAAATATGTCTGCATCTATCCAGAAACAGCAAAATTAAATTGCATTCAAAGACAGTATAATAACAGATAGAACAAGCTGAAATGCATATTTGAAAATGGCTGTTCACCTGTTTTCACTCTGACGGTTATAACATCAGGCATGTAGAATTCTTGAAAGAGTTTAGATGATTTGATTGGAAAGCGTTCTTCATCTAGGGAGAACATATCGAACTGTATAGTTCCATGACATTTAGCGTGAAGATCCTGCAGCGTTTCACTGTTCTCCATTATTCTCCCTAAAATTTAATATTTAAGATTAACAGCTGTCACATCATATACAAGGATTAAATATCAGCATAGAAAAAAGAAATTAAAATGAGGTTAGTTTTGGAGAAACATCTTCCTTAAAACAAAACAACCCCTCCCCCCAAAGCAGAAAACTCCACGTGCCCTTTTGATGTGTATGAGATTCGGAAAATAGTGATGTTACAGGGGAACTCTTTAAAGTGAGGGGACTAGCCAGGCATAGTGTGGCAGAGCTCTCTATGCAAACTGCACCTATGGGGGTTGAACTGAAACAACTGCTGCTCCCAACATGCTTGCATTGTGCAGAGCCTGTACACTGTATCCTCTGCAGTTGTCCTCTGGGACTACAATGCTATCTAATGCTTTGAGTCTCCATAGATATACCAAACAGTGGCTACTTGCATATATTGATTCTTTCGACAAAACATATCAATTGGTTCTACTGAGCAATATTCATTCTTACTCTGGGTCGAATTCATTATTATTTGTATAGATCAGGGGAGCACAGGGAGATTTACACCAGAACTTGATACTTACCTAACAACATGAACTGTAAAACATCCTGCGGTATTTTTAATCGTGATGAAAAATACTGTTTCATTTGTCCCACAGTTCTGTTAATATTGAAAGCCATAGCAAAAACCTGGATATCAGGATGCAGCATGATCTTAACTGGGGAGGGGAAAGAAAAGAAATAAAATCCATGCTCATACTTCTTCGACTAATTTAGGGTCTTGGTTTAGTTCAATGGCACAAGTTCTTACTGTATGCCTCTTTTTCTCCTCTTCTCAGATAACTATGGTGATTTTTTTCAAACCAGTTATCACTTTAGAAACAACGTTGTTTTGAATAAAATTGTTCAAATACCACACAATTATATTTCATAACTGTACAATAACCGTAAAAACAACATCTTAAATAAAGAACAAATATACAGAATAGGGCCTACGAAACTAAGCAGGTCTGGTTAACGCCAGTATGGGAGGCATCTTGATAACCCTATGTATGCCATCTTGCGTTCCAAGATGTAACCAAGCGGGGATAGGTTATAAAAAATAATAATCCCTTAACTGCTGTTAATTTCAAAAGCAAGACATCTCTGGACACACCAGCAGACTGTATCCTGTACTGAAGGGGGTTCTGTAAAAAGCAGAAAACTCAAAATCCCTTGGTACTGAAAGCTCCCCACTCCACAGCAGTACATGGAGAAGCCATTATTCATCCCAGTACCAGACTGTCATTGTCTACACACCACCTCAGGAGGCTTTGTTGAGGGCTCATTGCTTACAGAGGTTTGGAGAGTATCCAAATTGCAGAATTCTCTCCTTTTTGAGGCTCAGCTAACCTGACTCAGCTTATCTTTTAAGATATTTCTATTCCACTAGGCTTTAGGCATCCACCTTTGAAAATGATTTTCTTGCTGGTTTTCATTAGTTTGCAATTAATAATGTGAATGCTGGATTACTTTTTGTGAGGTTCTTGTTTTTCTAGTATCTTTTTCTGTAGTTGCAGGTTAGTATATTGTGCTCTCAATGTGCACTATGCTGTGAACTTTTTCAACAAAAACAATATGTACATTGTGTAACTTACCAAATAAAGGAACCAATAAAAAGCCACCAAAGGACAAGCTACACATTACTTGGGAGACCTACGACTAGATCTCCTGGTGTCTTTTTAATCTAGCCATGGGGCCCTCAATGTGGATCTCATCAATACTGCAGCAAAGGGACTTCACTCCTGTGCTGCTTGCCTGACAGAAAGTGCCTCCAGAGTTGCTATTAGCCACAGTGGGGATAGCAGACAAGGGCAAGTTTGTTATTTTCTGTCTTTGAAAAACAAACGTTTCACCCAGCACACTACATCCTGATCTATGCACTAATATCACTTTGATAGGAAATTAGCCAGACATGGGGAAGCATGAGAGCAAAAGTAAAGGGAACAAAAAAGAATTACAGTATTCAGTACATTGTATACCTGTTGTGACAAAATCTTCTGTATCTTCTGGAACTTGTGGTATTTGAGATCTCAAAACTCCCGATGATGTGCTACCCACAGGATGTGTTTCTGCAGCTAATCCAGACAGGTTTTCAGCAAGAGTACTAACAGCTTTTGCTGTTATTTCAACTACCGGAGTTGGTGTGTCAACATCAGACTGCACTTCATCACTAAGATCTTTGACATACGCGACATCTTCCTGAACTTGAGGTTCTGGGTGGGCTTCCTCTGGCTCTGTTACAGTGTCCAGTCTCTCTGTCAGCTCCTCAGTAGGACTGGACTCAGGCGTTAACTGCTCCTGCTCTGCAGGTAGAGCTGTTTCATTTGACTGTGTTGCATCTGTTTGCTTTTCTGTAGTTCTTACAAAGTCTATAATTTCTTCTGTTTGTTCTGTTACTGATGAGTCCTCTACAACTTGCTGTTCAGGTACTGATACATTAGCTTCTGCTTCAGCAAGGTCACCTCCCTCTTTCTCTGGATCAGCCATTTCACTGAAATTAAGAGTACATATTTTTAAACTTCTTGTAAGAGTCAAGCATAATTTTCAAGTAAATGGTATTCCATATTTAGAAATTTAATCTAATCCCCAGTCTGAAGTGACTGGTTACATTTTCTGATGTTAGGTGTTGCACAAAACATCAGTAGGAGAAAGCTCTTCAAATTAAACCAGAGATGTGGACATTTTCCAAAACAGACAATTTTCCACTGTTTTATTTTTCTGTGGAAAAATTTCTATCTCTGAACCTTAATTTTTTTACCATAAAATTAGTAACTTTGAAAGGATTACATTGCCAATACAATATTAGGCAAGCTTGGCAATTTTGAGGTTACAATTAATGTTTTTCAGGTGATTATCTCTTGAAATTGTGTAAGAGAGAACATGTATGTTTTATAGATTTGTAAATGAGAGAACAGGAATAAAATCACACTCATTTTGTCTCTCACATTAAGTTATGAATGTAGATCAAATCAAAACCAAAGTTCAAATTCTTACTTACATGTCTCCTCTCACACATCGAAACGGATATTGTTATCACTATTCTAATTATTCTGATCTGGAATTAACAAGTAATGCTATGAACAGTGACAGTGAAACTGAGGTGCCCCGGTGGCCCCCATTTAAACGACTTAAATTCTGCTGAAATAGGTGATGAGTGGACAACTATTTCTGTGTCACATCATGCACAATTCTTTGGACACAGTAAAATGAGTGTATCAACAGTATCAAACCAATATTTTTTGGTTTGTGAAAAGTATGCAGACGGAGAGTGATTTCAGCTAAGCATACCTTTATTTAGTCAGGAACAAAAGACAAGGGACCAGCTCGCAGGCTGGTTTATATACGTTCAGAAAACCCGCCACCAAGTACACCTAAACACACCCCCTACTCCCGATAGGCTATTTACAGTAACCGGGCGACCATTGGTCTCCCGGCTGAGAAGCTGGCCCTTTGATTGGGCCGGCTAGGATCCTACGGACCCATTGTCTTTGGACATGAAGCTATTGAAGAGTTGTGCCTGGTCAGCCCGGGCAAGTCCGGGCATGTCAGGCTGAATACATTACACCCCTCCCCCCTTGGTTCAGAAGGCACCCACAGACGAAGTCCTTCAGGTAGGCGGGTAGCTTCTTGGGGCGCGTCGAGCGTCGGGGCTCCGGGGTGGCGATGGGTTCGGTCTCGGGGGCCCTGGGAGCCGAGGGGCCCGGGGCCGGCGAGGGCGCCGAGGAGGCAGGACAGGCTGGCACCACGGTGTGAGGTGCCTCGGGTTCCTC
>NW_015168174.1:31583-63612 GCF_001447785.1 Gekko japonicus | reverse complement strand
AGGGGCAGGCGGCTCAGTGCGTCGGCGTGGCCCATCGCCTTTCCGGGCCGATGGACGAGGTCGTACGCATACCCCGCCAGGAAGATGGACCAGCGTAGCACCCTGGGCGAGGTTATCTGCGGTGTCTGCCGGTCGGGTGCGAGGAGGCCCAGCAGGGGCCGTACAAGTAGTGGTGAAATTTTTTCACCCCTGCCACGATTGCCAACGCCTCCTTGTCGATCTGCGCGTAGTTGCGCTCGGCCGACGACAGTGTCCGCGAGTAGTAGGCCACCGGGACCTCGCGACCATCCGGTAGTCTGTGCCCCAGGACCGCCCCGACCCCATAGGGGGAAGCGTCGCACGCCAGTACCACGGGAAGGGCCTCGTCAAAATGGGCGAGGACCGCATTAGAGACCAGGAGGTCCTTTATTGTTTGGAAAGCTGCGTCGTGTGGTGGCCCCCAGGCCCATTGCGCCGACTTGTCGAGGAGGCGGTGGAGCGGCTCCGCGACGGCCGCCTTCAGGGGCAAAAAGGAGTGGTAGAAGTTCACCAGGCCTAGGAACGCCTGTAGCTCCGTTTTGGACTTCGGGGCCGGGGCGTGTGTGATGGCTTCTACCTTGTCCTGGGAGGGGTGCAGGCCGGCGGCGTCCACCGCGAAGCCCAGAAACTCCACCCGCGGCACCCCCAGTAGGCACTTCTCCCGTTTCACCTTGAGGCCCGCCGCGTCGAAGCGTTGTAAAACGGCCCTCAGACGGTCTGCGAAGGACGAGGGGTCTGGCGCGGCGATCAGCACGTCGTCTAGAAACGGCTGAACTCCGGGGATGCCTTTAAGGAGGGAATCCATAAAAGATTGAAAGATCCCCGGCGCGACTGAGACCCCGAACTGGAGGCGGTGCACCTTGAAGGCCCCTTTGTGGGTCGCAATGGTCTGTGCCTCGGCCGTGGCGGCGTCCACCGGTAGCTGCTGGTACGCCTGGGCCAAGTCCAGTTTGCCGAACACCCGAGCCCCTGCCAGGGCTGCCAGCACTTGGCTTACTACCGGCACCGGGTACGCGTGGGGCTGCAGGGCTTTGTTTATGGTGCATTTATAGTCCGCGCAGATGCGGACGTCCCCGTTCGGCTTGAGTGGTGTGACAATGGGGGTCTCCCACCGGGCCGACGCCACCGGTTCTAGCACGCCTTGCTCAACTAGGCGATCGAGCTCGGCCTCCACCTTCGGCCTCATGGAGATCGGGGGCAGCCGGGCCCTGATGCGGATGGGGCGTATCGCGGGGTCTAGGTCCAGGGAAATGGCAGGGCCCGTGTACCGCCCCAGGGTCCCATCGAAGATGCGGGGAAATTCTGCGCACACCGCCCCGAAATCCTGCGCTCCAACCTGGTTGATGCCCGTAACGGAGAGCCCCAGGGCCTTGAACCAGGCCAGTCCCAACAAGCTGGAGAGGGGCCGGTCCACAACCAGTAGGTCCAGTTGGCCCTTGAAACCCTGAAACTGGACCCGGAACTTGCCCCAGCCCACCACCGCCACGGGGTTTTTGTTAAAGTCCCGTAACCGGAAACCCCGTGACTTCTGTAGTGGTGGCCCCCCCCGAGGACACAGTGCACGGAGCGTGTCCGCGGATATTATGGAGTAGGTCGACCCGGTGTCGATCTCCATGGTGCAGGGGGCTCCCTCTATGAGGACCGTCACATGCATTTTATTTGGGCCGTCGGGGGGCAGGTTACAGACCTGGTGCTGTGGAAAGTGGGACGACACGGTGTGGAGCTCCAGGGGCAGTTCCGCGGTGGTCTGGTGGGTGGCCGATCTCGGTCGTTGTCCCTTGGACCGGCAGACCTTGGCGATGTGTCCTGCCTTGTTGCAGGAACGGCAGACCGCATTCCGGAAACGGCACGACCTGCGTTCGTGATCCTCCCCGCAGCTGGCGCACTGACTTGGAGACGGGGCCTTGGAGGTCCTGGAGGATACGTGTTTTGATCGCTGCTGAGTCCGCTGTCGGAGTTGTAGGACTTCCTCTTGGTCCGAGACGTCGGAGCCGCTGCTCACTTGGGTACGGTGGACCGCCTTGGCGCGGCGGTCTTGTCGCGCTTGTTCGTATGCTGAGGCCTCCCGGATGGCCTTGTCCAGGCTCAGATCGTTCTGGCTCACCAGTTTCCTCTGCAGCTTCGGCTCCCGGAGTCCGACGAGGAACTGGTTCAGGAGGGTATCGTCGAGGCTGGGGAAGGAGCACCGGGTCGCCAGGCTCCGCAGCGCCGCCAGAAAATCGGAGGTGGTTTCGCCGGAGGCCTGAACTCTTGCGAAGAAGTCCAACCGCTCCACGTACTTCGTGGGTTTGGGAGCCAGGTGGTCGGTCAGGGCCTGGACTAAGGAGCTGTATGACTCGTCCTTCGTTAGTTTGGGCGAGATTAAGTCCTTGAGGAGCCGATGGGTCTGGATTCCGCAGTGGCTCAGCAGGTAAGCCTTCTTCATCGCGTCATCCACCACCTTGTGGATGGTGAAGCGGCTCTCCAGCGTGTCCAGCCAGGTGTCCCACAGCGAGGGCTGGGAGAGATCGAAAGCGGGCAGGCTTTCTGTTGCGGTCGCGGTCGCCATTGTACTGTCGCCACGTGGTGGGGTGGCCTCTGGAACGGCGATGGCGTCGGGAGCGTTGTGGAGGCCGCTGCTGCTCTCGGGGTCAGCAGGGAGCGAAGCGGAGCCGGGAGCTGCGCGATGAGCGGTTGCCGGAGAGCTGGGAAGCGAAGCGGCGCGGTTCCCGGAGGTCTCGGCGTCGGGGCTCGGTGCGGTGCTCGTGTTGGCGTCCGGGTCTTTGTTCATGGGGTCGTGGATCCCACCTTCGTCGCCAGTGAAAAGTATGCAGACGGAGAGTGATTTCAGCTAAGCATACCTTTATTTAGTTCAGGACAAAGACGAAGGGACCAGCTCGCAGGCTGGTTATATATGTTCAGAAAACCCGCCACCAAGTACACCTAAACACACCCCCTACTCCCGATAGGCTATTTACAGTAACCGGGCGACCATTGGTCTCCCGGCTGAGAAGCTGGCCCTTTGATTGGGCCGGCTAGGATCCTACGGACCCATTGTCTTTGGACATGAAGCTATTGAAGAGTTGTGCCTGGTCAGCCCGGGCAAGTCCGGGCATGTCAGGCTGAATACATTACAGTTTGTTATTCCTTAAATGTATACAGTGGAAGCGGAAGTGCATGATATATTATCTGAAGATTTACCAAAAAAAAAAAATTCTAATGAACAGACTTTCTTCTTGTCAGCTTTCTTCATTGTCCAACTTTCACACCCACACGTAATAATGGGGAATCCTATGATATAAATTATCTTTTATCTCGTTGCCAGCAACAAATCCTGACACTTAAGGATATTTTCTAGGTCCTTTATGGCTGCCCTCCACAGTCTCATTCTCCTTCTGGAAGAATTTGTGGCTGCCATCTCCCTTTAAGTTGATGATGGAGCCAAGGAACAGAAAACCTTGAACAATTTCAGGCTCTTTATTGTCAGCCTTAAAGTTGTGTAATTCCCTGGTAGTCCTTACTTTTGTCATCTTCATGTTCAGCTATAATCCTGCTTTGGCACTTTTCTGCTTTAACCTTTATCAATAGTCGTTTCAAGTCTTCACTATTTTCTGCTAGTAATGTGGGGTCATCTGCTTATCACAAAATTGTTAATGTTCCTTCTGCCAATTTTCACTTCATCTTCATCTAATCCAGCTTTCCTTATGACATATTCTGCATATTGATTGAATAGGGGCGGAGAGGATCCAGGAAATTCTGGACTTGTTGTACTAAATCCTATACCAGGTAAATTGATGGAAAGCATTGTCAAAGTTAGATGTGTAGAAGAATGAACCTTGCTGGAAAAGAATCCAAACGGCTTCAGCAAAGGGAACTCCTGCCTCAACAATCTTCTACAACTTTTTTGCAGTGAAAGCAAAATATGAAGATGGGTGAATAATACACAGGCATTCGGGCTGCCAGCTCCAGGCTGGAAATTGGGGGGTGGATGGGTGGGTTTGAGCCAGAAGAGGGCAGGGTTTGGGGAGGGGGAGACACCTCTGCAGGGGATAATGCCATAGAGCCCACCTTCCAAAGCGGCCATTTTCTCCAGGTGGCCTGATCTCCCTTGCCTGGGGCCACCGAGCACCTCTCCTCCCAGGTCCCTCCTTGGCTCCTCTGCCTGGGCTCCAAAACCACCCGAGGGAAGCTGACTTCGTGGGACCACCATCCAGGCTGCTCCTGTGGCTCCTCACTCTGCACATGCTCGGAGAGGCACTCGGGGTCGAGGCCGCCCGCCCACTCCTCCTCTCCCCGCCCGCGTGGCACTCTCCTTTGGCTGCCGCCTCCTTCTCCTGCGGGGCAAGGGTGGGGAAGAGCTGGAGCAGCTCTGGCCTGCATCGCTGAAATGTGAGCACCTCCTCGCCTGCCCGCCTGCCACTGCCTCTCTCTCCAATCTGTGCGCAGCAGCCCAGGTGCAGCAGAGGCGGAGGCGCCTTGGTGGGAGAGCGGGAAGGGGCAGCCCAGCATCGGATTGGGGCCCAGCCAGCCGGCAGCGCAGCATGATTTGTGGCAAGAGGAAGAAGCAGTCCCGGCCGGAGTGCCCCCCCCCAGCAGCAGCAGGTGTCCTGGTGGGTGGGCACCCAGCCCAGCGCCAGGGGGCTCGGCAAACTTTCGGCACACCATGCCTTCAAGAAGCTGGGTGAGTCGAGGAGCTGGGGTGACAGCGCGCATGCCCACAGAGAGGCTCTGAGTGCCCCCTCTGGCACGTGTGTCATAGGTTCGCCACCACTGGCCTAGAGCATCCCCGACAGGTGTTCGTCCAGCCGCTGCTTAAAGACTGCCAGTGAGGGGGAGCTCACCACCTCCCTAGGCAGCTGATTCCACAGTTGCACAACTCTGACTGTCAAGACGTTTTTCCTAAGATCCCTTCCCGCCCTTAATTTAAACCCATTTTTGTGAGTCCTATCCTCTGCTGCCGACAGGAACAGCTCCCTGCCCTCCTCTAAGTGACAGCCCTTCAGATACTTCAAGAGAGCAATCCTGTCCCTATTCAACTAAACCCGTGCCTTGGTGTACTAACCACATCAGTCATAAGCAATGTCTGTGGCAGATAAACACAGCACACAGCACTTCACTTTTAAAGCAGTGCTATTCTAACTTTGTGGATATGACAAAGCTATGCTATATGTTACTGTAAAAGGGGTGTGGGAGGGGCCTCTGATACAGGGGCACACTGCTGTAACAGGGCAAAAAACTTATTTTACCTGCCCCCTTTGATGGCTTCATTGGGATAGATTCCCTGTATGGTATAGAGGAGGGAATCTCCTAATCAATTATCAGCCAGGCATCTGTGACACAGCAGAAAATTCCAGCTGGTGGTTGAGAGGACATAGGTGCATCTTTGGAAGGCTGAGGAATTTGGGGAGCCGTGAAAGCTACTGAGACGGCGAAAGAAAGCAATCTCCCTCTTCCCCTCCCTCCTTTCTCTCTTTTTTTAAAAAGAATTTATTTATGCTTTTTCCAACAAACAAACAAAAAATAAAAATCCGAATACATTCTTATTGTACAAGTCAGTTTCGGAGTGTTCATTATACATTTTTTTCAAACCATTTATACACTTTAAACCATCTTTTCTTATAAACGTTATCGTCTCCCTCCTTTCTCTAACCCATTCTTGCTCTCAATCTAATGGGTTAATGTTTCCCCATGCCTCATCCTCGCTGTGCAATCAGTCTCTCAGACTCTGCAAACTGTGTGCTAAAAGACTCTGACCAGAGGGTAAAAAATTTGGAGAAAAAGCTTTTGCTTTCTTTAAAAAATGCTTTTGGAAGGCACGGAAGCTCTCTCGTGATGAAAAACTCAGCCTCCTGGTCTTGCCTGGAGATTTTCCCTCAACTCAGGTCAGTTCCCTGGGAGGGGGCTTTCTTTGGAGGGGTGGGGGAATCTCTCCTGGTATGAAGTTCCACCAAAGCATAAACCATCTCTGGTATTTTCTCCTGTTGCCACCCACCTGCCTCCGAGGCACGCTTTTAAATAAAACTGCAGGTATGTTTAAAACCCATGACGTTTGCTGCAAACATGCAAAAACCCCACACCGCTTTTTTAACATTTATGTTTCCAAAAGCACAAAGCTCCCTGTAAAACCCGCAAAGGCTGTCCTTTTCCCCATGGCTTGCAAAACACCAGCCCCAAGGGCAATGCCGCTGCCCCAAAGAAACCCTAACTCTTCCTTCCTTTTCCATCAGTCAATGGGCGCGGGAGTGGGGGGGGGGTGCCGAGTGGGGTGGGGGGGATACATAGTGGGGGAGGAGTGCCTAATGGGGGAGGGGGTGGCCGGTTGGAGAGGGAATGCCTAGTGGGGGAGGGGAATGCCATCGTGGGGGGAGGGGCTGCCAGTTGGAGAAAAGTGTCTCTAATACTACTAACATGCCTCCTTTGCCTCGGGTGGTTTAAATCGGACCCGAATATATTTGGGAATAACGAATTTAGCCCCAATCCCAATACCTTACTGGTATTTTACTGGGGAAATTCTGCCTTTACTGATATTTTTCAGGCCTGATTTACCCAAATCTGAAAAATACCAGCTTTTTTTTTTTTTGCACACCCCTAGTCCTCACATGGCCAACACCATGAGAAAGGGCAGTGTTTCAGGAAGGGGCCAAGGGCCTACATCCCTGGGCACCCCTCCACACCAATCCTCCTGTGGCAGCCCCAGCAAGGGAAATGGCTGCAGGCCTTCCTAGGAGGACCTCCGGTGGGAACGAGATGTACTGCGGGCCGAACTAGAACATGTCCGCCACCGATTCACTGTCAAAGTTCGAGAGCTACATGAGACAGCCCAGCGTGACCAACAGCGGCTGGCTAGCAGGCTCCAGTCCAAATGGGAGCAGCATCTGGCCCGCAAACTTGACAAGCTGAGGGAAACGGCGAAGAGGTAGCAAGAAGCTGAGATTTGGGAGATCCTTCGCTGGAAGGGTGTTGAGATAAAAGTGTCCCGGGAGATCCTGGAAAAGAAGCGAGACAGTGCCATGCGCCAGGCCCACAACTTGCAGCGTCAGCTGGCCAAGGAGCTGGTCAGCCACAGGAGCAACAGTTGTGGAGGTTCAGGTGGCATGCTGAGCTTGGAGTGGTGCACTAAACTCCCAAGAAGTCTTGGATGAGCTCCGGTGGGAAATTGACCGGGATCAGGCTGCATGGATCCACCAGCTAGAGAAGCAGCTGGAGTTGCAGTCTGAGCTGTTCCTAAAGTATATTTTGGAGCACTTTGAAGGGGAGCCTTTGCGTGTGGGGTCCCTGCACAGGTTCAGGCAGGCCTCCTCATCCTCAGTACCACAGGCCCTGAATTGCTCTGGTAGGGAATTGCGCGGGAAGGTGTTTGCTCAAGAGCAGGAGGGAAAAGATCTGAATGAGCAAGCCGGTGTCCTGCTGACCAAAGACCAGCAAATAGAAGCCTTGCAGAAGGAATGTCAGGAACTCCAGGCTCAGTTATCATCAATGAAGGAAACCACTCTGTGCACACTAGAGAGTCAGAGAGAGATGTGCTCCTATTACAAAGACAGCACTCAGGTCCCAGACGGATTCTCTTCAGACCTCCAGAATAGCTGCAAATGGTTCTTCTTCATACAGGAAGCATCATCAACCATCCATGTGGGTTTAAAGGACTCTAATTTAGCAAAGAAACTAAAACCACTGAACAAACGAAATATAGATGGAGAGCGACGGGCACTGACATTCAGTAAGAACCATAAAAACAGCATTTTTAAAAGAGATTCAAAGTCTCATTATTGGCTTTTAGAAAAGCAACTTGTTGAAAAACAGAACCAATGTGAACACCTCAGGCATGAGGTAGAGGAAAAACAGAACCAATGTGAACACCTCAGGCATGAGGTAGAGGAAAAACAGAAACAATGTGATGAGGTCAAAAGGAACCTTCGTAAGATATTAAAGGAAAATTCCAGGATGTCTGAAGAAAGCTCTCAACTCCATGAGAAAACCAAACTGGCGGAAAAAATGGAGAATGAAAACACCCAACTGAAAGCAAAAGTATTAGAGTTAGCTGAAGAGCAAGATTCTGCTCTCCACTTGACTCAAGGACTTGAAGTCAAAGTACAGAAATCAGAACAAGAACTTAAGAACATGAAAGAGGGAGCAGACAGACAGCAACAGTCAGAATTAGAAGGTAAAGTCAACGGTTGGGGTTCTGATGCAGAACGTGTTCACAAAAGCCTACCTCAGCCAGGTGGGTCATCTGGCGACAGTGATAACTGCTTAGGAAGCAGAATGAAGCTGTGCAGAACACCCTGAATGTTCAAGAGAAAAGATGCAAGCACCTCTAGGAACAGAACGAGCAGCTTAAGAAGA
This sequence comes from Gekko japonicus, assembly GCF_001447785.1. Lineage (NCBI taxonomy): Eukaryota > Metazoa > Chordata > Lepidosauria > Squamata > Gekkonidae > Gekko > Gekko japonicus. The sequence goes on along the minus strand of NW_015168174.1, from coordinate 55,272 downwards.
CCGTGCAACTCAAGGGCAAACTACTGAGGCAGGAAAGTGCTCACCTGACTGTCATTGCCAAAAAGATCCAGGAGTTCACTCTCAGAGTTACTAATACCCCAGCACCACAGGCCCTGAATTGCTCTGACAGGGAATTGTGCGAGAAGGTGTTTACTCAGCGGCAGTCAAAGTATAGAATTTAGAACATTTACTTAAAGAGGGAGCAGAAAGACAGCAAGTTAGAATATGAACATGAGAAAACTTTATTAGAGCTGCAAAAAGAAAGAAGATGAAATGGAACCACTGCGGCAACATCATGGAGAAGTACAGTTCCTTGAAACTTAAGTGAAAAAACTAGAACATCTAAATCCCAGTCAAATGGAACATGTTAATCTTCTGAATCCAGAAGATACAACAGGTGAACTGGAAGAATGGGAAACAGATAAAGTATCCATACAACTACAATCAGATTATCTGAGGCCTTTCAGACTTTGTTGTTTCTTAGCACAATATAGTTATGATCCTTTCAATGGTCCTAATAAGAATCCTGAGGCAGAACTTCCACTAACAGCTGGAGAATATGTTTATATCTGTGGAGAAATGGATGAGGATGGCTTCTATATAGAGGAGCTAAAGGATGGCAGACAAGGGTTTTTGTACCCTCAGATTTAGTCGAGGAACATGAAGGTGATGATCCCTTCAGTTTTATTCCATCGGAACCAAGCAGCATTTCCTATGACTCAGTCCAGGAACCAAGTTTGTCCTGCCAAAATGCTAGTAATGAGGTAGAAAGCAACAGCCTTGATGAAGACAGATGTGTTGGTCTTCTGTCTGATGGACCAGAAGGAATGTTATATGAAGTCCCTGCAGCAGCACCTGACCTCCAAAATCTGACTCTCCTGACTCTTTGAAAGATCACTACCACATCAGCAGAAATCTACTAGGCTACGAAGGCCTCTGTCAGATATAGAGGAAGAGGACGAGGAGGACCATGACATGAAGATGTCTGAAAGCACCAGTTCAAGCTGCAGCATATAAACAAAATGGAGTGTCTGAAGGTTGTCTCAACCAGCATTAACAGCTTAAATTCTAAAAAACAACAAAAAGAAACAAAAAGCTGTTTTGATCATTACTATTCATTGGATCAATTGTATTTTATTAAGTTAAGTCTTTGTTCTAGTTTGTGAGTTGGATAACTGTGATAACTATTACTGTTGTCTATTTGTAACAACGTTTGCTAAAATTTAATAAAATGTGAAGTTAAAAAAGAAGCAAAAAGTAGACATAATTTGCATTCAAGAAACCCATGATTCTAAGAGAGATGAATGGTAGAATATATCCAAAAAGGACAAATCCAGACAAAGAAAGCAGGGGGGGGGGGGGGGGGGGGTTAACTCCCTAAACACATCTTTAGCTGCATGGAAATGCTGCAGTTGACAGCTGCCTGGACACAGCCCTTTAGCCATAACCCCCACACACCCCAGTGACCCCTGTTCCATGCTCAGAAGATGGCCAAACTGGCCTGGAGAAGAATGGATTCCTGACAAGCAGACATTTTGTTGTGAAATGAAATCAGAAATTCACAGAAACCAGAGAAATCCAAGGCGAAATTCCACATTTCCTGAGTGGCCACAGAAGCAGGTAACATATACGACCTTCTTGGCAATGAGCGACAAGTTTAATTCAAGAATGTAATGACAGATCTCTACACTGTAGTGATGAACCAGCCACGGCTGGGAGGGCGGGGTATAAATTTGATTGATAAATAAATAAATGAATGGATTGTCAGACCAGCCTGGACAGCGCAGGCACCCTTGACCCAATATGAAGGCACAGTGATTGCCCACAGACAATACATGATTGCCAATTGAGAATGCATGATTGCCCATAGGGAATAATGGAGACTGAACTTGCCCATAGGAAATAATTGAGAGGAAACTTTCCCAAAGAGAATAATGGAGTACTCGCTTGCCCATGGGGAATAATGAAGTCCATCGTCTACAGGCAGTAATGGAGACCACACTCGACCATAAGGAATAATGGAGACTACGATTGCCAATATGGAATAGTGGAGAGCACGCTCGCCCATAGGGAATAACAGAGTCCATGCTCGCCCATAGAGAATAATGGAGTCCACGCTTGCCCTTACGGAATTATGGAGAACATGCTTGCCCATAGGGAATTATGGATACTATGCTTGCCCATAGGGAATTATGGGGACCACCCTTGCCCATAGGAAATACTGGAGTCCACGCTTGCTCATAGAGAATAACAGAGTCCGTGCTTGCCTACAAAGAATAATGGAGACCACGCCTGCCCATAGGGAATTATGGACAGTTAGACCATGCTTGCCCACCAGGAATAATGGGGATCACACTTGTCCATAGAGAATAATGGAGACCATGCTTGCCCACAGGGAATTATGGAGACCACACTTGCCCATAGAGAATAATGGAGACCATGCTTGCCCATTGGGAATTATGGAGACCATGCTTGCCCATAGGGCATAATTGGGACCATGCTTGCCCATGGGGAATAATGGGGACCATGCTTGCCCATGGGAAATAATGGGGACCATGCTTGCCCTTAAGGAATAATGGGGACCATGCCTGCCTATACGGAACAATGGGGACCACGCTTGCCCATAGGGACTAAGGCGGCCACGCTTGCCCAATTGGGAATAATGGGGACCAGGCTTGCACATAGGGAATAATGGAGACCATGCTTGCCCATTGGGAATTATGGAGACCATGCTTGCCCATAGGGCATAATGGGGACCATGCTTGCCCATGGGGAATAATGGGGACCATGCTTGCCCATGGGAAATAATGGGGACCATGCTTGCCCTTAAGGAATAATGGGGACCATGCCTGCCTATACGGAACAATGGGGACCACGCTTGCCCATAGGGACTAAGGCGGCCACGCTTGCCCATTGGGAATAATGGGGACCAGGCTTGCACATAGGGAATAATGGAGACCATGCTTGCCCATTGGGAATTATGGAGACCATGCTTGCCCATAGGGCATAATGGGGACCATGCTTGCCCTTAAGGAATAATGGGGACCATGCCTGCCTATAGGGAACAATGGGGACCACGCTTGCCCATAGGGACTAAGGTGGCCACGCTTGCCCATTGGGAATAATGGGGACAAGGCTTGCACATAGGGAATAATGGGACCATGCTTGCCCATTGGAAATAATGGAGTCCATGCTTGCCTAGTAAGGACACTGATTGCCCATAGACAATACATGATTGCCAATACAGAATACATGATTGCCCATACGGAATAATGGAGATCATGCTTACCCTTATGAAATAAAGGGCACCATGCTTGCCCATAGGGAATAATGGAAACCATGACTACCCATGGTCCACCCTTGCTCAGAGGAAATAATGAAGACTACACTAGCCCATAAGGATTAATGGCATCCACACTTGTTCAGTCAGGAGAGCAATTCCCCATAGACAATACATGATTGCCATTAGAAGATGCATGTTTGCCAATAGGGAATGGAGACCAGGCTTGCCCATGGTGAACAGGTTTGCCCTAAGGACAGCAGTTTCCCATAGACAATACAGGACTGCCAGTACAGAGTGCATGATTGCCAATAGGGAATAATGGAGGCCATGCTTGTCCATAGGGAATAATGGATACCATGGTTACCCATGGGAAATAACAGAGTCTATGTTTGCCTATAGGGAATAATGGAGATCATGCTTGTTCATAGGGAATAATGAAGGCCACCTTACCCACAGGTAATAATGGAGAACATGCTTGCCCATAAAGAATAATTGAGTCCATGCTTCCCCAGAGGCAATAATGACCACACTAACCCATAGGAATTAATGGCATCCACACTTGACCAGACAGTTGAGCTATTGCCCATAGACAATACATGATTGCCCATAGGTAATAATGGAGACCATGCTTGCCCATAGGGAGTAATGGAGACCTTACCCATTGGGAATAATGGAGACCATGCTTGCCCACTAGGAATAATGGATACCAATGGTTGCTCATAGGAAATAATGGAGTCTATGCTTGTCCATAGGGAATGATGGAGACCAGGCTTGCCCTAAGGACAGCAATTGCCCATTGGGTGCCTTGCTTTAATCCTGTTGTATTTTATTGCACGGTTGTGCCTATGTAAGCCGCCCTGAGCCCACGCGCAGGGAGGGCGGGGTATAAATGAAATAAAATAAATAAATAACTGCCAATTGAGAATGCATGATTGCCTTTTATGGTAAGTCTCCTTACCATAAAATGAACACCCAGGCCAAGCCTAGAAACATGAAATTCAGGGAGAGCGCTCCTACCATGACATAGATGCTAAGGAATTTTTAGAAATTCAAGCACTTAGCACAAACCTGGTCTCCATCATTCCCTATGGGCAAGCATGGTCTCCATTATCCCCTATTGGCAATCATGCATTCTCTACTGGCAATCACTGTCCTTAGTTTTAGTATGTCCCAAGGAGGGGCTGTCTTCTGGAGGGAGCCTTCAATCCTGCGCGTGGCTTCTCAGTGACTGTGAGAAACAGTGGCTAGAGACTTTCTTCTCTTTTAACCCTAAATTTTGGACTGCTCATTATACATTTTATTCATTCTGTTTGTTAAATCTCCCAGTCTGACTCTATTGTTTCACTCATCTTACAGTAAGCAGTATTTATTTAAATGTGTCCAGGTGCTTAATGAGGCACCCATAATTTTTGTGACCACTGGCACTAACCTGGCTGTTTTAAGACTAAAAGGGTGTTACAAATATATGATTTTACAGAACTCAAATGAACTGCATGCTTATTAACAATTCCCCCCACCCTAAATTTAAAGAAAGGGAAACGTGCTGGAACTTTCTCAAGGGATTAAGGACTACAAAAATGGTTTCAAGAGTATCCCAAGGTGAACGTAATATCCAATACACCATTTTTTGAAAACTCACCCTATTTGAGTTAGATCAATTCCTTACTATAAAGATATTATCCCCACCCCAAACTTCAGATATATAGAATGCTATTAAATGAAACTCTGCAACACCCAAAAATGTTTGTTAATTTAAAAATTCAGGTAACATAATTATTCTTTTAATCTAACAGTATGAGAAACTGGTGATTAAGGAAGGTAAAAGGCAATTGTAAATTGATGGACCTTCTTTATAACAGCTTCTTTCCTTTTTAAAGATCCACCCCATGAGCAGATTTCAACATCAGGACATCCAACTCTGGGAGGTGTGAGGTCAGAGAAAGTGGGAAAACAATAAAAGTGGGAAAACAATAAGCAACCATATAGTCAAGCATCTCACTTTACACATGGCTAGCCTTTCAGGCACAATGGCATAGTTTCCAGGCAGCCATGGTCTTTCCTTTTAGGAGTTTTATTTCAAGAGTCCTTATTTTGACTCATCCTACTTCTTGTCTGCCCTACATATAGCTCTGCATGAACCTATCAAAACCTTGCACGCAAGGCGGTAGCAATGCAGTCTCCTCTCAAAGTGCCTCTAACTGCACGGCCCTTTCCTTAGCTTGTGCGCTAAAGGCTTGGCTCTACTCGCAGGGCTCATGCCCACTCCAAAACCAATGGTTTCCGCGACAGGTTTTTGAAAAAAAGTTTTTCTGCAGTGTTGCGTTTTCAAGTGTCTCTGTTAAAGTCCTGCCTGCCATCAAAGGCCCAGGAGTCCTGAGACATCGGGAACACAATCCCCACGCAGCGCTTCAGCCTAAAAGGGCAGCACCGTCGGACCTACACAACGGCGGCAAGTTTCGCGAGTGCCTTTCGAACGCCAGTCAACGAATGCAACACCCAGAATGCACTGTGAACCATCAGTTGTTTCACCGAGTCTACCCTTCTGTCGTGCTTATGGACCACTTATCCCGACGTGCTTTGCGCATCTACGTCTGTACTCTTTTAAAGGCGGCATTTGCACATAGGATGCTGGGAACTATAGTAAGGGACTGAGCCTTCTGTAATACAAAAAGCGAATGACGCAGTTTTTTGCATCTCCGCTTCGACTCCCCCCTCCTCTTCAAATTAGTTTTTCTGAGTTAAAGAATTAAGAAAGTCTAGTACCTTTACCTTGATATTCGGATATCACTCGACACTCCCCGCAGTGGCTGCTTTATCCTATGCACTCTGCCGCAAGGCCAGCCGCTGTAACTATGGCAACAAGGACGCCGTGAACTCTCGCGAGAGGAGAGTAGAACGCGACTATGCCTAGACCTTCCTTCCGAGGAAAAGCAGGAGAGCGCTAGAGATGGCCAAGAGTATGTCTTCCTCCCCCCCTCCCCCGTGCAATCTCCACAGCTGCCAAATAAAACGATTACATGCAAAGGAAAACAAGGTGGCTGTCCACTCGTTAGAGTAGGGGGAAAGCTGCAGGCTGCTAAAATGTCTTAATTGCACAAGTATCAAAAGTTACAGGAGACCACCCCTCTTTTGCAGCTGGCCATCTTGTGCAAAGTACAAGGCAGCTAAGGATGCCTTGGATGGAAATTAGGGGTGCCAGCCTCCAGATAGGACCTGTGGATCTCCTGGAATTTCGGGTCAACTCCAGATACAGAGAGCAGTTCCCCTGGAGAAAAAGGATGCTTTTGAGGGTGGACTCTATGGCATTGTACTTCACTGAGATCCCTGTCCTCCCCAGGCTCCATCCCCAAATCTCTAGGACTTCCACAACTTAAATCTAACATCCCTTGCTAGTGACTGCAGGGACCTGGCCAATGTTCCCTTTAAGATGTGGAGTCTTGTGAGCAAAAATTCTACTTTGTGAGCTACTGGCATAAAAGTCGTGAGTGAGCGATTTGGCTACTGCATAAATCAGTTTGCACTGGAGCCCTCCTTCCTGAGCTAAGACAAAAAATGTGTGAGCCAGAGGCTAAAAAACTGTGAGTTAGCTCACACTAACTCAGCTTAGAGGAAACACTGGACCTGGCAACCCTATCTTTTTGAAATTGGTGGACTTAAATCCAGACCTGTTAAGAGAAGCAGAGATTACAAGGGAGATGGTTATTTTAATGCTGGGCAGAAGTCCCCAATCACAATACCACCTCCCGGGAACTAGAGTTTGGCTCAGCCAGAACAGCAACTACAGGGAACTTGCTTGCTTTCTTCCCTCCTAGAAAGAAGTTGTTATACTGTTTGCTGGTTACTGTCAATACAAAGCTAAGGACATTCTGGCCTGTCACCAGAAGAGAAGAGATTGGATTTATATCCCACCCTTCACTACCCGAAGGAGTCTCAGAGCGTCTTACAATCCCTTTCCCTCCCCCACCCAACAACAGACACCCTATGAGATAGGTGGGGCTGATAAAGCTCATTCGAGAACTGCTTGTGAGAGAACAGCTCTGAATGAACATGACTGACCCAAGGTCACGCTGCATGTGGAGAAGTGGGGAATCAAACCCAGTTCTCCCAGATTAGAGTCCACACTCTTAATCACTACACCAAGCCAGACTACTTTCCTTGTGTTTAATATGTTTGTAAACAATAGTGAAGGTCATTGATCAAGAAGGAGGCTTTAAATCTTCAAAACAGAAGTGCTCAGTGCACCATTAATGTGGTGTCCACTTTGCCATATGCTGTTGATTTAAAGGGTAGTAGAAGTCCATTTCTTTATTTATTAAATTTTTACCCCACCCTCCCCGCCGGGGCAGGCTCAAGGCAGCTTACAAGAGAACCATAGGATAAAACAACAATATAAATTAATATAAATACAAGCATCAAATACACAGTAAATTATTAAAACCATTAACATAGCGATGGCGATGTTACTATAAGAAGATAGGCAGTACAACTATCGGCGGGCTCAGGCTGGGAATAAGACTGGGACAGGACATAGATGGTAAGACGTGGCTCCTTACCCATATGCCTGATGGAAGAACTCTGTTTTTGTGGCCCTGCGGATCTGCGAAAGGTCCCACAGAGCCTTGATCTCATCCAGCAGCTCATTCCAGTAAGCAGGAGCAGCCGCAGAAAAAGCCCTGGTCCTAGTAGATACCAGCCTGGCGTCCTTTGGACCGGGGGGGGGGGGGGGGAGACGATTTTGCAACCCTGACCATTCACGTTCATACGTCAATTCAACAGGATAGTCTAATCACGCTTGTTTGCTTAATTAAATTCACCTAACCTCTTCCTTGTACAATTTACAAATTCAGTCATCCAATTTATATATTCAGATCAATATTATATGGGTGTGTTTTTGTTCAGTCGCACAGTCGAGTCTGACTTCACGACCCCATGGACCAGATCACGCCAGGTCTTCCTGTCTTCCGCCGTCCTCTGAAGTTTGCTCAACTTCATGTTCATTGCATCTATGACACTAACCATCTCATCCTTTGCCGTCCCCGTCTTCTTTGACCTTCAATCTTTCCCAGCATCAAGGTCTTCTCTAGTGAGTGCTCCCTTCTCATTTGGTGTAGTGGTTAAGTGTGCGGACTCTAATCTGGGAGAACCGGGTTTGATTCCCCACTCCTCTACTTGCACCTGCTGATGTGACCTTGGGTTAGTCACAAGCTCTGGCACAGCTGTCCTTGAAAAAGAGCAGTTAGTGTCAGAGTTCTCTCAGCCCCACCCACCTCACAGGGTGTCTGTTGTGGGGAGGGGAGGGGAAGGGAAAGGAGTCTGTAAGCCGCTCTGAGACACCTTTGGGTAGTGAAGGGCGGGGTATAAATCCAATCTCTTCTTCTTCTTGGCGGCCAAAGTATTTGAGCTTCAGTTTCATTATCTGGCCTTCCAGGGAACAGTCAGGGTTGATTTCTTTTAGGATTGACTGATTTGATCTTCTTGCAGTCCAAGGGACTCTCAAGAGTCTTCTCCAGCACCATAGTTCAAAAGAATCTATTCTTCGGCGCTCGGCCTTCCTTATAGTCCAACTCTCGCAGCCATACATGACTACTGAAAGACTATTGAAAGAGGTAGTCAATCTTTAAAGGTACAATTGTGGTCTTACCCCCCCGGATTGCAATCATATGGTGACACAAAATAAAGTTCAAAATTTCTGCTTGCCAAATTATAGCTCTAACAGAACAGGCTCTCTGTTCCTCTTCCTGTTCTTCTTCAGGCTGTAGTATTGATGGACATTTCCTAGGGCCCCAGCGGATCCTAGGTTCTGGTCCCCCCGTCCCGGGTTCCTCCATTCGTATATCATCCTGTATGTTTGAAGTGGCTGTCCTTGGGGCGCTCAGTGACCTAGAGGGTCAGATGTCGGGTGTACCTGTCCTTGGGGCGCTAACAGTCAGCTTTAATGATATGCGAGGCTGCTGCTGAAATGATCGTATGTTGGAGACTTGGCCAAGTTGAGCATGACAGGGCAGATTCCGAAGGGGGCAGAGACCCTCCCCAGGCTCCCCCGTCGCCACCCCTGTGTCAGCGGCAGGCCTGAGGACTTCTGCTGCTTTCCTAGAGAAGTCCCATCAGCCGAAGGCGGATCTCTGTGGCTACAAACAGGTCTCCTCAGGAACTCCAAAATGGTGGCCGCACCGAAGAAATGCGCCGCCCGTGACCAATATCTGCCGTCCTCGTAACCACTGCTGGCGTGACCTTCAGGTGAGGTCGGGGCTTCTGTTGGTGTCCGCAGGCCGGTTAGGCCAGTTCTGAATATCAGAGAGCTCTGCTGTGGATTCCGCTGGCCCCAAGAGATAGCACTTCATATAGTCAATTTTCTTATTCTTATAATGCTATGCAGCATCCTGAAGTTGCTTGATTGTTCAACTTGGCAGCAGGTAGAAGGGAGTCTGCTCTAATCTTTCTTAAATTCACCTGGGCTGAGGCAAGGAGTGGAGAGCACGTGGTGGGTTGCTGATACAAGGTAGGGAATTTTTCTTTCTCCCTTTGCCTTCCTAGTTGCTGTGTGGGAGCTGAGAGAGAGTTGGGTTCTTGCAGCCTGATAGAGAGTGGTTCTGTTTACATGTTTGTGCTTTGGGGGTTGTTGGAAACTGAGTGAGTTGCTGTGGTGTGCTGTTGATTGCAAGCCCCACCCCCTACTGTGCTGAAACAAAAAAGGAGGCAGGGTGGCACTATATGTCAAGAAGGAATACGCTTGCAGTGAAATTCAGGATTTTGAGAGTTGTCCTGTTGAAAGTGTGTAGGTAAGGATACAGCGGGGGGGGGGAGAAGGGGAAATTATTGTGGGGGTATACTACAGAGCTCCAAACCAATCATGGATTGCATGGATGATGCATTTGTACAACAGCTTGCTAAACTTTCAGAGAGACAGGATGTAGTGGTTATGGGAGATTTCAACTATCCAGATATTTACTGGAAATCTAACTCTGCTAGACATAAGAACACAAGAGACGCCAATGTTGGATCAGGCCAAAGGCCCATCCAGTCCAACACTCTGTGTCACACAGTGGCCAGAAATATCCGTGCCATCAGGAGGTCCACCCGTGGGGCCAGGACATTAGAAGCCCTCCCACTGTTGACCCCCCCCAGCACTGGTGGATCTCCTGAATGGAATGAGTTAATTGGTAGTAGCCAGCATGGGTTTATCAAGAATAAGTCATGCCAGACCAACCTTATCTCCTTTTTTAACAGAGTTACCAAAATGGTTAACTCCGGCAATGCTGTAGATATAGTGTATCTAGATTTCAGTAAAGCATTTGACAAAGTTTCTCATTATATCCTTGAGGATAAGCTGGTTAAGTGTGGGCCGGATGGTGCAACCGTTGGATGGATTCATGGTTGGGTTGAAAAATCGTACCCAACAAGTACTCGTAAATGGCTCTGCATCTATGTGGAGGGAAGTCTCGAGTGGAGTGCCGCAGGGCTCGGTCCTCGGCCCGGTGTTGTTCAATGTTTTTATAAATGACCTGGAGGAAGTCATAGAGGGGATGCTTATCAAATTTGCAGATGACACGAAGCTGGGTGGGATTGCCAATTCTGAAGAAGACAGAGTCAGGATTCAAAATGATCTAGATAGGCTGGAACAGTGGGCTCAGACAAATAAAATGAATTTCAATAGAGATAAGTGCAAAGTCCTACACTTAGGTACAAAAAATCAAAGGCAGAGATATAGAATGGGAGGGACTTGGCTTGAGAGCAGGACATGCGAAAGGGATCTAGGTGTTCTGGTTGATCACAAGCTAAACATGAGCCTACAGTGTGATGTGGCTGTGAAGAAAGCTAATGCAATCTTAGGATGCATTAACAGAAGCATTGTGTCCAGATCAAGGGAGGTGGTAGATCCGCTCTATTCTGCTATGGTCAGGCCTCACCTGGAGTCGTGTCCAGTTTTGGGCACCACATTTTAAGAAGGATGTTGACAAGCTCGAGCGTGTCCAGAAGAGGGCAACCAGGATGGTGAGAGGGTTGGAATCCAAGTCTTATGAGGAAAGGTTGAAAGAATTGGGTATGTTTAGCCTGGGAAAGAGAAGGCTTAGAGGGGACATGATTGCAGTCTTCAAGTATTTGAAGGGCTGTCATGTAGAAGATGGAGCAAATCTATTCTCTCTTGCTCCAGATTACAAGACTAGATCTAATGGGTGGAGATTACAAGGGAGTCGTTACCAGCTAAATATCAGGAGAAACGTCCTAACTGTAAGAGTGGTTGAGCAGTGGAACAGTCTCCCTCGGGAGGTGGTGGATGCTCCTTCGCTGGACGTTTTCAAGCGGAGGCTGCGCAACCATCTTTTGGGTATGTTGTAGGTATGTAGGACTATTTTTCAGCTATGCTCCTGCAGAGTGCAGGGGGTTGGACTAGATGACTTACAAGGTCCCTTCCAACTCTAACATTCTATGATTCTATGATAAATTCCTTCTTGGTAAGGTCCTCTAACACAGGGACTCCTTACTCATCGCCATCTATTGATGGTATAGCAATAGTTCAATAAAATTACACAAGGATTCCTGTAATGTAACTAATTTCTGTGCCTTCTACAATTTAATGCTCTGTTGTCCAAGAACTCCTCTGTGGAGACATTCTAGTTTTTAAGGTGATATGATTACTTACAACTAAGTTTACAGCAACATATCATACAAGCAGTAGCATCAGAGCAACTCCAGATATGCAGTTGCATCACCAGGAACTAAAAGGAAGAAGTGTCAACAATCTCTAGAAAGAGGAGCCTCAATTCAGTGGATCAATAAGCATATATATATATTAGTTCAGTAGAACTTAAATATCACTGATCTTTCATCACTTGTTCACCATCATGCACATTCTTTCTGCACTTACTTTCTATCACATCTTTAGGGATTATGCCACCTAGCGTTTTTTCTTCAAATGCAAGTGTTGTTGTAAATTGGTAATTGACAACTCGCAGCCTGAACAGCCCAGACTAGCCTGAGTTCATCAGGGGTTGGAAGCTACATGGGGTCAACCTTAGTTAGGAGGCTGAAAGGAAGACCAGGGTTACCATGCAGAGGAAAGCAACGGCAAATCACCTCTGCTCATATCTTGCGTTGAAAACCCCATGAGGGGTTGTCATAAGTCAGTTGCAACTTGACAGCCCTTAATTATTATTAAGACAACTGCATTTACACAGTCTTCCTTCCCCCCCCCCCCCCCAAAAGTAAATGTTTCTACCAAGATAGTTTAGTCATGGTCAGTGGCTTTACCCAGCTGCTACTAGTCTTGGCCATGTTCTCCCTGCCCGTTTGCCATGTCACATCTCTCCAGAACTTAAGCCAAGCTCATTGAGTCACTGCTAAAAATTTCCCCTTCCTACTCTAAGATGGTGAAAAGAGGTATAATGAAGTCTCCTGTTGTGAGAACAAAATGTTCACTTGCTTAGAGAAAGCAGGGATTTTTTTCTGTCTCGGTCGAGGAAGGACAGAATGTGGGTGGGCTCCTCATGGCAGAATACAAGATTTCCATATTTCTCTTTCTGAGAGTGGATGTGGGGAGTTAAACTCAGACTAGAATATCTTTTATTGAGATAATGTGGAATATAAAGATCTGTATTAGTTCCTGTCTGCTAGCTATAAAACCCATACATGGAGGGCTCTTCACAATGGAACCCCATCTCCACCCCCATAGGATGTGCGCACAGGAGTCATGCGAGAATACTTCAGGTAACAGAAAGCCTGTAAATTCCTTCCATATCCTCACCTAGTCTCACCTTTGGATAATGTGAAGAGGGGAGGGGAGTGACAGAAGGACTCTGCTATACCCTTCAGGCCTTGCTGTACCTTTGCAGGAAAGGATCAGGCCCATCAAATTTAAGATTATAGCAGATACCAAGCCTCGTCGTAAAAAGGAAGCAATGTACCGAAAAAGTATGAATCATCCTAGGTTGCAAATATGTTGAATATTTCTTGCAGGCTTTGTCCTTTGTAATCAAATCTTATCTATATATCTAATTCCCAACTGTGCCCCCTCTGTGCGGATATCTAAATCAGCACATTGTGGGCACCTGGGGGGCAGAGAAATTTTCCCTCACATTTGTGCAGAAAAATCTGAAAACTTGGAAAAGTTTTAAATCCCCCCCAAAAGTAAAAGATGAGAACTGCTTCACCACCACCAGGGAGGGAGAGGGGGAGGGGGCGGGGGCGGGAGAAGGCTTGGCCAGCTGGAGGCTGTAAGCCACTCAGGCCTCGCCCTTCTTGTGATTTCTAAAATACAATAAAGCAATTTCCACATCAGTGAGGCATAATTACTGACTTGACTCCCCAGTTTATGTAAGAAGCAGATGCCATTTGAAGAAAAGTTTCTATTTGAGGGAAAGAGGGAGGGAGGGAGGTTTGCTGCTGAGTATTAGAAAAGGAACCCACTCCACTCTGGGTAACATTTACAGTGATATTCCAATCAATATCAAAGCAGACAAAAAATATAAGTAGCGTATTTAAATTAAATATATTTTTCATCCACATCCAGCATACATTTAATGAAGTATTTTTCTATTCCAGAAATTATAAACAGTGCAGATTAGATTGGCCACTTCCACTGATCAGCAGGAGGTTCTTCAACTAACGGCTCCCATGGCCGCCACTGCACCATTTTCCGGGCTAGAGAGAGTTCACTTTCTGCCTGTTGATAAAACACAAGTTAATTTTGAAACTTGCCTAAAAGATTCTGCATTGAACTGATCTAGTGGGTTGAATGCAGCAATTTGTCAATGGAAAGCACTAATCATTAGGCATAGTTCCTAATTTCCCCTCCCTGTAGTACACCTTTCTGGCTTGGGAAGGATTGTGGGATGTGGGCTACTGTGGGGAGATGAAATTGCTTCTCCTGACTCTTTATTCAGTGAATGAAAAAGAGTACAGTGCAAGGAGGAGTTTATTTTACCTCCCCTCTCTATACTACATGTGAGACCTTCAAGTAGAAGATGCATGTCTCACGCACTCCAGAATACTATACGTCATCTATGGCTCAAGCAAGCTAATTTCTTCATCCCATGGTTTACCACTTTAACTCATCTCAATATTCCAGTCCTTCTAATAGCAATAAGCACTCAGCTCTCCTCAAGCCACTGGGATGTGGACATGGGTTTAAAAAAAAATACAACAGAACATTTTTCCACATTCCTGGCCAGTATCCCAAATGTGCAGGTACGGCTACCTTGTGTGCTAGTGGCATTGTTTCAATGTCTTATCGAAGAGCAGTTACCTGTCAACCTAGCTATTAGGAGAAATAAGCTGCAAGTTCATACAGAAATTCTGTAGGAAGAGGGCATGCATTTGGAAATCTTACCCTACCATCAAAAATCTTCCCTGCCAGGATTCTATAAACGTAGGAGGATATTAACAGAATAATTTTCCTCCCATTAATTGGCTCAACTGCTCTCAAAATTCCATGCCCATTGGAGCATACTCAGTTCTCATCAGATAGGTTTTGCTCCTTTTGACTAATTACAACATTATTTTTTTTCTGTGTAACTAAGGATTCCCTCCCAGTATGTAGAGATAGGCACCTTGCCTTTGCGTGTCCTTGTTCTGGTGATCCTGCACATTTGGGATGTTCACCAGGAATAAATGAAGGTAGAGCATCTGTTTGGTATGTAAAAGTTCCCAGGTTCAGTCCCTGGCATCTCCACTTAAGAGTTAGGTAGTAGGTGATGTGAAAGACCTCTATGTAAGACCCTGGAGAGCCAATGCCAGTTTGAGCAGACAGTGCTGATCTTGATGGACCAATGGTCTGATTCAGTATGAGGCAGGTTAATGTGTTCATGTGTATCTAATGCACACAAAAAAATTATTCCTGCCTCCCAACACAGGACCACAGGCACACAGGACCAGTCATTTTACTACTCAATACAGTAATAACAATGATTTTGCTGTATTGTAAAGATTAAATGCTATATTAACTACAATAAACTTTCAGATTCTTCTCTACAGAGACACAAAAAGACATTAATTTCCCAGTTATCAGGACGTTAAAATGAATGGTGGGATCCCTTCATTCTCTTACTACACATTATAGCTGACATAAAGAATCTAAAATGCACTTCAATTGTTTGCACTTAAGTATTATCCAAGTTTACCTGCAAAATCACTTCTTCTATCTGTCCACAATTTATTTTATTTTCTAGTTTTTGCACATCAGGCTCCTGCAAATTAAAAAAGCAAGTTAAAGGCTTAGATCTGTTCTACTGTACATGTAAGCAATAAATGCCTCATGCTGAAAGAAAAAATAACTTAAGTATCAACACATAAGCAAACAAGGAAAAGTTCTCATAGAACGCAAAACAAAAAACCCTGAAAGCTATGGTTACCAGTGACATACATTCACACCTTTTCATCAACAAGCAAATATTTTAGGCTAATCTCTCAGCAGTAAGTTAAAGATTTTCAAGGGCTTTCTACCTGTGATCAGCATTTTAGTAGAGTTTTGTTACCATGGAAGATGAATATTTATCAATATAAGATCCTTTCATTATTGCACCAGTAACTGAATCTTACAGTACACCTCTTCTTCTTGAAACATGCATACAATCCATCTGGTTTCTTTTGGACTAAGTCCATGTAGTAGTAAAATGGGAACTTTATAGTTTTTGGAGACTGACAAGAATAAGCCAAAGCTAATACCACCCTCTTGTGAAAACAACTGAAATCTCAAATCTCCTCCCATCAATATTAGGATAACTACTTAATGAAGTAATTTTAAGTTCAGAACCTTCCAATTATTTTGAAACACAAAGTATGACAAGAGTAGGAAGATAACACGTCAAGGGAATCATGCCATTGGAGTTTAAGATACATTGTGTACTTACTGTTTTTACCAGATCAAATCGTTCATTTACAATTTTCTCTGTATAGATCCTGTAGGCAGCATCTCTGGGTATGTTCTGCAGAGTTGTAATAATTTTTGTATACAATATCCTCAGGCGCTGAAAAGATCACACAACATTCAGTAAGCAGCATCTTTAAACTGGCCATTCATGCGTATGCATTAACACCTGAAGAACATCACAAATGACACTGGCAGTACCAATTATGGAAGCAGGGCTCTGCTGGAGAATGCTGCACTGAAGTCTTGAGAACCCCAAATTCAAGGTATGTATGAAAAACTGAAAGGTTTCAAATAGCTAGTTAATGTTCTGGTTCTCTTTCCATACATCCTAATACAACACAGTATGGTTTATTAGCCTACTTCACATTCAGAAACTTGCCCTGATCAAAAGACCATAATATGTGATTCTTGTGACAAGGGTAAAAGCATCTTAAATCTCTTACCTGTACTGTCTCTCTCCAGAGGGAAGGGCTTGAAGAAGAAGACAGGAAGTACCACTTAGGCCAGTTTCTTACCAGTTCTCCATACTGGTCAATACTGACTTATATTCACCTCTGATAGTAACTCTACTTCTTTAGTCTAGGATTAGGTTTGGCCTTCCCCTTATTAGCCACATGTGGCCTCCATCTGCAGATACTTAAATCCATGGACAGGAGCCACACCAAGACTTAGGGACCCCCTAAGTTTGCAGAAAAACCTTAAATCTTAACAAAAATATATTGGGGGGGTTAAGTCCCCCTGAAAGGAAAGTAGGGTTCTCTGTGCAAGTGCAGAGAGTGCACTTACCTCTGGCAGTGGGCAGCAGCATCTGGGAGACACACTGGGTCCAGCAGCAGCACGGGCCAGTGCTCTGTGCTGGGCCCGGTGGAGGCCACACAGCCCAGAAGCAGTGCTGGGCCTCACGGGGCTGCTCAGCTTAAGAGCAGAGCTGGGCATGCTGCTGGCAGTGACATGGCCTAGGAGCTGCACTGGGTGTGCTGCTGCCAGCAGCAATGACCGGGAGTTGCAACAGGCCCGATGGTGCCAAAGGCACAGGCCCAGCAGTCATGCAGCAGGAAAGTGGGGGGGGGGGGGAAATGCCCCCACAAGTATCACAGGCCTACACTGGCAGCTGCTGTGGGCCTGGGTGTGGTGGACAAGGATGCTGCAGCAGAGATCAGCCACTGCTGCTCCAGGCCCAGACATAATGGTGGTAGAAGCTGGCAGCTGCTGCTCTGGGCACTGTGGTGGTGGAGGCTGGAGGCTGATGGCCACTGCAGACCCAGGAGCTGTCGGGGCCAGCAGATGCTGTGGGCCTGGGGGCGGTGAAAGCTGGCAGCTACTGTGAGTCTGGGCATGACAGTGGATGCCTGCAGCAGAGTTCCATGGAAGGGCTTCACCAAGCTCAGGATGGGGGGGGGGGATATGGGATATGGGATTTCCCCCCACACAAGTCTCATGTGCCTCCACTTGTACATTATAATTGTATCCTTGCAACATTCGTATAAGGTACGCCGGTATAATCTCCATATTGCAGAAGAGACTGGCTGATAGAAACTGTGGCTTGCCTGAGGCCACCTTCAAATTCAAATGAGATTTCTACCAGCAGTCTCCTGGATCACAACTCATTCCCCTAGGTACTACACAGCAACAGCTCAAAGTAACAAAACAAACTCCATTGGTCCTTTTCAGAAAGCTTTACTGCACAGGAAACCAAAGGTTTGGTCAATATACCAGATAGACAGAGGTATTACTGAGACCCCTCCTCCCACACAACGGTAGGAATGCCAAGATCCATGCAACTAGTTCTATGTGTCCATGGGAGGTTTGAGACTGTTTTTTTGTGCAGCTTACCATGCTACACTTTGAAACTGAGGGAATTTTCAGAAATGGTTTCTTTCTAGGTATCTTTCTGGGTATGAGGCCTCTAAGTACACTTAAACAGTTCACTGGAATAACAAAGACTGGTCAGCTCTTGTAATTGAACAGCTACCAATGCATAGATGCTCGAAGTCAAGATTTGTCAGATTTCGCAAAAACTAAATTTGTGACAAATTAGCACTAACAGCCTTTTCAGAAGCAGATAAAATCATCTCTCCCACAAAATTCATGCTACTTCTATAGGTGGCAGTGGCACTCCAAGCATGAAGAACCCTTCTTCAAGTAGGAAGCTGGCTTTTTAATGAAATGTTAGGGAGAAGGTCAACAAGACAGGACCTTCTGTGCCCTTAGTGTTGCTAAAAGGGCTATATCACAACACTGGAAAGATAAATTCTCACCTCCAGTAATCCAGTGGATTGAGGATCTCACAACCTTGTTAACATTTCAACATATTGTATGTAGACAGCAATTGTGCATGGACATATTTTTAGATATTTGGAAACCTTTTATAGATATTTATCGGTAGACATGATACCACTGTTGGTTTTTTTTTACTTCATTCTGTTTGGGGGGCTGATTTATAATCAGCAATTTAACTTTTTAAAAATGCAATGTTAAGTAGTGGCTACAGGTTCTGGCATACATTCCATAACAGTGGCTGACATACTAATCAAAAGACCTTTGGTGTGATTCATGTCTCAATACCATGTATTAGGCAAGATACTTTCAGTCTTACTGTTCCCCCCACACCATAGTTACTTTATTCATGTAATGATGCTAGACTCCTTGAAGAGTTTTTATAAGAATAAAAAGAAAATGTGTGGAAAGTGCTTTGAACATATACAGCATTATTAGAACAGTATTTCAAAATAGTTAAAAACTTCTTTCAAAAACTTTTTCCCCTTGCCAAAACCCCCCCCCCCCCATCCACTTTAGTACAACTTCCCAACTTGATCACCTGGAGACATTTCTTACCACCACAGGCAACTAAGCAAGTCGCTATTTAAAATAATAATAACATGTCTTTTTATATTAAAGTAAGTAGCACTACCTGCAGCCTAGCATGTTTAAAGAATTCAGATATAACCTTTTGGTAATTGATTCATCAGAATGTAATACCTGTCCATAATCTAAGTTATGAATCTCAACTAATAATTGCCTATGATTTAATACACCTTATTAATATAGACACAAGCATTAATCAGTGGAAGCTTCTGCTTTAAATCAACTTCAAAGAAATAGGTATTTTAGAAAACTTACATCATGTGGAGCTTCAGAGACAGCGAGCCCCAAAAGCCCAGTAGTCTGCAGAAGTTTTTAAAGAGAGAGAAACACAACCAATAAGCAAACTAATTACATTAGTAACTGCTCAATTATTGCCCTCCAAAATGCAAAAACTAGGTAAGGAATTTAATCATGTTAAGGCTTGATACATAACTTGTATCTAATTCATTAATTACTTTCCTTCAAAATTATCATATCTACCAGAATCTCATTATGGATACCTATGGATGGCCCTCACAACCAAAAGATCCCCGAAGATTCCCCCCCCCCCCCCCCCGGCTTCGCTGTCTCAGCCAAGTAAATTAACTTCCCTCCCTCAAGAAACAGCAACAGCTCCGTCTGTGCCCTCACCTTCTTCAGCACGCCAGCCATTGCCTCTCCTACAGCCGGACAGGAAGGTGGAAGACACACGAATAACGTCGCTTTCGGTTGACAGACCAATCACAAAACCCAACGGGCAACTCAGGGAGCGTGCGCGGCCTGCAAAGGACATGGGGGAGGACACTGGAGTGCGCATGCGCCCGAGCCCTAATACTTCGTTTGGAGACCGGCATCACTCATGTCCCTTGGTTAGGGCGCAAAGCGTTTGCGTAGGGAGGGGATGGCGTATGGGGCGCGTCTGTAGTGCAAAAAATCTCTGGCAGCTGTTTGTAATTTAACTAGGGCGTGTGAAGTTAAATAAAAATAATTTAAGCTCTCCTCACTGGTCGTGTATTGACTCAGACCTAGAAGGCGTTGGTTTAGAGCAGCTAGCGCTGGACAGGACAGCTTTCTTTTGATGCAATTTTGTTTACCTGGATTTAATTCTGTGCTCTCCCGTTTGGAGGACATGAATAGTGTTCGTGCTTGAAACATCAGATGTTTTGCAAGTAGCTGTGTTGGCGCAGGGCGAAATCCGCCCCTGCCCCAGCAATGCCTTTTATTAGCCGGAATCCAAATAGCACAAATTAGTATTCTTTTTGGTTGGCTTTTGACGTTCATATCTTGAAACTGCAGTGGTGTTTGCCCGCATGTATCTTCGTAATAGCCGTTTAGTATTCCAGTGCAGACAAGGGTCTGTGGCGTTTCACCAACAGAGCGCGAGGTGGTGGTTAAAAAGTTGTTATAAGCTGCTCTTTTACCAATTTCTGTCTCATCCTGATATGTGTTGATCACGGCACATCAATCCAACTCCCATCTTGCAGTGGGGATAAAAAAAACTTTGGACTGCGGGGTTGTGGGGAGTCATTCCCTCAACATGCTCCCCAATATCGAGATTATCACAGGCTTGCCCCAACCCAAAGGCTCGGCACGATCACACACTGCAATAGAGGGATAGTACAGGGTACGTTGTGTGGGCATTACAAATTAATCTCGGTTTCCGCCCCGTCCCCCTTGCAACGTGAAAACTTATTTTTAAATTGTATTCCAGTTAAGTTGCCTGTTGCAACTTTTGTATTTCAGTTAAGTTGCCTGTTGCAGCACAAATAATGGGTGTGGCACCTTAAACTCACGCGACAATTATTCCAGCGAAAACTTTTGGGGACTAGAGCCCACTTCTTCATTTTCAATGAGCCTCCCAAAGGTCTCCCAGGGCAGTTGTTTCAGGTAGGAGCTATGAAAAGAAAAGCTTCAGCAGCAGGGTTAAAGGGCCATGAAATGCAGTAGGTAGACGGAGAAAAACGTGATTATGCGAAATTCAAATCTAATCTAAATATACAATGACCATTCACTAGCTTTGCTACGATAAGATAGAGCTCACTTCATTCTAGTCCACGATAGCTAACGTTAGTCTTCAAGGTGTTTTGTTCAGTCGCACAGTCAAGTCCGACTTTTCGCGACCCCATGGACCACATCACGCCAAGCCCTCCTGTCTTCCTTTAGGGTGTTACAACACTCTATTTACGAAACTTTTTAAAACGCCTCGAAAATACTTTGCTTCTACGTTTGGTGGAGGGGTGGACGCTAATCTGTCCCTAAGATCACCTCCTAGGAGCAGCCGTCAATTTTACCCCCCTAACGTAAAATCAATGTGGCGTCAAACGTATTCAGGAAGTCCCTCCTCCACGTGAAGGCAGGGTATCGCTCTAGGACCCTTGATCTATGATCCGAGTTCTCCAGGCTGACAGAGCTTCAGTCTACCAACGAGATGTACCGAAGATGTGGGGAGAAAGAGAAACTCGTGTGCGCTTTAAATTAGCTAAAATACAAGGCACCCGCCTAAGCTATATTTGTAAACAAAGCGGATCGTGAATATCTCTCACAAATAATAAATTGGCCGGTACTAGCGCCACCAGTCGCGAGTTTAGTTGGCAGCTGGGGGATTTTAAACACGCACAGCACAAGTATAGGATCAGGAGCATTTCCTTTTTTGATCAGTAATTCATTTTCACTTTACTTGTTGCTAGGTTGTGACGCAGGTCCCTCTAAGGTAACCTCTAAGACCCTTTTTAAAAAAATCGGCTTGCCGTAGAAATGAGAAACACACAAGTCATCTAATCGGAGGCAACGTCTTTTAAAAGATGGTTGATCGGTGGGTCAACTAAGTAACAGGGCTATTGTATCCCTCTTACAAACCTCGAAAAAGCTGACACATATTTGGAGTATACTGCAAGCCAATTTCTAGCGCACTGCAGGGATGATGATGTAGCTACAGTGGCATATAAGGCTTAAAAAAAGAAGGGGAGGGGGTCAAATCCCAATACACCCCCTCAATTATTTCATGGAGGAAGTTATGATAGCTCAACTTCCCCCAGATATAGTCAAGCCGTCCATTTCAGTAGCATGAGCTACGCTTATGCCAGTGATCTGCAAACTTTTATAATTAGAGCCAAACTAAAGATTAAGAAGGAGCTGCGGTGGCTCAAGTGGTTAAGACGCTGAACTGCAGGCTGTGGAAGGTCAGTAGTTCAGCAGTTCAAGACCTGGGTGGCCGCATGATGGAGTGAGCTCCTTTCTCTGGCTCCAGCTCCTGCCAACCTAGCAGTTCGAAAGCAAGACATTGCAAGTAGGTAAATGGGTACCACTTTGTTGGGAAGGTAACAGCTTCCGTGTGCCTTGGTGTTTAGTCATGCCAGCCACATGACCACGAAAATGTCTTCAGACAGCGCTGGCTCTTCGGCTTTGAAACAGAGATGAGCACCGCAACCCTAGAGTCGGACTCGACTGGCTTTTGAGCAAGGGAACCTTTATCTTTAAAGATTAAGAGCAAAAGACCAACAAAGAGCTGGTGTTAAAAAAGCTCATTTGAATATACAATTTAATATTATTGATAATTAACATGGTGATTGAGAATCCATAAATTTTCGACAGCCCAAACACTGGCTGTTGCGAGTGCTTTATTAGGAAGTGGGACACACCCAGGCCCCTTCTGCAGTTGTTTTAGTACACTGATACACATCTGTGCATGGTTTGCCTTTAATGGCAGTTATATCCTTTCCGCTTTTGTACAGCATCTCTATGAATTTCTTTAGTCCCATAAAAACCTTTGTGTGCTGTTCCCTTTCCATACTGGTTATGCTAGCATCTCACCTACATAGGGTTGTGCGTGCCAGCCTTCAGGTGGACCTAGAGTTCTCCCCAAACTACTATTGATCTCCACATTACAGAAGTCAGTTCCCCTTAGGGTTGCCAGGCCATCACAACCTGCAGGGTCATGGGGGGCAGTGTTGCATGTGCCACTATGCCATTTCCAGTGAAAACCTGAGTTTTATAGAGCTTACCATATGGTTTTACTATAGAGTTTCCGGCAATTCCTAGAGCTAACCAAAAGTGACATAATGGTGCACACACTGCTGCTGCTGTTTTTCAAAATGCTTCTCCTGCTGCTGCTCCAAGGAAGGAGCTGAGATTGGGGAATTCCCCACCCTGACTGGAGGGCTAGCAAGCTAGTTCCCTGGGCAAAATGGCAGCTTCAGAGCCTCAGAGTGCAGACTGTATGGCATCACATCCCAGACTTTTCCCCTCTCCAGGTACTCCCTCTGTAATGTATCCGCCATTACCACGTGCGCGACCGTTGGGCCATGCAGTCAAGCACAAGCCCCAAGCTTCGTTCCTGAAGAACAATAGCGGAGCGGATCTTAGCCCGCACCAACCAGAGGGCCAGGTCCGCGGCCGAGAGCCAATGGGACTCTCGGCCACTGTAAATAATCTATAGGGTCACTAGGGGGTGTGTTTGGTGGTGGGTTTTTCTGGGCATATATACCGGCCTGCGTGCCGGGGTTCCTTGTCTTGTTCTTCACTAATAAAAGTACTTTGCTGAAATCACTCCACGTTTCTGAGTACTTTTCACTGGCGACGAAGGTGGGATTCTAACCCTCTCGAACAGACCCGGAGGAGACCCTGCAGCACCGAGCACCGATCGTCACCGCCGCCGCCTGCCGCCGCCGGGATCATCGCTCCATCGCTCAGCACCTCGC
>NW_015168174.1:28556-29863 GCF_001447785.1 Gekko japonicus | reverse complement strand
CTCCTGGGCATGTCCTGGTTCAAGCCGCTGGGCTTGACTATTGGGGGAATCCACCAACTGCAAAAGGTGGACTTCAAGGCCGTCTGCGATGAATTCCCCCGGGTTTTCGATGGGTCCCTTGGCAAATTCACAGGCGCCCCCATCTCTTTGGACCTAGACCCAACAGTCCGCCCCATCAGAATAAAGGCCAGACACCCGCCCATCACAATGAGGCCCAGAATCGAAGCGGAACTGGATCGACTGGTGGCTCAAGGGGTGCTAGAGCCAGTAGCATCGGCCCGCTGGGAGACCCCCATTGTCACCCCAGTTAAGCCAAACGGGGACGTCCGGATTTGTGCGGACTATAAGTGCACACTTAACAAGGCACTGCAAGACCACGCGTACCCGGTACCGGTGGTCAGCCACGTATTGGCAGCACTTTCGGGGGCTCGCATATTTGGCAAGCTGGATTTGGCCCAGGCTTATCAGCAGCTGCCAGTGGACGCCGCCACAGCAGAGGCCCAGACCATCACCACCCACAAGGGGGCTTTCAGGGTTCACCGTCTACAGTTCGGGGTTTCCGTAGCACCGGGGATTTTTCAATCTTTTATGGACTCTCTTCTAAAAGGTATCCCCGGGGTACAACCCTTTTTAGATGACGTGCTGATCGCCGCCCCCGATGCCGCCACTTTTGCCGACCGCCTTCGCACCGTCCTGCAACGCTTCGACCAGGCCGGGCTGAAGGTGAAACGGGAAAAATGCCTGCTGGGAGTCCCCAAGGTGGAGTTCCTGGGTTTTGCAGTCGACACCCAAGGCATCCATCCCACGGTGGAGAAGACGGCGGCGATAACAAACGCACCAGCGCCCACGTCCAAGACGGAACTGCAGGCCTTTCTAGGCTTCCTTAATTTTTATCATTCCTCCCCCCCCTGAAGGCAACGGTGGCGGAACCCCTTCATCGGCTCCTGGACAAGGGCGCGCCATGGGTCTGGGGCCCAGCTCAGGAGGCGGCGTTCGAGGCTGTGAAAGGGGCTCCTCGTTTCCAATTCGGTACTCGCCCACTTTAACGAGGACCTGCCGGTGGTGCTGGCCTGCGATGCTTCTCCGTATGGGGTCGGGGCGGTCCTGGGGCACAGGCTGGCTGACGGTCGGGAAGTCCCGGTGGCTTACTACTCCCGCACGCTGTCATCGGCCGAGCGCAATTACGCGCAAATAGACAAGGAGGCTCTTGCTATAGTGGCCGGGGTGAAAAAATTTCACCATTACCTCTACGGCCGGCCCTTCACGGTCCTTACGGACCACAAGCCTCTCCTGGGTCTACTTGCCCC
>NW_015168174.1:0-28094 GCF_001447785.1 Gekko japonicus | reverse complement strand
GAAGTGGTGCCAGTACCATCTACCTCCTCGAAGGCAGCCATCAGCGCAATGCGCCGCATCTTCAGCTCCCATGGTCTCCCGGACACCCTGGTGACTGATAACGGCACAGCATTCACCTCCAGCGAGTTCCAGGACTTTACGAGGTACTGCGGAATTCGCCACGTCCGATCAGCACCTTTTCACCCGGCAACCAATGGCCAGGCGGAGCGTATGGTGCGCACGACCAAGGAAGCCCTGCGGAAGTTCGACAGCAAGGACTGGGACTACAAGCTGGCGGTGTTCCTGTTCGGCCAACGTACAACCCCGCACACAGAGACAGGCCTCAGCCCAGCGGAACTCCTGATGGGTCGTCGCCTAACCTCCCAGCTGGATCGTCTGCACCCAGACAGGGCACCCGAGGTGGAGCCGACGACGGAATCACATGCTGCCGCCAGGGGGTTTTTCCCGGAAGACCCAGTCTACGCAAAGAACTATGCCCAGGGCCCACCCTGGATCCCAGCGCGAGTGGTACGGGTGCGAGGACCGCGATCATACGAGGTCTCCTGTGAGGATGGCCAACTGCTCCACCGCCACATCGATCAGCTGCGGCGCCGGGTCCTCCCGGACAATCCCATGGACCTGGAGCCCACCGGGCCGGACGTAGAGTCAGCCCACGAGCCAGCACGACAGGTCCCAGACTCTGTTCCCATCCAGGTCAACCCGGAGCCTCCTGAGCTGCCACTACCAACACCACAACCAACCTCCCCACCCCGGGCTCCCGAGGTAAATCCGACCGGCACCCCGGAACCGCGCCGCTCCACCAGGACACGGAAAACCCCAGCGTACCTGCAGGACTTCGTGTGTGGGTAGTCTGGACTATGGGGGGAGGGGTGTAATGTATCCTCCATTACCACGTGCGCGACCATTGGGCCATGCGGTCAAGCACAAGCCCCAAGCTTCGTTCCTGAAGAGCAATAGCGGAGCGGATCCTAGCCCGCACCAACCAGAGGGCCAGGTCCGCGGCTGAGAGCCAATGGGACTCTCGGCCACTGTAAATAACCTATAGGGTCACTAGGGGGTGTGTTTGGTGGTGGGTTTTTCTGGGCATATATACCGGCCTGCGTGCCGGGGTTCCTTGTCTTGTTCTTCACTAATAAAAGTACTTTGCTGAAATCACTCCACGTTTCTGAGTACTTTTCACCCTCAAAATTTCCAGGAATTTTCCAAGCCAGAGTTGGCCACTCTAATAGGGGCTGGAGACATAACACGATGTAATCCATCCAAGAATACCAATACAATTTGCCCGGTGGGGGCAGGGGATCCAGCCAGCTGGCCAGCGGGAGAGAATCCCCCATAATGATTCCATGTTTTGATGTGTGTGTGTTCCTTTAAATGTTAGTTTGACTGCAATAATGCAAAGAGGGCAATAGGGGGAGATGTGTGTGCTGTGATTGGCTGATGACTGAGAGTGTGGGAGGAGATGTTCTGAGAGGAATTTCTGTGTTTTATGACAGAGTTGGGTGGTATAGTGGCTAAGTGCGTGGACTCTAATCTGGGAGAGCCAGGTTTGATTCCCCACTCCTCCACTTGCACCTGCTGATGTGACCTTGGGTCAGTCACAAGCTCCGGCACAGCTGTCCTTGAAAAAGAGCAGTTTGTGTCAGAGTTCTCTCAGCCCCACCCACCTCACAGGGTGTCTGTTGTGGGGAGGGGAAGGGAAAGGAGTTTGTAAGCCGCTCTGAGACTCCTTCAGGTAGTGAAGGGCGGGGTATAAATCCAATCTCTTCTTCTTCTTCTTCTTTGGAGAGTGAAGTGTGAAAAGCTCTAAAAAGAGTCTGTGGAACTCTAAAAGTTTTGTGAGAGAGTCCATATGGAAAAGAAACAAGTTGTGTCTAAACTGTGTGGTTAGACCAATGTTTTATCTTGTGTGGAAAAGTCAAAGAGTTTACATATATGAGAGAGAGAGAGAAGCCTGTCAGAGACTGAATTTAACACCAAGCTTGCTAGTTATATTTTACAAGTTCCTTTTTCTAGGAACCTATTTTGTTTTTATTTCAATAAATCCATTTTTGTTTAAATATATCCCAGAAATCAGTACAGTACTTCTTCAGGGCCACGTAGTCCTCTGAAGTGCCCGGACCCTGGGTCACACTACCAAAGGAGAGAGATTTGGATTTTTAAATTCCTGATGGCAGCAGAAACTACCACGTTTATATACACAAAGTGTGAATAAAAGGTAAAACCGTTTCCCCTATAAGCAAGCACGTCACAGAGTATGATTTAAAGGAAAAACAGTCCCCCCCAGTAGTAAGGACACCACACACACACAACAGCAACATTGCATGTGACCTGCGTGCGTCACCCAGAAGTGATGTCAGCAATGTCAGGGGGGGCCGCTCCGGGTTTGGGGCAACACTCTATTGTTTGATGCTGATTTTACCATACAGTTTTGCCCAAAATCCAGAGTGTTGCCCCCAACATTGCTAGCATGCCAACGTCACTTCCAGGTGATGCAGGCACATTGCATGCGACATCACTGTTTCAGGGGTAGGGCTGCCAAGGGGGGGCGGGGGGGGGGTAAACCTCCGCTTTGGAGGCCTGATTTCCGCCCCCGCGGAATCGCCCCCCCCCCCCACGCACGACGAGGGATGGCTCCCGGAGCGCGGCGAGGCTCCCCCGCCGGTGAGTAAAATTCACTTGGCAACCCTATTCAGGGGGAATGGGGGGCAACATTACTTTCAACTCCCGGAACGTCCCCTCCATCCCCCCGCTGGCTGGCGAAAGGGACCTGGCAACCCTAAATACCAACCAGGGTTGTTAGGCACAGTCTGGCACCCAGCAGATGGGGAGGGTGCCATCAGTGACAGTGTGATGTCACTTCCAGGGAAAACCCAGAAGTGACATCACTTCTCTAGGGATTGCAGGAAACTCTGTGGTAACCCCCATCCCCAAATTCAATCTTCCCCAGGCTCCACCCCGAAATTTCCAGGAATTTCCTGACCTGGAATTGGCAACCCTATGAACTATTCCTAATATAAAGAGTGGATTTTCCTTTCTAAAACGCAATATTTCGATCTAGAGCCCAGGCTGGAGGCCCCTGGTCTATATCCCAACTGAATCTGGAATTTGGCTGTCTAGGTGCAATCCTGTCTCTAGTACAGCTAATGGGAATTTTATCATAGACCTGCTTTGAACTGTAACTTTAAAATACAATGACAGATAATTAATTTTCTTAAAGAGGGTTGGCTGAGCCAATCAGGGTGCAAATAATCTTATTATACTAGTCAGACCCCAGATTACTTTGATGAGGATTTTAGAGCAATCGTGTGTCATACTTTCCTGTAGGCTAGAGCCTGCTTGTGTTACAGTTGTATAAGGTCAGACCTTAATTTAACTACCAACTGCATACTTAATTTTAGAAATGCCACATGACCTAGTGGCTCACAGGCCTTTGCTCTCATGTTTGAAATTCAGGGTCCAGTGAAACAATGGCAAGATTTTGAAAAGGTGAGACTCTCCCTTTATGTGCAGTTTGCCAATTAACCTAATGGTGAGATTGTTTAAAACAAGGAATATTAAATTAAGAATTAATCTAAATATAGATTACTATTATCATTGTGATGTTGTTATGAATAATCCTACTTTGAATGTTTATGGACTATTTTGGTTATCAAAAAACTAGCTTGCTTATAAAGCACCAAATAAGATTAAACCATTTTATCTATGCAGTATTACAAGCCTATTGAGTTATCTTAAAATTAATATACAATTCTAGGGGATGATGGCAGAAATCTTATGAATATCTACCAGGGAATAATCTCAATAAATAATTATGCATAGGATTGTACTGTAAGTGTCCTTTTCTATTACCATTTAAAATGTACTCTTGAAAAATTTTGTTTTAATCTTCATGTGTCTTCTTTTCAAAAAGTCAACAATCTAGTCAGGTTTAAGCCTTTCAAAATGTCTTGGTTATAATAGGACTGTAAAGTACTAAATTGTACAAAATAGCACTAAGCAACAGTCCTCAAATATAATTAGCATCCTGTCCAATGCTCTGACTGTTTGCCATGGCAGTAGGGCCTAGGATTGGAAGCAGGGAGTACCATATCCTTTTGCTCCAGCGTAGCAAGATCCCACTTCTAGCATAGAGCTGGAAGCAAGGAAAAATAATTCTGACCTTGTGCCTGGCAAAAACAAAACAAAATTTCCTGTCAGAAAATATAGAGACCTGTCCAGAAGCTACAGTAAGGGTGTTCACCCCTGTATGTAGGAACTCAAGTGGACAATTCCAATTTCTTGACAGTATATACTGTGGGCAACAATAGCTCTACTCAGGGGTCATTTGGGGGGGGGACGCCATCCCCCCGGGTGAGGTGCGGGAGGGCGGGGCCTGGAGCTCCCTGCTGGTGCCCGCTGGAGGCCGCCGCCGGCTGTGGGGAGGACACACTTCCGGTGATGTCAGGGGGTGTGGCATATGCTAATGAGTTATGCTAATGAGTCCCCCTAGCTCTTTTTCTATGAAAAGAGCCCTGGCTCTACTGAACTGGATTTCACACCTTATATAGATAGGGTTCCCAACTCTGGATTGGGAAATTCCTGGAGATTTGGGGGCAGGGCTGGGGAAGGGTAGAGTTTGGAGAGCTTGGCAGGGATGTGATGCTGTAGACTCCACCCCTCTGAAGCTGTAATTTTCTCCAGGAGCACTGGTCTCTGCAGTATGGAGATCAGTTGTGATTCCAGGAGATTCCCAAGGCCTCACTTGGAGGCTCGCAACTCTAACAAGGAACCCTTTCCATCTTTACCTGTCTGCCAATGAACTCTCATATGTTTGCCAGGAAGCACTGTACTTTAGAGTATTGAGGTACATAGTCTACTGAAAATATAAGAAGAGCTCTGCTGGATCATATGAACACTAACAAGGAAATCAACTGTGATCGAGGCACTAAGATAAATAATGCCGTGCTGCAAAAATCAGAAAATATATGCTTTTTAAAATAAATAATCAATAATGTGTACAGTCTTTTTTACAATATATGGTGCCAAAATACAGCACAAAGAATTGAAATGAAGCAAAAGGATGTTAACAACGTGCTCCGGAATGTCCTGTGTCGTTTCGACATTCCTCCTTCCGAACAAAATTGTGTGATTTGTCTCCAGTTCTTGTCTTATCTACAGAGATAAAAATAAAGCCTGAGGCTTACACACTTTTTCTTCATTGATCAAAACGCAATTGCGAATAAAGAATTCATTTCGGGCAAAATACAGTCAAATGGAATGCCTTCTTTTAAATAAACATTTTACAATTATTTCTCAATGTTACTCAAGGATACTTGGAACTCATGTAATCTAATAAAATGTGAACATAATACTCATACATACAATTTTTCTCCAGTTCTTGTCTTATCTACAGAGATAGAAATCAAGCCTGAGGCTTACACACTTTTTCTTCATTGATCAAAACGCAATTGCGAATAAAGAATTCATTTCGGGCAAAATACAGTCAAATGGAATGCCTTCTTTTAAATAAACATTTTACAATTATTTCTCAATGTTACTCAAGGATACTTGGAACTCATGTAATCTAATAAAATGTGAACATAATACTCATACATACAATTTTTCTCCAGTTCTTGTCTTATCTACAGAGATAGAAATCAAGCCTGAGGCTTACACACTTCTTCATTGATCTACAAGAAATTAATTAACAAACTATCACTAGCAAAGTATCATTCGACACTATACATTATCTAAGATATACTATTAGCTTACCAAAATGCAATTGCGAGTAGAGAATTCATTTCGGGCAAAATACAGTCAAATGGAATGCCTTAACAGGTGTAGCAGATTAGTCTTTTTATATACGTTGAGTAGTAGCACCCTTCATATCCTGAAATTACTTACATTTGGGAACTTATAAAAGACTTACATAGAGGAACAAAAGAATCTTAAATCTACCTAACAGCGACTAATACCTGATACCACTGATTACAAATAGCTGGATAAATCTAAAGAAAGATTCAAACCATTAGGGTGACTCATGTTTAATCTATAGATCCAGTAAGCCTCCCTGCGCAATAAAATCTTCTGTGTGTCTTGTCTGGAATAAGGATTGCTCTTAATGATCTCAAGAATTACAAATCTGAACTCGTCATATCTATGACCCTTAGACATGTAATGCTGCACAAGCGGTGATTCAGTGCAATGATGTTTAATTCTTGATTTATGTTCTAAGATGTGTGTCTTAATGGCACGCATGGTCTCTCCAACATATTTCAAATCACATGGGCAAATCCAGAGATAGACTACAGGTTTGGTTGAACAAAATGAATAAAAAGAAATTTCACTTCTAAAGTTAATATCTGGTAAATCTAAAACCTTGGTTTTCCAACTATTATCACATGCTGCGCATCTGAGACATTTAAAATGTTGGGGAAATCATTGGTCACAGGTGGTTTCAAATCAGCTCGTATCAGTAAGTCTTTCAGATTCTTAGTTCTGCGGAAACTTATATGGGGCTTGATGTCACATCCAGGGATATTGCTTAATATATGCCAATGTTTTAAAATTACATTCCTGATGGAATAAGCCTTAGGAGTATAGTCAGTAGCCCAACACATTCCGCTTGTTGACTTTTTCTCTGTGTCTTTAGGAAGTTCTAATCTGTCTTGGCTGTCTGCCCTATTTCGTGCCCTAGCTACAATATCTGCTGGGTAGCCTCTTCTCAATAAATCTACCTGCATCTTGGATGCTTCCCGGTGATAGTCCTGTAACAATGTTGCATTCTTTTTCAACCTCAAAAACTGCCCATAGGGTAAATTATGCCTAATATGTTTGACATGAAAAGGAAAAAAATGCAAAAAGGAATTTTTATCTGTAAGTTTGTGAAAAGGACGCACAGCTAATTGTCCATTATGTACAAACACTGTGGTGTCTAAATAATTAATCTGTTGTTTATCTGCTACATATGTAAACCTGATGCTACTATGTATGGAATTAAGCCAGTCCATAAAAGGCTCTATGACAGACCAGTCTTCTATTATAAGGAAAACATCATCTATGTAACGTTTAAAATAGAACAAATGCTTATGAAAAGGATTATTGTCCAGGTTAGTTATCCAATGGTTCTCGAACTGACTCATGAATAAGCAAGCTACAATGGGTCACCCTGGTGGGGGGTGGCCTGGTTTATGGATCTTTGGTATGATGTAAAAACTAGGGACTCTCGCAAAATTATTAATGAGAAAAGATGCTGTGGTCATATTTATATAATCTAAGGATAAAGCATCCCTTACTGTGACTTTAATAATATTTAATACCTCATCTGTTGGATCGTGATTAATTGGCTTATAGTAATTTAAATCATACAGTTGTCTCTGCGCTTCTGCTGTATAGTCTTGACGGTCTAATAACACAATTCCTCTGCCTTTGTCTGCTCCTTTAACAACAATAGAAGAATCATTTGCTATATTCTGTGCCAATATCTTTTGGTCTAACATCTCTATTTTTCTGCCATTGCTCCATATAACAAGATAACTTATTAGAACATCAACCCCTAATTTTCTATTTAAATTACTTATATTCATTCATTCTAATTTTAAAAGGCCATTATATAATCAGCTGGAATATTCACACAAAAAATCACCTACAAAGACCAGAATTATTAAAGTGAAAATGCTGGTCTTTGTAGATGATTGTTTATGTGAATATTCCAGCTGATTATATAATGGCCTTTTAAAATTAGAATGAATGAATATAAGTAATTTAAATAGAAAATTAGGGGTTGATGTTCTAAGAAGTTATCTTGTTATATAGAGACATTATTGCCTTCCACTCTAATCCCAAACATAAATACCATAACAAAATTAATTTATATAACAAATTAACAAAAATGCTAATCTTAAGCACTTTAAATCATCACAATACTTCTAATATCAACAATAGATTTCATTTTCAATTAATTTATGGTAAGGCAACCCAAGGCAGAGCTACAAGTACAAACATATATTCTTACAAAAACCTACATACAACCACTCTCCAGAACACACCCACTACTTTCATTCACCTACCAAATTAATTCATAGTCAGTTCATGATTACTACCTGCCACTCTAATCCCAAGC
The DNA here is from genome assembly GCF_001447785.1 of Gekko japonicus. Taxonomy (NCBI): domain Eukaryota; kingdom Metazoa; phylum Chordata; class Lepidosauria; order Squamata; family Gekkonidae; genus Gekko; species Gekko japonicus. The sequence goes on along the minus strand of NW_015168174.1, from coordinate 19,993 downwards.
ATAGATTCCATAACAAAGTTAATTTATATAACAAAATAACATACACTAATCTTAAACAATTTAAATCATAATGTTACTTCTGGTGCCAACAATGAATTTCATTTTCAATTAATTTATAATAACGTAACAAGAGCAAGTTTTGAATTCACTCTCTATCCTTACATTGCAACCATCGCTCTAATCCTAGACATAGATTCCCTAACAAGATTAATTTATATAACAAAATAACAAACACACTAATCTTAAACAATTTAACTCATATTGGTAGTTCTGGTGCCAACCATGAATCTCATTTTCAGTTAATTTATGATAAGGCATCAAAAGCAAGCTTTGAGTTCACACTCTGTCCTTACATTACAACCATATTTTAAAATTCCAAACATCAATGAACAGGGGAAAAATTATTAAATTACAACTGGTAGTTAACAATCATTACAATAACACTGAATTCCATTTCCTTTTTATCTTGGTTTCTTCAATTTTCTTCTAGATTTCACAGGTTTTTGTACTCCTGTGATTTAATTTCCAAATTTCCTTTCCCATATTCCCTTACATTTAAGTTTAATTGTTTGAAGCCTTTAAACTTCTTTACACCTTTCTTTAATTTTTTTCCTCTTGTTGGCTTCCTCTTTTTCCTCCGAGGAGGTTCTAACAAACGTTTTTTCCCCACTCCTGGTTTCGGTTTTCTTTGATTCTCCAACACGCATTTAGGGGTATCCACCTCCTGTGCCTCCTCTTCTTTAAATAAAGGTTGGGTAGTACCCTGTTTTCCCGAAAATAAGACCTACCCCAAAAATAAGCCCTAGCAGGATTTCTATGCATTTGTGGTATAAGCCCTAGTGTGTCTTCTTGAGAAAAAATAAATATAAGACAGTGTCTTATTTTCGGGGAAACACGGTATATGGCTCTCTCTCCTGATATACGTCCTGTATTTCACCCCGCCTTTGCGTTCCTTGTATTTGTTCTTTATTGTCCTTCACCTCTGAATTTATGCTTTGGGGATTTTTCAAAAGATTCTCACAGGCCAGTTTGAATGCTTGCCTCACTTCTTCTAGCAATATTTTTTGGAATTGCTCCCATGTGAGGTCACAAACGTTTATGTCTTGGTCTATCTCCTCATTAACATCCACCGCCTCTATTTTGTCCACTCCAACACTCGAGCACACATAACTTTTCAACTAAGAACATTTAAATATATTTCCAGCGTTTTAAGTCCACTATGAACAAAGCTCTAAAAATAATAATAATAATAATAGTACTTTCAGCAGAAGCAGTAATCCTCTCTTACCCCCATCAAATCTCATCACTCTCAGTTCCCAAACACATTTTTACAGCCGATTTTTCCATAGAACAGGGAATATCCACAAGGGGTATAGTAATCCAATCTCCTCTTTTTCGACCAGGGTATGCACCAAATAAACTCTTCAATGTGATGTGTCAACTCATTCAAAAAGAAAAACGCTTAAAATAAAAGGCTGGCTGCCGCTACTCAGAGAACATGGCGACCATGTCCCTGCTTCTCCGACGCTCCTGCTTCGAGGCAAGCCAGCTTCTCCCCCATCCTTGTCGAGGACAAGGGGGGTCAGAAAGAGCCTCCTGCAACTCGGTCTCCCTCCAAAAGACCCAGCGAAGCCCACCCGGAACCCGAGAGGCTCCAAAAGAGCGCCTAAGAATCAGGTGGCTCGGGAGCTCCCGAAAAACCGCCCGTCGCAGCGCCACACCGGAACCGGATCTCCTAGGTGCTCTTAGTTATCATAACAGTGGCGTGCTACAGATGTCTCCAACAGCTGAATTCCAGCTCAGTGTCATCCTGAGTCACTTGATAAAATGAGCCAGATGCCCTGCCCCCCAAAAGCTCCCACAGATTCCTAGCAGATAGCTGGCAACTCCAGTTCCAGGTGGGCCCAGGATTAGGAAAACTGTTGTATTAAGCAAGAAGTGATCTCAGATTACTCACATTACACTGTCATCTCAGCAGAAGTTAAGATACAGAGACTGTAAGCAGCCATGTTAAAAATGCTTTATACTAGTGATTCCCAGTATGGCACTTGTGGGTACCATGGCATTTGCCAATTGGTTTCTTGGCTACCATTTGCTTCTTTGACAAAACCTGGGAGGCATCACCTTTTTGTCTGCAGGAAGCACCCATTCAGAAATGGCTGCCTCCATCATAATTTGTGATCGGCCCCAGCACCTCATGGCAGTCATTTTGTGAGTTCCTCCTATGGCAGCCATTTGGTGTTGGTGCCCACTACTCATTCTCAATATTCCTGAAGTGCCCACAGGCTCAACAAGATTGAGGACCCCTGCTTTAAACGCTCAGTTGTTTTGACCTGTGAGAACACGCACAACACAATGGAATGTTTTATTATTCTTACTTAAGATACAAATATTGCAATTGGCAAGAGAGTCAAAAGCAACCTTTGTCAAATCCATGGGCTTTCTGTAATCAGTATTTTTTTGCATGGCCCCTTAGTGTTTTGTTTTGCATGAGCTTTGATTCTGCTGCTGAACAAAAATGTTATTGACGTTGCTGAACCTAGTGCTCTTAGGTAAGTCTGTGTTATGACTGGAAAGGTATGAGGGATACAGGTTCCAATATTCTTAGGACCACCTCAGTAAATAATAAACTGGTGTGTGAAATCTTTTTTAAACCAGTTAAAATTTCCCTCTTGTTGGATTTTGCAAGTGTCATCCCTTCTGTCATGAAAGGGTTAAGCTGATGTTCCTGTAAACTAATGATAGCTAGTTAGCATAGAACCAATTAGGTGTTGAGTAGAATCTTCCTGCCAATGTGGGGGAGGTCTTATTCTTAATGAGATGATTTTAAGTTTGACTGTTGGCTAATCAATATATTGGAGATAGTACATGCTATTCAGCATGTACACAAGGGGTGGAGCCTTTTGGGGAAAGCTTCATCTCTTTTGTTCTAGGGGTCACACACCAGACACTCTGTCATAGAGAGACAAAATTAGAAAACAATGTGAGCAGACAGAAAGATGAGTTAAGCTGTTGTTGTTTTTCCTTTCCATGTAAACCTTTCTCTATGTTTTCTAGTAAACTATTTTTCTTAGAAGCTAAAACTCATGTGTCTGTGATGCTTATTCTGTTGTGCTATATTCACTCTGCTAAATATCCAACACTACTTCTTCAGAGAGGGGGGGAGGATAAAGAAGCTGGCACCCATGTATTATGACTGACACAAAGCCTCATTCTGCAATGCCAAAAATAAAGAGATTTATGAGTGTTCAGGAGCTATATTTATTTATGAAAGTTGTTGTGGCCAGGAGTTGGGGGTCAAAACAGTAATGTGTCTGTTTCCCTATAAAGGAAAGGGATCCAGTGGTGGTGTTCAGAAAATGTTGCTCACTTGTAAAGTTCACATAAATCAGTAATGAGAAAGCTAGGGACTCATATTTCAATTGTAGCAGATAATTATCCATAAAGCTGGAATCTGAATGCTGAAAAGTGAACTTTTGTACCTGAACAGTGACCAGCTATTTTTTCTGTTTTAGTTGCCCAAAGACATTTATACTGGTAGCCTAGGAATATGTTCCTTCAAGTAATGGTCAGAGGGGAAACAATTTATGGGTGAGGGACAAAGGTGAGATCCCAGGAAAAAGTTCAGCATAGGGCCCATCCATCCTTCAGTTAAACTCTGTTGTTTGTCTTTGCTTTCTTACATAAAGTGCTTGCAGGTTGTTATGTACTGAGCCTGAACAGTACCTGGAAACTGGCTAAGCTTGTTCCATCAGAACAATAGATAGCCAGGATCCTGGAATGGACCTATAGAGTAGTAGTTGTAATGTAAATAGCCTATCGTTGGTGGTGGGGTGTGGTCTTTGTAGGCTTTATAAACAGGGTTGCAAGGCCAGTTTTCCAGTCTTAGAGCTGAGTTGAAACCACTAATAAACTATGAGCTGATCACTATACACGTCTCGAACCCAGTATATTTCACAGGTTAATACACCTTATTTCTAAACAGCCTCTGCCACATTAGAACAGCAATTTGGCATAAATATTACCTTTAATTCGTCTTTTGTGTCTTGAGAACAGCTCATCAACCCATACAAAGAAATGGAAGAAAATGAAGAGCCTGATGAAGATCACCTTACAAGTTATGCAGTTCAGTTTAGCATTCAAGAATCCCTAGAGAGTGAAAGGAGTCAGCAGTCTTCTTCCCCCAGTAATGAAACAAGGTACTTGTGGCAGTCTTTGAACCTAGTTTTGAATGTTCTGTGCCACAGATATTAACACTGTAATTCTCCCCCATATCATTGTTATGTACTGTCCTTAGTTATTCAGAAGGGTAGATGACAGTGTCCTATGCCGCTGTTGTTTATTTAATGGTATAGCCTCCTTTACTCCCATGACTTGGGGTGGATACCAGCAAATTTAAAAGAACGCCTAAAAACCTGCAAAAGAAGCATACATTCAACCTTCACAAGCCAACCCTCTTCTGCTTCAACCTTGACCTCCAACATCATCCTAAACATCATTGGGGGGGGAGATGTGTAGGCATGGCAGCTTTCCAAAAAAGAGAGTTTTATCACTGTTTGGCAAATTCCCTAGAAGAAACAGTTTTTTAACAATGGGGCAGTGTGCCTCTGTCTACCACTTTAATATGAATATATCTTGTATACCATCTTTGTTTGGTCTTAGAGCTCATTGTGGGGATAACCTTAGGACAAAAAAGAGGAATAGGAGACATAGGGTGATTCTGCATTGGCTTTTCCCTCCATTGTTTTACCAAAGGTGCAGCTCAAAACCACATTCAAATACCCCGGGGCAATGCCATACTGATTGCGAAGTCACCCTGAATGGCCATAAATCTATGCAGAAGGTACCATAAAACCTGATGATCAAAGAAAGTGAACGGGACATGCAATACAGAGGGGAATTTCTGTTCCAACATGGGGTTGGTAAAACAACAGAGGGAAAAGCCAAAGCAGAATCACCCATAGTGTACCCGGGTATAAGGAGGTGTACAGTGTAGTCCTAAGCAGAGTTACACCCTTCTAAATCAACTGAAGGCAATGGGCTTAGAATGGTGTGACTCTGCTTAGGCTTGCACTGATATTAAATCACCCTTGGGCTATGTCCTTGCATGGTGGCAGACTCCTATGCTTGTCTGAGGATTTCTCATGTTTACCTCTACCACTGTTGACATTCTTAAGGCTTAGATTGGTAGAACAATTGTTATGAGACAATAGAGGAAGAGTTGGTTTTTATATCCCACTTTTCTCTACCCTAAGGAGTCTCAAAGTGGTTTACAATTGACTTCCCTTCCCCTACCCACAACAGACATAGGTGGGGCCGAGAGAGATCTGAGAGAAATGTGACAGGCCCAAGGTCACCCAGGAGGCTTCATGTGGAGGAGAGGGGAATCAAACCCAGTTCTCCAGATTAGAGTCTGTAACTCTTAACCACTACACCAACCTGGCTCTTAGTGTTTGGTCCTGAAGTTTGAGATTTTATTTATACCTCACCTCTCCTGTTGTCCTTTCAATAGGTTTGTAAAAGTCAGTGAGCAGAACAGACAGCTTGTAACTGCCATAAGAGAAGGTACACGTACTGAAAGAAAACGGTTGCTTCTCTGAGGGGTGAGTTAGCCATCCATTTCATTACAGCCTGATTTTTTTTTCCCCTTTAGGTCAAGTATTTGCCCTTCAAAACTTTGTGAAATGCAAATATGCCTTGGATGAGGCTGATGAGAGAGGGTGGTTTCCTTTACATGAAGCTGCTGCTCAGCCAGTCCAGCAAATACTTGAGATTGTATTGGATGGTAAGTCGGTGCACAGGATGACAAAATGGAAAACATGGGAAAATAAAGTGTGATGGGATCAATGCTTCCATTGCTTCCTTAGAGGTATTAGCTGTTTTATTCATCTAAATTCTTAGCTGTATTAAGTATGACTTCAGAATGTTAAGTGCATGATGGTAAATTTTGCTAAGTAAGTTTAGAAGATACTACTAGGATATGATTTGATTGATTGGATTTGATTGATTTGATTTTTATCCCGCCCTCCCAGCCAAGGCTGGCTCAGGGCAGCTTACAAAACCAGATAAATTTCCAACAATACATATAGAATCACAATACCAATTACTATAAATATGATGGTTTATCGCAAACCTCTGAAACGAGAAGCATGGTCTGAATCTAGTCTAGCACCTGGAGCCAGAAGGCCCAATCAGAAGCTGATGATAGGCTGAAAGATGATATCCGAGGGCAAGGAGAGGCAAGCCTGTGGTTAGAAACTGTGGAAGGGCAGGCAGTCAAAGGAGAAAAGGCAAATAATTGGAGATCCAAGGACTCAGTAGAAAGATGGGGCTCAAGTGCAGAGGAAGCAAATACAAGATCTCCCCTACCCAAACCTATCAGAAATGAACAGAAGAGGGACAACAAACAGCAGACTTTAATACATCAGGGAGGGGCTGTAGCTCAGTGGCAGAGCATCTGCTTAGCATACAGAAGGCCCCAGGTTCAATCCCTAGCATATCCAGCTAAAAACATCAGGTAACAGGTGATGTGAAAGACCTGTACCTGAGAACTGAATAGCTACTGTCCTGAATGGACTGATAGTCTGATTCAGTATAAGACAGATTGAAGTGCATTCATTTATGTGTACATCAAGGAGTCAAAGTAGGAAGTATTAATTTGAAATTGACAATAGTTCAACAATATCTATAGAAGCCGATAGACATCATGGTAGAATCATGGAGGCAAATATAGCCCTTGATCTGGAGATTCTCACACAGAACTTTGGACTGTATGCATCAGTTTCCTTTGAACATAGTTGATATTCTCACTTCTGATAATGCTGATGTATCATATTTTTACTTTCTAAAAAAATCTAGCTTCTTATAAAGCAATGTGGGAATATAAAACATGTGACGGAGAAACCCCCTTAACTTTGGCAGCCAAATCTGGCCTTGTCGAAAATGTCAGAACCCTACTGGAAAACGGTGTCTGGCCCAACACCACAAACAGAAAAGGAGAAACTCCTCTTCTCATTGGTAATTTCTTCTTTATGTGGCTTTTGGTGTTTTCATTGCTTCTGGAGACTGAAATTTAGTTCACCCATCTTGTTAATTACATGGCAATTGACTAACAATGCCATTCTAAGCAGAGTTCTATCCTTTTAAAAGTCTTGGCTTCATTGGACTTAGAAGGGTGTAACTCTGTTTACGATTTCTCTTGAATGTTACATTTGTGCCATTATAAAAGTCAATGAACATAGAATTGCTTAATTAATACAGACGGCTCTGATTTGTACTCATGGCCCATGTGCTTTGTTGCACATCCCACTATTTTATTTTTAATAAATGAGTTTGATGAACTTCTTAGCTGATATGCATATCCTATATAGCACTATAGATAATATCATATATAAGATTATATTTAAGATACTTTTTCTGTTAATATATTTCTTATAATAGTGTGAAACAATTATTACTACTACTACTATTATTATTAGACTTGAAGAGACATTACAATATAAACAACATTTCTTCTTTAAAATTGTTTTGTGTTTCCCTTATGTTGCCCTTCCTTGACTCAAACAAACTTTTTCAGTTTGGCCATTAGTACCTAGATAATCTTCAATATCCATTCTCAAATGTCAGAATCTTTTTCTGCTATCAGTAACTAAGTGTGTGGCTTTTCTTTTTCTTTATGAACTGTACTATTCAAATAAGTTAAAGAAAACATCCTTGGACCTAAAATGATTCCCCCCCCCTTTTAAACTATATTTTGATTACCAAAACAAACCTGAATGTTTCCTGGAAATCTGACTTTTACAGAAAGTCAGAACAAAGCTCAGTTTCTTACAGTGCAGTCCTAAGCAGAGTTACACTTTTCTAAACGCATTGCATTGATGGACTTAGAAGGGTGTAACTCTGTTTAGGATTGTACTGTAAATTTGATTTTACCCAATTAAAACAAAAGTGTGAGATTTTACAGTTAACACAATTTCTTCTTTTAAGCAAGGTGTCTAAAATGGTTTCATCCATTTCATTTTCCAGCAGTAAGACAGGGCTCCTACAAAATGGCCTCTACTCTGATTAAATTCAACTGCACCATCAATCAGCCGTGTGTAAAACGCTGGTCTGCAATGCATGAAGCTGCGAAGCAGGGTCACAATGATATTATTGCTCTTCTTTTGAAGAATGGTGGAAATGTGCACCTGAGAGATGGATATGGGGTAACTCCATTAGGTGTGGCTGCTGAATACGGACACTGTGATGTGCTGGAACATCTGATTCATAAAGGTGTGTTAACGGGATTTGCTCTTCAGCATGTAGCAGCTTCTGCCAAACAAGGTTTTTTTCTGTCTCTTATTCTCATACCCTGCTTCAGAGTTGAAGACGTTCTTGAGCCTGTCCCCTCCCCAAATCTATTAAGAGAAGACAAAACTGTCACCTTACCATGTTGCCTAATCAAGATGTATTTAACTTCACCCTTCCAATTGTCTGTCCAGTGAAGCCCTACAAAATAGTTCTTAGTTTGTGACAAAGAGCTCCACAGCAGGGCCCAGCTAGAAGGGGGCCAGGTAGACCAGAGAGGGAATTCCATCCTTCTAGTCTGCCTGAGCAGCCCTGCCCTGAGCTTCCAGTGCCACCTGTGATTGGTGCTGGAGCCAGCACATCAGAAGCCTGCACAGAAGGTCCAGTGCACCAGGCTGCCGTGGCAATGAGGAAAGGGAAGAGGCACCTCCAGCTCCCTGCATCCTATTCCCTGCACCATGCCACAAAACGCCTCTGGGTAAGTTGGGGGCCCTTGCTTATGTGAACAAATCAACATGTTTATTTTCCTGCTTTGATATGTGCAATCAGAAGACCCAGATTTTTCAGGTTACCAGATTGTGCCAACCAAAGCTAAAATGTATGTGTGTTGCCCTGTTCACACAAAATGACAACCCCATAATCTCCCCTTATGCACAGTAGTTCATAATGACTGGAAAGGATTGCAATGGCATCACTTGTGTTTGATGCTGCACTGAGTTCTGAAGGGAGCAGCGGGACAGGAGTTCAATTAATGAATAAACTTTCAGAACAGCAAAAGCAGAAGAGATTCCCTTTTGTCAGTCTCTACCAATACAAAGCAGAAAAAAGACAAGTAATTAAAATGATATAACAACCATGTATTTATTTCTCCAGCACCGTTTTTTATTGCAAGGATACAGATGTGTGCATGGGTCCTCAGTTTTATCAACGATGCATAGGTATACATAGCCCCCGCCCATGACATTTACACCAAACAAACTACCACAAGGATTTTTATTGCTAAAACATCTGCCTGCAGCTATTCATTATCCTTTCCCCTTCCTTTGAGATATCTTTTTTTTTAAAGATAAGATTTAAAAAGTGTCTCCCTCTACTTCCACTTCTACCTTTTACTTCAATTATCAAATGGCATCCCATATCAAAAGTAATTCTGTTGTTTCTGATAAAAGTTTAGTCAAATCTCTTCAAAGTCCCATTTTTTAATGTGGCCCATAAGCCAAAATTATACTATAACCTAAATATTGCTGAGGAAAAGGGATGGTTTCACATTCCCCTGAAGGAAAGGAAACACAGAATGAAGATATTTCCCTTATGAATCGCCAACTGTATACTACACCTGCTGCAACTGCCTGGCATTCACCTACTTACATGTGAGTTTTGTACAAGCCAGAGAAAAACAGATGTGTATATTTGTATTCCAGTGGCACGGAACAAAAGCTCTCAAGTTTTTAGCCTATCTAACACTGGAAGAAGTGCTGCCATTCTATTCTGAAGAAGAAGGGCATACTAAAAACAAATAAAAATAAGTCAACTGTGCAGACAGATTAGGTGAACAAATCCTGTAAAAAATTGTTAGTATTCAACACAGATAATGAACTGTCACTCCAGCTACAAGACCTCTCAAATGTACATGTTGTACATGTTGTTTTTATTCTATTCTTAGGATATTTCTGCTATAAGAATTAAAAAACAAAACAAAGGTTAACGTTTTTGTTTTTATGCCACCATACATTTCTTGTTCTTTTGGATTAAGTGAGACTTCTTCCACTAGGTGGTGATGTTTCTGCTACAGCTGATGACGGCTCCTCAATACTCTTTGAAGCAGCAGGTGGTGGGAATCCAGACTGTATAGCTTTGTTGTTGGAGTATGGAGGCAGTGGGAACATGCCCAATAAGGCGGGGCACCTCCCTATACACAGAGCAGCCTATGAAGGCCATTATCTGTGAGTACATTTCTGTTACCTTTCCTGTATTTGTGAGACTAGCCCATTGTTTTTTAAGGGTTAGGCCATAAATGTAATAACTTATACAGCACTGCCAGCAAACATAGCACATTACAGAGTAATATTTTTTTAAATGGCTTGAGAAGTTGAGGGCTGTTCTGTTACTCAACAGCAGAGCTTGCAATGAAATGGCATTTCTGTTTGTGGCGGAGGGAAGGACAACTTTTGTTGATTCTTGCCTTCTGCTGCAGACGCCTGCTTTGCCCCTCCCCACACTGTTCTTGAGGGAGTCCACCAACCTGCAGAAGCACAATTTTGGAAAGCACAGAAGGCTGCAGAGGGACAATGAGATGGGCATGATTCCACTTGCACAAGTCAAGTTTATTTATTGCTTTGCTATAACTGGATTTCTCTCTCAGCCTATCACAGGATGTCAGTGTGGGATATAGTACCCCTTATTCCATCTTATTTTCAAAACCCTTTCAACCTGGTTTAGCTGAGAGACAGGACCTTTCGCAAAGCCATCAAAAGTTTTAAGCATGGGAAAGAGAGAGATAGTGTCTGTAGTCATTGAAAAAAATGGGTTCAGTGGGCCTGATCTAAATGTTTCCTTTAATACAAAAAATAAACTCAGAGGGGGATGGGTGGTTCCTGGGGCAGTGGTACCCTAAATACCTGGGATTTAACCCATTCCCCATTAGAAATCATGTCCCATCTAATCTGAAGTCCTGTGAGGTGTAGTAAGTGGGGGACAAGACAGGTGTAATATAGGTAGTTGTCTGGGCCTTATTCTCTGGCCCGATACTGAAACAAGCTACTGCAATGACGCTATAGTGATGCCATCCATCCTGACTTCCCAGCCATCTGTTAATTCATTTATCTTTCTCCTAGGGCCTTGAAATACCTAATTCCTGTTACATCCACAACTGCAATCCAGAAAAGTGGGCTAAGTCCCATTCACTCAGCAGCAGATGGCCAAAATCCACAATGCCTTGAACTTCTAATTGAAAATAATTTTGACGTCAATGCTCTCCTGGCTAAAAACATTTCACAAAGTTATGATGATGAAAGGAAAACAGCTCTTTATTTTGCTGTTTCCAACAATGATATTCTATCAACTGAAGTATTACTCAAAGCTGGAGCAGACCCAAACAAAGACCCCCTGAATGTCCTTCTTGTGGCAGTGAGAGCTGGCAATCATGAAATTGTAAGGTTACTGCTTTCTTATGGAGCCAATGTCAACTGCTATTTTAATCTTGTAAATGACACCCATTTCCCCAGTGCCATACAGTATGCCTTGAATGATGAGGTCATGCTAAGGCTACTTCTGAATCATGGATATGATGTTGGTATGTGTTTTGACTGCATGCATGGGGACATCTTTGGAAATTCTTTTGTGTGGTCAACTCCGGAGGAAGAAATATTACCAGGATGGACATCTTGTGTGATTAAAGATAATCCAGTAAGCACATTTCCTATTTCTTTACTATTCTTCATCAACATAGTCAAGTATACATTAGATGTAAGATTACAAACATGTCACTATGACTGAATAGTGTAATTCTAAAGGAAAATGATACCAAACAACTGGTCAATATGGGTATTTGTTCTTCTGTCTTATTGGCCAGGATGCAAAGACCAAGTGCAGGACAAGGTTGGAAATATAACTAAAGGCTATTGTAAAATGAAAAAGATGAAAAAAAATTGACACAAAGGTTGTGTTCTTGCCTCAGTTGAATCTAACATTGTGTAATTGGTCTAAGGATCTACAAGTATCTTATGGCATCGTAGGCATATTCAAGGCTAGCCGATTTAGTACTATTTTGTTTGGAAGAATTAATGTCTCTGTTTTAGTACCATTCACTTCAGAGTAATTAATTTCTTGGTCTTATCGTTCTTGGACACTAAGAATACTCTCCCAGCACAACAGATGCATTGTCCCAGTAGCTAATGCCTAGGGCAGAACCATCATTGAAACAGCAGCAACAATATGCTCAGTGCTATGTCAGCAAGAAGGCTGTCCCAGAAACAGTGCTGAAGCACTGAACAATGATTATGCAGCACTACTGGGAGTAGAATGAGATCACCAACAACCTTAACTACATTGCATCCCCTTTTGCCACTTGACTGCTAGGGACAAGGAAGTATTGGTGTTACCTCTGAGCATGGTGGTCCTTGTACAGATTCATCGACTGAGAAAGGGTGTTCTTAGGAGGGGGCTAGATTAGTTCAGTTCTGCCCTGTTTGCCAAGCATACCACTTTAGCTGTACCAGCCTGCTTGGCGCTGCTGTAGCATAATATGATTTATAGGATTACCTTTTGTTATTCTGCCTAAAATTCAAACTAGAGTGCTGCGTTTTAAGCCGAATGAACAAGGAGATCCTGTAAATTGTATTTGCCTACAGCAATGGTGAGCAGACTAGTGCAGTTAAAGCACTATGGTTTGTGGTCTGGGTTGCCAGTAGGGTGAACACAAATATATACCAAATTATGGGTTGGATCCAAATAATAGATTTTCCCCACCCTTTCTCCTGCAGCTCTTTATCCACCCAAGAAACTTTTCTTCTATTATTATCTTCAGCTCAAAGTCTAGCAGCTGAATTTCTGAACAGAACTCAAAAAGTTAGATTTACATTGTTTTAAAGTATGTTAAAGCAAAGTCATTACTATATTTATTTTGATTGTCTGGAGATCTGCTTCTCAAAAACTTATTTGGACTTCATTCCTCAGAGAGGATCTAAACTAACATTGGATGTCTTTCCTTTCAGTTCTGTGACTTTATAACTGTTCCTTGGATGAAACATTTAGTAGGACCTATTATTCGCATTTTGATAGATTACATGGATTATGTTCCTTTGTGCACAAAACTCAAGTTTGTCCTGGAGACACAGAGAGAATGGAGACAGATCCAGCAAATATTAGGTAAAGGTAGATCGTATCTCTCTATATAATAATTGTGTTTTTGGGTGGCACTCTCCTGAACATTCCACACGCTCCCAAATCAGTTGGCTCCCTGATATGTCACTCAGAAGCTGTCCCTATCCACTAGCTGCATTACCTCCAATAATCTAAAGAGTTTGCTGTTCCTCTCCCCCCAATAGCCAGTCGGAACACAGAGATCATTTGCATATGCGGCCTGATTGGCCTTTGCCTCTAACATTCTAAACAGTTTGTTGTTGCTGTTGGGAGTCATTGAATGTGTCCTGAGGTAAAACACATATACCAATTTTCCCTTAAACGGTCACTGAAGTTGCCAAAATACATATCCCAATCTTCCCTTAAATGGTCAGTGGAGTTGCCAATCTCCCTGTGGGGCCTGGAGATCTCCCAGAAATTACCGTGTTCCCCAGCCACAGCACATCATTTCCCCTGCAAAAAATTTCCCAGCTATTACAATGGCTGCTTTGGGCAATGGACTCTATGGCATTATGCCCTGCTGAAGTCCCTCCGCACCCCAAACCCTGCCCTTTCCAGGCTCTACCCCTCAAATCTACAGATTTGGCCCTCCCCTTAGTATTGCCAGCCTCCAGGCAGCATCTGAAGATCTCCAAGATCAGTTCTTCTGGAGAAAATGGCTGCTTTGGGCAATGGACTCTATGGCATTATACCCTGCTGAGGTCCCTCCACACCCCAAACCCTGCCCTCCGCAGGCTCTACCCCTCAAATCTACAGATATTTCCCACCCAGAGTTGGCAACTCTGTAACTGGCTATGGAACTGCTTTCCAGAGCCTTGGAACCCAGAAGACATGGCATAGGAGGAGGTGCTTTTCTACCTTAGCTGCCACTGCATAGCCCCAAATCAACATAAGTCAGGGGTGGAGGGCAAATCAACATAAGTCAAGGGTGGAGGGAACCATACCTGCTACCATGAGGCTGTCCTCTCATACGACCCACTTGGGGCAGCAAAATGACTTGAGACAGCCCTGCCTTATAGCTAAGCAGAAGGAAATAAACATGGCTTGCCTCCCTCTATTTTCCCCTTCCCTCTGCTGCTCCACCAGCCACAGCCGGGACACTCACTTGGAGCTTCCTTCTAGAACTTGTTGTATTTCTTCCCACAATGGGCCTTACTTCTAGTTATATTAGGTTCATAATTTGTGTGGTCTCAGACAGAGCTGGATTTATGCACAAACTAAGCAAGCAACCACTTAGGGCCTCAGATTATGACCAGCTTCTAAATACAAACGTTTTTACTAATCTCTCTCTCTCTCTCTCTCTCTCTCTCTCTCTCTCTCTCTCTCATGCAGTGGGCCTCTTAAACTTGGCATAGGTTAGGGTTTCAGCATTAATTAATCTGACCCTAGTCTCAATTAATCTTATTCTATTGAATATGACCTTTAAAGCCCTTCACAACCTGGAATCCACCTACTGAAGAACTGTCTCCTTCGATATGTTCCTGTCCCTGTCCTCAGGCGGCCATCTGTTGACTATCCCACCACTTAGGCTGGCCTGACTGGCATCAAAAGAGCCCAGGTCTTTTCCATCATGGCTCTGACTCTGTGGGCTCCCTGAAGAGGCAAGAGGGGTCCCCTCCTTAGAGATCTTCAGGTGGCACTGCAAAGCCTGCCTGTTTGCCAGGGTTTTTGAGGCAAGAAGGGGGAAGGAGATATGGAGTTTGCTATTTTATTTTTGGCTTTAACTGAAAATGTTTTTAACTAGCCTTGTAATGTGCCTTAAACCACAAGGAAAGGCAGGATATAAATGTTTTTAACAAATAAGTAAATAAAATTTTATTCTCTGCCAATAACCTCATTTATTTCTGATGGAATACCTATGCAGTGATTTTAAGCAATGGGAGTCAATACCACTGAAATACTGGTCGAATCTGCATTTGTCTTTCCCACCGGCGTCCCAGGCTTCTGACACCATCTTTTAAAAAGCTGTCTACATTTGGTGTCATTTTCACACCTCAACAGTGTTAGCATACTTTTGCATGTCCGCATATGTTTATTGCCCTTTCGTGGTGGCTCCACTGTCATTGCACCTCTGCACTGCTTTAAAAGAATCTTCTCCAAACAACATTCAAACAAGCATAGAGAAAGACGGCATCACAGCAGCACAAAACTGATTAAAAATGCAAAAGGAGATTCAACCACTGTCTAGGTTCAAGGGAACAAGGGATGCCTAGTATTACTCTAATCGGCAAATGAAAAGTAGAACCTAAGCAGAGGGATATAATGGCCAAGTGAAGCTCAAGATGTCCGATGGATGAGGTCTTGATGTACAGGCCAAGATGCAAGATGATAACACTTTACTATAGAAATCAAAACACAGCAAGTGAATGAGAATGGTTGTTTCAATCTTCATCGAGGCCCTTGTGCCCTGACAACTTGCTCTGGTGAATCCCAGGAATCAAGCCTTAAGGGTTGACTTCACAATCACACTCATTCCCTCTGCACTGTTTCCCTCCCCCCTTTAGTTTATTTATTTGTGTATTCTGTATGCATTCTGTATCTACAAACAAAACCTGCATTTTTTTTTAGCTAACTGGCTGCCAACCTCTCCCTTCCTCCCTGAATCTGCAAAAAAGAAAGGGGGGGGGGGAGACTGAAACATTTGGGAGCAGGGAATCTCCTAGTCCTTTATATTTACTGCTTTTTAAAAGTTTTCCTGAGTGTGAGGACATGTCCTCTTTTGTCTTTGGAGAAGGAGGGAAAGAAAACAGAACAGGGAAGGAATGTCAGCCTAAAGAGAGAGAGAGAGGCAGAAATGGGGGAGGGGCAGTGGACAACACTTAAATACCCACAGAAACAATTCTACTTTAGAAAGGATTAGCAATTCGAAAGCAGATGAGAACAGAGAATCGCAGCAAAAGGAGTTTTGGTAGCTGCAGGGCAACAGTGTGCAGGAAGAGGTTTGAATGCAGATTCCTATAAAACAAATGCGGAAATAAGAGAAAGCCCCAAAACAAAGTGGAAGTGGAAGTGAGAGAGAATGCAGAATAGACGAATAGGATGCACTCAGAAACCAAGGTGAAATATAGGTGCAGAAAGGGCCTAAGTCTTTGTAATTTACATAATACCAGAAGTAAATGCTGAAGCTATTAAAACAGTTGTACTAAGCCAAATGCCTTACAGATGCACAGGAAGTGATGTACTCTTGAAAACAGGTAGTCATGGTAAAGGGTATGTCCTCTACCCATGTCTGCTTTGGGGACTTTGTATTAGCAGGTGTCCAGGTCATAGTGGTTACCTGTTAACTTACCATGTGCTAAGTTGCTGGCAGTGCTCTTGAGTCACGTGGTGAGGTGAATTTTACCACAGCACTGACACAATCATTAAATTAATAGGAATGCACTTATATTTTTTTCTTGATTTGTCTTTCAGAGAACCCCCGCCCACTAAAGCATCTGTGCCGCCTGAATATACGTAAATGTATAGGATTAGAGAGGCTACAGAAGCCACTCTCAATGAAGAAGCTTCCTCTTCCACCTGTCCTTAAAGGGTATATCCTGTACAAAGACTATGACCTTTATGGAAAGGGACTCCATGATTTGCCGTGATTTCCAGACCAATTATTTTGTAGCTCAGCCATAATACAAATTACTTGGAAGTTGATTACCACTCTTTCTGCCTTCAAATATCCATGCCTAGGATCAGGGTGCCAGAATTTTAAACTGTGGGGTTGGATCCAAGTCTACTTCCTATAGATGGTTTCAAGAGAGAAAAATGAAACAAAATCCAAAGGTTTTCTGCCACATGTGCAGGCGTTAATGCAATTTTTTAATTATTTTATGTATATTGGTAACAATTGAGATAAACAGTTCAAGATAAAACACTGCCTCTCTCAATATTTATTATAACTAAACTCCATGTATTTTAACCTTAAAAGCATATCCTACAATACATGCAAATAGGTTCTTACCTATAAAGCCATATATGGCCAGGGTTCAGCTTACCTAAGGGACCGCCTTTCCCCATATGTTCCCCCAAGGGCACTACGGTCGGGGGCGAAACATGTTCTGGTTATTCCAGCCACTAGAGATGTCAAATATGCTGCGACTAGGGCCAGGGCTTTTTTGGTGGCGGCTCCTATCTGATGGAACGAGCTCCCGGAGGAGATCAGGGCCCTGCAGGACCTTATGCAGTTCCGCAGGGCCTGCAAGACGGAGCTCTTCCGCCAGGTTTTTGAGTAGGAGCCGCCACCATCACTGTACCATCACCGCGCTGCCAATTTTGGCAATGCGAGCTGGCCCTGGAACTGAAGAATGGACATAGCGCAGACTGATCAAGTAGAGCTAGTAGAATTTTGAAACATTGTATTGGAGACCCCATCTTGGATGTGGTTTTGCGAGCACCGATTTTAAATGTAAATGTAATCGATTGTTTTATCTGGTTTTATTGTTATGTATGGCAATTGCCTCCTGTCAGCCGCCTTGAGCCCATGAGGAAGGGCGGGATATAAGTCAAATAAATAAATAAATAAATAAAATAATATCTATTAATTAAAATATTTGTATCCTCCTTTTGGTAATATGCTCTAAGCTTTGAAGTAGTTGGAAGGGACCACAGGTATTTAGATTATTTATTTAAATATTTTTACCCCACTTTTCTCCCAAGTGGGGAACCAAAGCAGTTTACAATTTTATTCTCTCTTCCTCCATTTTATCCTCACAACAACCTCCCTGTGAGGTACATGAGACTGAGAGACAGTGACTGACCCACCCAGTGAGCTTCAGTGTACAGTGGGGATTTAAACATGGTCTTCGTCCAACACTTTAACCTAGGGTCACCAGATGTCCTCTTTTTAGAGGACATCCTCTTTGTTGGTGTCTGTCCTCTTGGGCTGTTTTTAAAAAACTGATGAGAATGTTTTCTTTTTGGGTTAGAAGGTTAGGAATATTCCTAGCTAGTAGCAATTATCACAGCTTAAATAGTAGGGGTATTTTAAAAGATTTGTCATAGTGATCACTTGTTTGATGTAGTCAGTCAGGAAATATGTCCTTTTTTTTGCTTTTCAAAATATGGTAACCCTATCTAACCGCTTTACCATACTGAGAGATAGAACAAAGTTTGAGTCCAGTGGTATCTTTAAGAACAACAAAGTTTTATTCACAGTATAAGCTTTTGTGTGCAAGCATATTTCCTCAGTAGGGTTGCCAAGTCCATCTGCCACCCCCAGCGGGGGACTTTGGGGGCATGCCTGGAGGGGGCGGGACATCCCTGACATCATGTTGGGGATGTCCGCCTCCCCCCCACCCGTGTGCCAGATCTCCAGAAACGGCAGTTCCCTGCACTTAAAGGAGCCGGCGTTTCCCTTTTAAATGCAGGAGCTGGCGTTTCCCCTTTAAGAGCAGCCACGTTTCCCTTTTAAGAGCACGAAGCTGGCATTTCCCTGCAAGCTTGCAGAGATCAGGCTTGGGAGGAAACACGGGTTCTACACACTTAAATGGAGAGAGATGGGTGGCTGTGGGACATATCCACGGGACTGCTAGAGACTACGGCGGTGGCAAAACGGGGTAAGTGAAACGGCGACTCTGTGGTGAAGCAGCCCAGCTGGAGAAGCCCTGGGGAGACATTTAAATGTCTCCCCATGGCCTCCGGAGTGCTCCCCGGCTCCCTGCAGACAGTCCTGTCCTGTCCAAGGACCAGAGCAGAGTGAGCCGAAGACGCTGGCTGGGGCTGACATGGGCGGGACTCCGCAAAGCAGCCAGCCAACCCAGCCAGCATCTTCTGACAGATGGCAGTTCTTGCGGCCAAACACTGTTGGCGCACATAGAACATTGCAGGACGAAAACTCAATTATTATAGGGAGAAATGGGGACCATTGATTGGGATGCTTTTAGCCATTTTTTTTAGCCATTGGGATTTGAGAATATCAGGAAATACCAATATTTTCCGGGTTCAATATGACCGAACCCAAAAAATACCAGATTTTATTTTGCACACCCCTATGAGGCTTTGAGGGCATAGCCACTTTTCGTATGTTCATACATTAGTGTGTGAGACAATAAAGATAGTCTAATGCCATTTAGTCCTGGATATAGAGAAATAATTTAATTATAGGCTCCTACTCTTCATAGCAAAAGTGAAAATGGGAACAGGAGTCATTAAGTGCTTATTTAGAAAGCCACTTCCCCTTAGTTTGTGTGGACTGTATGAATTCATCCAAACCACAAAATCAACACTGCACTGATGCAAGTGAGACACTGTTATCTCAAGTGGAAAGTATTTTTGGGGGCATCTCTTCTTTGCATTGAATCAAACCGTATGAAAAAGATACCAAGACAATTGCCTAGGCAGTAGGGCCAATGACACACACAAGGCATTCAACATATCATACCGGGTATTATTTACGAGGCACGGTGCAACCTCCACTGCTATGCAAGTCCTTTAGAAAAGAGTTAAGTCTGCAGAGCAATGGATTTTAATACAGAACTCCCACTGCTACCTGATTGGGATGAGGGGTTTTAAGTGTACACCATCCATTCTGCAAGGTAAATAGCAATCTCATCAGATGTCAGAAGCTAAGGAGGGGTTAGCCCTAGTTAGTACTTGGATGGAAGACCACCAAAGGAGTCCAGGGTTGCTATGCAGAGGTAAGCAATGGCAAAACACCTCTGAATGTCTCTTGTCTTGAAAACCCAATGGGGTTGCTATAATTTGGCTGTGACTTGACAGTAAAAAAACAACAACCTGTATTCCTTCTACCCAAAAGATTAAAACTTTTGAAGCCTACAGATCACATTGACTGCACTAATTTCCTCCTGTATTTCTGGGGCAGTGGTCTCCTCCTTTTACTGAGGAAACAGGCCCCCCCCCC
>NW_015168173.1:66901-91047 GCF_001447785.1 Gekko japonicus | reverse complement strand
TAGCATGCATTTCAATACAGGTCAGATTTCAAAATAAACAATGAGGATTAATTAATTACTTAAAGGGAAAAAATGTTTATTTATCGCATGCAACCAAAGATATTCCAGTTTGTATTCCCAAGTGCAGAAGTAAGCAGTGAACTTTGTTCAACTGAACTAAAATTAAGGCTGTTATTGGGATATAGACTATTTGCCCCCCCCCAGACAGAAGAAAGAGTCAGACAACCATAGTTTGGGAAACTGAGGGCCACTTTAAATTACATCATAACAGCAAGGGGAAACAGTAAACAGTGGCATGGACAAAGCCTGGGGTCCTATATCCCCCATCCTTGCCATACGGGCAAGCCACCCTGCCCCTGGGTGGAGCCAAATGTAAGTGGCTCACACCCAGCCAGCACATCAACGGGATATGCCATGAAGATCCCTCCAACACAATGCACAACCTGTGTGGGGGATCCGTCTGGCAATCCCTAAGGCAGTCTGCCATCCTCATCCCTGGCCACGCATCTGCAGGGATGATCCTGTAAGACCCCTGCACCCCCACTGGGTTGTTGACTGGTGCTTACCAAGCCACATAAACTCCCCCCAAAGATATAACTCTGCCCTAACTATAAAGTGACAAACTTATCATACGGTGGTGCCACCTATGACAATTCCACAATCTGCTAACTGCTGTGCAGGGTATGCAAAAAACACCCCTTCTCAGCTGCTAATCAGAAAAGAGGCAAACAAATTTCCTACCCAGCCCCCCATCAAGAAGAAGAAGAAGAAGAGGGGGAGGAGGGGGAGGAGGGGGAGATTGGATTTCACTCAGAGTCTCACAGTGGCTTACAAACTCCTTTCCCTTCCCCTCCCCACAACAGACACTCTGTGAGGTAGGTGGGGCTGAGACAGCTCTTGTCAGAACTTAGCTTGCCCAAGGTCATCCAGCAGCTGCAGGTGGAGAATCGGGGAATCACACTTCTCCCAGATTAGAATCCTCACACTTATCTACTACACCAAACTGGCTCAAAGGGGCAGCCAGCCTGAAGCCTGCACTACTGACAGGGTGGATGGGTGGGCCAGGCATGAGGCAAAGACTGGCAAGGTGGAGCACAGCTGACAGCTCTGCTCCCCAGCAGGGGCCCAGCTGCATGTAGCAGGCCAGCCTCCTTCTCTCACGAGGAGGCAACGGGGGCCCTCCTGCAGCACGTTGTTGATGGCTACAGGTAGGGCCGGAATAAATGGCTTGCTGTAAGAAAGAGAATCGTCCAAACAATAACCATGTCAGTCAGCAGTAGAACAGCCAGATTTGAGTTGAATAGCTCCTTTGGATCTGATGAAGGGAGGTCTGACACTCGAAAGCTTATACCCTGAAAATGTTGTTGGTCCCTAAAATGCCACTTGTTGAGCAATGGACTAATCTATGGTTTTATATCTGCTACACATGCAACACATGAACTGTGCATGCACATCTGTATACCATGGGCCAAAGGAAGCTGTTTGCATCACCTACTGTGAGAGGTTTCACATAGGGAAGCCTTGCCTGCATTTCATGTTAATGAAGCTTGCACACATTCAGCTCAGAGCATCATGGGAAGAAGAAGCACATGTTAGCCATTGTGAGCAGAGACAGCAACCAAGAAGGAGAAATTCCCCCATTGCTAAAGAGACGAGATGCTATTTTATATATCCTTTAATTTGTTGCCATCTGGTTGGCCCCCGTGAGGACAGAAAAAGGTGTGATATAAGTTTTGTAAATAAATAAATAATACAATATGCGAAAGTCACAGTACCTCTCTGCACTCTTCTATCGACTTCCACTGTTTTGAGGTAATTTAAGGAGCTTTTTCCCCTTCTATCACTACATTCTAGTCCAGTGTGTTACGCAAACTGCCTTATTTACGACAGTTGGCAACTAAATTTAACATGAGTCCTGGCCAGCTATACCAAGGTCGTGTCTGAACCCAGAGTTCCAGTAATGGAGATCACATGGGTGTTTTTCCAAAACAAATATTCTTTTTACTAAGCACATACAAAAACATCAGTCTCTCATTCACATACACTCAAGGTTCCTTAAGAGTTACAGAAAGATATTAAGATAGTTTCTTATTTACTTGGAGGTAGGTAGGTATCTATATCGGTTCATACTTGCCTGTTCCAGAAGTCTTGTCTGTTGCAAGGAAAAATTGGAGGGTAAGGAATAGTTCTAGGGGTAGTTACTAATTCACACTGCCAGAACCAGCTAGCTAGTGTGTGTGGATCTATTTGGCTGTGCATCCCAAAGAGATCCGGTAAAGACAAAGAGTTTTAAAGCAGGAAAGAGGGGGGGGGCTAGTAGAATGTGGCCAGCTGAAAGACCTGAAGCATGGTCTTTGCATTGATGGTAGAATGTGGCTAGCCCGACACCTCTTTGCGTTTTATAGTTGAAACTCCAGGTGGGTGGCACCTTGCCAAACTGTAATCCCACCTACTTACAAGTCCATCCCATGACCTCCATCATTGGTGCATGTAGAAAAGGGGCAGGTATTCTATGGGTTGGGCCAATATTTGAAACTCTACACTCTATCTCATGGAACACTATCTGGCCAGGTGTGAAGTCTAAGCTTCAGGACATCTCTTTGTTGTGCAGATGACTCTTGGCTTTCCCAGGCATACAAGGCATCAAACAAACCCTAACCGGAGTACAGATCTAAGAAGAAAATAGAAAAAAATGGAACAGTCAAGCAATTTCAAGAAATGGAATAGACAATAAGAACATAAGCATAAGAACATAAGAGAAGCCAATGTTGGATCAGGCCAATGGCCCATTCAGTCCAATAATCTGTCAAACAGTGGCCAAAAATACCAGGTACCATCAGGAGGTCTACCAGTGGGGCCAGGAAACTAGAAACCCTCCCACTGTTGCCCCCTGAGCATCAAGAATACAGTGCATCACTTGCCCCAGTGGCAGCTCCGCACTGGTGGAACAATCTTCCAGAGGACATCAGGGCCCTGTGAGACCTTTTACAGTTCTGCAGGGCCTGCAAGATGGGGCTCTTCCACCAGGCCTTTGATTAGGGAGCCACACCCAATAATCTGTGGCCCTAACATTAACATCATTGTTGACAGCCAATCAATCCAGACTCAATGTCAGCCAGCTGTCACCAGAGGATGCTGCTATGCCCGCCATCTGATACAAACTAGCACTTTATATTTTATCATATTTACAATGGCATTGTTATGATTGCCCGCCCACCCCTTGAATGAAACACAATGGGTTAAACTGGGAATTTTATTTATCCATAAGCTGATCTGCATTAAAGCATGAGTTGCATTGGGCCTGCACTGGTAGGGCAAACCCACCCTGGCTCCGAGCCAGGTCCAGGATCCTTCCGGACCTTACTCATCATGGCCCGCATGCCAGTGCACAGAGGGGAAGGAAGGGCACATGCCAACCCACAGCCGCAAAGCCTTAAGACTTGTCATATGCTCCCCACCCCAAAGAGACCCCCAGCTGAGTCACCCTGACTGCACAGCCCATAGGAACCCAGCATGAAGACTTCCCCCTATCACTGATATCTCAGGGTGCTTGTCAATTCCAAATCCCCTCAACCCATGCTTTTCCTGCCATCCCAGTTAAGGCCTAACCAGCTTTGCCTGGCCTATTTAAACCTCACCCCTTTGACCACATGAAGCAGGAGAAAAAAGGCCCCCGTGTGGCCAATCTGAGAGAGGCCCAAAATTCCTGCTCAGCCCCGCAAAACGGTGACCAGCTAATCCCACATGGTCCAGGAGGGCGGATGGGTGGGGAGCTTGTGCTAGACCAATCTGAGCATGGAGGGCGGCTGCCACCAGACCTAGCCAGCGAGCTCACCCTTGGTTGGCCAGCGCTCACATGCTGAGCCATGATTGGCTTGCCCCACCTGTGCTTCATCCAAGAAGATGGTGGGGGGGCAGGCAAATGCCGCTGCAAGCACCGGTCTTTTATTTAATTCTTGTTTTAGTTTGTGTAAGCTACCCTGAGCCTGCCTTGGCAGGGAGAGTGAGATGTAAATAAAATAAATAAATAAATAAACCCTAGAAACAGACCAAATTTGTAATACAGAAGGTTTTATGATGCCTCTAGACATGCACTTGTTAAGGCCTTGTTTTTCTGGTTGCCTTTCTCATTGTTGTTCAGTTGCTACAAGTCTGTGTACCACTGAGGAGGTTCAGAGAACATGTCTGCTAAAATGTAGTCAACATATTGTCTTCTGCAAAGTTGCAGAAAATCCACCATCCGAGTAGGTCAATTACCTTCCCAGTAATCAGCAAAGTAGTCATCATCACTTCTACTTATTTTCTCCATCCCTTGGGAGTTCCAGTGATCATGGGGGTGGGGGATAAGGTATTGCTGCTCCCTCTGCCACCCACAGCTGGAAAGAGAGACTGAGGAGAGCTGTCTGTTGACAGATATGTTACACTGTCCCATTGTGGCTTTGAATCAGTCTAGTGAGTGTGCCTTCCATCTCAAGATGTGCTACAGAGGAATGCTTGAATGTTAACATGAGAACAGATGAATTAGTGTCTATGAGAAATATTTTCATGGAAGATGATGCTACTTGTTGCCTCCGTGTTAGTGCTGCTGGTGCAGGTCGTGTGCAAATCTTCTTTTCAATGCTCCACCAGTCGCCCACCTCCTATTGTTCACAAGTATTATCAATCAGGAGACCTTCTCATTGCTGGAATCATCAGTTATGTGTTTAAGTTTTCTGATTCTGTCAAATTTGAAGTGCATCCCTCTCCCAGTTCCTCAGATTCAATTGTGTAAGAAGGATTTTTCTTCCATAGTATTGCTTTATTATGTTAAGTGTATTGCAATGGAAGGCTTAATGTGCTACGATAGTCATGGTCTCCCTCCCAATGAATCTTCATCTTAAGTTGCATGTGTTCTAGTAGCGAAAAAAATGATCTCCTGTGTTTTGAGGCTCACATGAAAAAGAACAACAATGAACTTTTGATTAATTGGGAATTGAATTATAAACTTTGCTGTGTTGTGACCAGTGGAACTTTCTCCCTGATTCAAGGATCCACCCACCTTTAAAATACACCTTCAACTGGATATGGCTTCTGTTAGATTAGCAGAACTGGAGCTTGGGTGGGGCCATGGCTCAGTGCTAGAGCATTTGTTTGGCAATCAAAAGGTCCAAGGTTCAATAACTGGCATCTCCAGGTGAAGAATCTGGCAGAAGGAGATGTGAAAGACTTCTGCCAGAGACCCTAAGGAACTGCTGCCAATTTGAGTGTTGTTGTTCAGTCGCACCGTCGGGTTCGACTCTTCGTGTCCCCATGGACCATGTTACACCAGGCCATCCTGTCAATTTGAGTAGACAATACTAATTTTGATGAAACAAGGGTATGATTCAGTAGAAGACATTTCAAGTGTCCCTGTTTCTCAAATGTAAGCTTCCTACATTGTATAGAACCAGCCTCTGGATTTTGACGCCCGTCATGAACATTTCTATAGAATATTGAGCACAAGAGAGATATACCCCCCCCCCCGCCACCAAAAACATGCACACCGGAAGGAGACTGCAATAAGCATTAGAAACTCTTTATGACAATGAGTACATGTGCTATCAAATAAGTTTCCAAACCATTCCACTTTTGAACTGACGTTTTGAGAAGTTAGAAGTCAGTTGTGTCAGCCCTCGTAGTTACCAGGCTTCAGCAATATAGAATTTGATCCTTTCAGTTTTTAGTGAAGTGATGTTGCACTGAAATGCATTAAATGCCATCTTCTGAAGTGAACTTGTTGTGATGCTGTTTACCACTCTCATTGCAGAGTATTGACTCAGCTTTACCAGAATATCCTGGCTTTGGTGTTTGCTGTCAAGGAGATCAATGAAAATCCTCAGCTCTTACCCAATGTTACTCTGGGGATCCACACCTATAATAACTATTTTAGTCCAAGCTTGACCTATCATGCTGCAATGGAACTTCTCTCCACTAAGGGGAGGCTCATTCCTAACTACAAGTGTGATAATCAGAACAACTTAGTTGCAGTTTTGGAAGGACCTAACTCTAATTTGTGTTTTTATGTGGCAGACATTCTGTGCCCTTTCAAGATTCCACAGGTAAAATGGCCTCATGGTTGATGGAAGTATTACAAGCCATTAACATTTCCTTTGCCTTTAGAAGTGATTTTAAGGTCTGAAGGCAGAAATTAGCCTGTTTGCAATACCAGAGGCACATCCTGCATGCTGAAAAAGGAACATAAGAGAGAGAGATTATTTAGAACTGAGAGACAAAATAATTCATGGGTATTTGTTTAGCTATGCAGACAGGAATCGTTACGATAACAGAAAACATTTTTGCCTTCTCTTAGAGCATGTTATTGTGTACAGAGACTCAAACATATTCTTCAGCAAAATCAATTGAAGTGTTTTCTGGTTTCTAGAGTACAGAATCATGTTTCCACACTTTCACTAGTTGACCACAAAGGATTGCCTAGTTTTTAGAGTGTTGTTGTTGTTGTTGTTCAGTCGCACAGTCGAGTCCGACTCTTTGCGACCCCATGGACCATCTCCCGCCAGGCCCTCCTGTCTTCTGCTGTCCTCTGAAGTTGGCTCAATTTCATGTTCGTTGCGTCGATGACACTGTCTAACCATCTCATCCTTTGCCGTCCCCGTCTTCTTTGACCTTCAATCTTTCCCAGCATCAGGGTCTTCTCCAGTGAGTGCTCCCTTCTCATTTGGTGGCCAAAGTATTTGAGCTTCAGTTTCATTATCTGGCCTTCCAGGGAACAGTCAGGGTTGATTTCTTTTAGGATTGACTGATTTGATCTTCTTGCAGTCCAAGGGACTCTCAAGAGCCTTCTCCAGCAACATAGTTCAAAATAATCTATTCTTCGGCGCTCGGCCTTCCTTATAGTCCAACTCTCGCAGCCATACATGACTCATGGTGACCATAGGGCTATGGGGTTTTCAAGGGAAGAGATGAGCAGAGGTGGTTTGCCATGGCCTTTGTCTGTTTTTAAAAGGAGCAAAACGAGGGCAGAACATCAGTTCTGAGACAGGTCATGAAGCAGTTTTGGACAAGTGCTGCAAATTCTTATTCTCTTTGATAATGTCGATATGAATTTGACCCCCCCCCCATCTTGCTAATTACTTTCAGATAGGAGAAGATGGATTAATGGTTTTGAGGAAAGTTTCTACTGTTGACTAAGAAAACCTTAGTAGTATAGCATGGATAAGATATTTTTTAAAAAACTGGCAAAATTTGGGGGCTGGTTAAAGATTTTGAGCTGCCTGAAGTGGGCAGTGAACTGTAATAAAAATGTTGAAAATGTTGTTGAGGTTGATTCAAGAGGGAATATCATTATGTTACCATTCTTATATGTGTCATCAAAGGAAGTGGAATTCCTTGCTGAAATTAGTGCACAGTAATGCTTCATAGGTTGAAAATATAGGGGTTGGATGCAAAAAGCTTTTTTCCTGGAACAAAAGGAATAAGAGGTCCCTTTGACTATCAATACTCTCTATGAAGGGAATCATGGCATCTGCATGAACAAAAACCACGTGAGATGGAGGCTGTAGTCTGGAGGAGAACTGGGTGAGAAAGTGTGGAATGCTTGTTGGATCCAACATATCATTTTTACATGAAAGCTTTCTCATATTCTGATACACTCACTGAAAAGAAGTCAAAGATTTTGTGCTTTGTTAGACCTTCAGAGTGTAATTCTTTTATGGTAGATAGTGTTGCTTGTTAACATAAAGTGTGTGGTGCTTCTAGCCCTGATGTTGATGTCCCAGGCTGGTCAGAGCTTGGAATCTGAGTATGTTTGGCCCCCTGATTAGTACTTGGATGGGAGACCACCAGGGAAGTCGAGGGTTGCTACACAGATGCAGGCAATGCAAACCACCTCTGTTTATCTCTTCTCTTGAAATCCCTTGTTGTTGTTGTTCAGTCGAGTCCGACTCTTCGCGACCCCATGGACAAGATCTCGCCAGGCCCTCCTGTCTTCCGCCGTCCTCTGAAGTTGGCTCAATTTCATGTTCGTTGCATCGATGACACTGTCTAACCATCTCATCCTTTGCCGTCCCCGTCTTCTTTGACCTTCAATCTTTCCCAGCATCAGGGTCTTCTCCAGTGAGTGCTCCCTTCTCATTTGGTGGCCAAAGTATTTGAGCTTCATTTCCATTATCTGGCCATCCAGGGAACAGTCAGGGTTGATTTCTTTTAGGATTGACTGATCTGATCTTCTTGCAGTCCAAGGGACTCTCAAGAGTCTTCTCCAGCACCATAGTATCCCTAAGGGTACATTGAAATCCCTAAGGGGGCACCATTTGTTGGCTACGACTTGATGGCGCTCTCCACCACCACCAGCACTCCTGGATTTCATTCCCCTTATTTTAAATTGGTTCTATGCATATCTTCATTTGTGAAAAAAATATATTGGGTTTTTTCATATTTGTTTGTCTCTATATTATATGAGGAAAATGTTTTCCATTAAAAAAAGAAAATACAAAATGGAAACAAGTATACTCGTTCCAAAGACACAAAGGCTGATGTTTTGGTTCTTACATAATCTTGTTCCTCACCTCATGAAAGACAACAAGCGGTTTTGAACTCAACCGTGTTTCCAAGGACCTGTGTGTGGTACGTGTCCACTCTTCAGAGAGGGAGAGCCCAAATTTAAGTGAACTTGAACCAACCACTAGGTCTCATCTGAGAGTGTTCCTAGACATTCATAGCTGGAGAACTGAGAACATAGTGTTTTTGGCCAGACACAAAACCTTCTCTTGAGAATTATTCTAACTAGGTGCCAGGTTTTCCTGTTTCCAGCAGAAAACAGTACTTCAAAGTCCAGATATGAGTATGACAACATGTTTAATATATGTTCATTTCTGAGGCAAACTTTTATTTTTTTACTTCCCAATGTTCAACTGGAGCTAACATGGATCTCTTCACTATAAGATGGTATGGATTACAGTTTTGTAAGTATGCGAAGAGATTTGAACAGTTAAAGGATTATTTACATGTTCCAAAACTTCCATCAAGTTACAACCGATTTGAGAATGTTGATTATTGCATGGTGTTAATATGTGTTATGAATGTACTGTTGTATATGTTGTTCAAAATAATTAAAAACACTTATTTGAAAGAAAGAAAAAAGTTACAACCGATTTAACCCCTGATCTGGATTGCTGAGGCATGCCTGATCCTGTCAGATCTTGGAAGCTAAGCAAGGCCAACCCTGGCAAGTAATCGGAAGTGAGACCCCCAAAGAATACAAGGGCTCAGGACACAGAAGCTGGCAATCAAGCCACCACTCTGAAAAACTTCCAAACCCCAGTAGGGGTTGCCAGAAATCACCATGGCATCCAGGTATGCAAGCAGATACACACTCACACCAGTGTTCCCTCTAAGCACATTTTTATATTAGCTCAGGAGAGGTGGCTCCAGAGCAAACTGATTTATGCAGTAGCCAAATCACTTGCTCACAATTTTAATTCCAGTAGCTCACAAAGTAGAATTTTTGCTCACAAGACTCCACAGCTTAGAGGGAACATTGACTCACAAACCATCCCAAAAAAGTTACAACTAATCTACAGTGCCCCCAGCAAGAGGCTTTTAAAGCAAGTGAGAAGCAGAGATTGTTTCCTCGTGATTTCCTCTGCAGAGTTGTCCTTGGTAGTCTCTCATCCAAATACTGACTCTGCTTCACTTCTCAGATCTCAGGATATTGGGCCAAGCCAGGCCACTTTCCTTCTTATTTACATACTCAGGTTAATTAATAAATACTACTCTGTGAAGGCAACATTGGCATTATGGATTTTGGTAGCAAGTGTTAAAATCTGGTATGTATATCATTTGTCCCTGGCACATTCATCATCCCAGGGCATTATTTGATAATGAAATCACTATCTGCTGTCTCCTTTATTTCCTTCAGCTCCTCTATGGCTCTGCTCCAGCCATGACCAACAAAAATGAAGCAGCTTTCCTGTACAAGATGTTCCCCAGTTGGGCCAATCAGTACACGGGGATTCTGAAATTACTGCTTTATTTCAGATGGATATGGGTTGGAGTGATCTATGTGGATGAACATGAGCAGCAATTTGTCGAGGAGGTGCTTCCCATCTTTTCTAAGTGTGGTATCTGCTTTGATTTTATAGAAAGGTTTCCAGCAATCACTTTTTTAACTTCTTTATCTGAAAAGGTAGTCGGAAACAATGACTTATCGACACTTGTCATGGAAAGCACAGCCAAAGCAGTGGTGGTACATGGCGAAATTCAAACCATAATAGTTTTGCGATTCTTGCTGAGGGCTGCAGAATTTAAAGAGATACCCATGAGGACAAAAGCCAAAGTCTGGATTCTGACAGCCCAGGTGGATTTCACCTCAATTGCAGTTCAAAGAACCTGGGACTTAGACTTCATCCATGGTGCTTTATCCTTTGCAGTTCACTCCAGGGAGGTGTTAGCATTTGGGCAGTTTCTTCGGGCAAGAGACCCTGCCTCTGAAAAAAAAGATGGCTTCATTGGGGACTTCTGGAAACAGGCCTTTAGCTGTTCACTCCCTGGTACCACAGGAGCTATGATTGATGAAGACATCTGCACCGGGGAGGAGAAGCTGGAGAGTCTTCCTGGGTCTGTCTTTGAAATGAGCATGACCGACCACAGCTACAGCATCTACACTGCTGTCTATGTGGTGGCACATGCATTACATGCCATGTATTCGTCCATGCTCAACCACAGAACACTGGCATATGGAGGGAGAAAAAAGCTTCTGAATCAACAGCTGTGGCAGGTAGAAGGCACTTAGTTGCAGGGTCCTCAACAAAAGTGGATATCAGGCAGACAGAATTTGTGTACAAGGGAACCCAGACTGCAAAATTCACCCTTGACTCAAAAACAGACACTTTTAGCAATTATACTTCTGTCTCACAACCATTCCATGCTTACATTAAAGGGTGGGGGTATGGCTCGGAGGCATAGTATTTGCTTAGCATGTAGAATTTTTATTTGTTTGTTTTTACTTATCTCCCACCCTCCCCTCAAAGTCCCAGGTTCAATCCCCATCATTTCCAGTTAAAGAATCTCACAGTAGGTGATGAGAAAGACTTCTGCCTGAGACTCTGGAGCTGCTGGCAATCTGAGTAGACAGCACTGACTGAGCCCAAGGGGTACTCACCAAAACTGCAGATCAGACAGACAGAATTGGTGAACAAGAGACCCCAAACTGCAAAAGGCACCCTTGGCACCAAACTAGACATTTTTAGCAATTAAACTTCTGTTCACAACCATTCAGTTGCTTACCTTAAAGGATGGGGGTGTGGCTTAGAGGCATAGAATTTATTTAGCATGAAGAAAGTCCCAGGTTCAATTCCCAGCATCTCCAGTTAAAGCATCTTACAGTTGGTGATGAGAAAGACCTCTGCCTGAGACCCTGGAGAGCTGTTGCCAATCTGAGTAGACAGTACTCACTGTGTCCAAGGATCTGATTCAGTATAAGGCAGCTTCATGTGGGTTCAAGTGTGTCCATTAAGGGGTTTGTGATTTGATTATATTCACTGGGCTTCACTGCTATAACCAAGTACCACCTTTCTTACAAATGTATCTAGTTCCATGGATTTTTGAAAAGGGTGTCATTCAACAACAGTGCTGGGGACCTGGTTTCCTTTGATCAAAATATGGAAATGGTGGCTGGACTTGATATTATCAACTGGGTCACATTTCCCAACCAGACCTTTCTCAGAGCCAAAGTTGGAAGGATTGACCCCAAAGCTCCCGAAGACAAAGTGCTCACCATTCATGAAGATGCAATCATTTGGCCCCACATGTTTAACCAGGTATATGCTTTTCAGAGTATATCATTTCATTTCCTGGAGCTCCGTTTGTGGTTCCTACTTCAAATTCTTGAACAGTTTTGCCTTTGTGGTCTGCCAGTCAGTTGAGTCCTAATCTGATCACTCTTTTTTTTTTTCAATTTAAAATCATACCATTGCAAAATTTTGAACATGTATTGCATTAAGCCATTTGCGGTCTATTCTGCATCTTTGGTGATTTGCCCAGGAGTAAGCCATACAGCAAACAGTGGGTCTTAATTTCAACTAAAGCAAACAGGATTTGTAAGCCTTGTGGTGCTCTGATCTGGATGGCGCAGGCTAGCCCAATTCCATCAGATGTGGGAAGCTAAACAGGGTTAATCCTTGGATGGGAGACCACCATGAAGTCTAGGGCTGCTACATAGAGGCAGTGTAGAATAGATGAGATTATAAAGGTGTTTCCCCCCCCTTTTTTGATTATTAATATTTCTCTGGTTTTATAGATTTATTCTTAATAAGATTTTATTAGGATGTAATGAAGGCCTGTTATATAGAAGACCTTTCTTTGTAGGTCAGGGCTTGTTATATAGAAGGCCTTTCTTTATAGGTCAGCAGACAAGACAATAACATTCTTTTGGTACAGAAGAAGGTATAAGGTTCATGGTTTTTTAATTGTTTAGGTTACAACTTCACAGTGTCTGAGTCAAAAAGGATTTTTAGCCCTGTATCAGAGAAAAACACCTTTGGGTATGAAGAATCCTTGGTCAATATTATTCAGGTTAGGTCAAATAAACACTTGATGCTGTTGTATAGACACACCTTTCTTTACATTTGACCAATAAGGGACTTTTTATTCAAATGATGTTTAATTTTTTGTAACCAATAATGTTTTTTGAATATTATTTTCATGATGATGGTATGATGATGTCATTTCAAGTATATAACGACATGTTTCCTTGCTGTGCTCGGAAAGCAGTCAATTTTTGATAGGCTTGTTGGCCTAACTGTCTTTCAGGTGTATTGATTGCAATTAAAACACTAAGATTTTCCTCCTCGTTTTGACTCCATTTTTTGACTGGGAATTTATTTGTACAACAATTTGGCGCCCAACATGGGGCCCTGCCGCTGGTGACTCGGATTTTTGCTGCTGGAAGCGGGGGGGGGGCAAGATGCTTTAAGGAGGGTGCACTTGGCTGTCTTTTCAGCTATCCTTTGGCCTCAGGCCTGCTCATGGGTGTGGCTGTCATGGGCATCAGTAGGTAAATCCCTGGAGTCCAGTGAAGAGGAACCAGCTTCTGTACGCCGGCCAAGGTACCTTTTTGGGTGGCTCTGTAAATCCTTTGTCAGTCTCCCTTACTTTGGAATAGGGGTGTGACACCTGAAGGGTTTCTGGTTGTGGTTTTTAAAGTGTTTGGGTGATTTGGTTCTGGTGGTTGGGTCTCTGTGGTGTTTGTGCTTGTGTGTGTGTGATTTGTTGTTTCCCCTCTGTGGTTTAGTTTCCCTTGTTTGTGGGTTGCTTGTGGGTTGTGTGTTGTCTCTGTTAAGATGGAAAACTGGGGAAGTAAGATTAAGGTTAGGACTCCCTTGATATGAATGGTTCAGAATTGGAATTCTGTGGTGGGTCAGGAAGAGGTGGGAAAGAGATTTAATGATTTGCAATACCCAGTTGATAAGCTTGCTATGTTTTGCATGACAGCTTGGCCAGCAGGAGTCATTTAGTAGAAAAAGAGGTGCAGAAGCTCATTAGCACAACTCATTAGCATAACTTATTTGCATATGCCACACACCCCTGACATCACTGGAACTGTGTCAAAAGGCAACATCCAGCACTCAGGCTCTACTGGACTGTTTTGGATTGTGAGCTATGGGGGGGGGGGTTGTGCAGATCTGCCCTCACAGAGGAGGGAGAGCTTTTGTCTGAATAAATCTTGGTCTTAAAGGTGCCACTGGACTCTTTTGGATCTGCCCTCAGATCTGCCCTCAGAGAGGAAAGAGAGTTTGTACCTGAATAAACCTTGGTCTTAAAGGTGCCACTGGACTCTTTTGGATGGATGGCAAGTGCAGGAAAGTGTGTGGCTGCTTGTGGGTTGAGGAGGGCAGTGCGGAGGATGCACATGGCCTTGATCAGGTAGGGGGCCAGGGTGGTGGAGAGTGCAGGAGGAGGCCAAGGAGGTGCAGGAGGCGGGGGCAGAGCTTCTTGCAGGCCTCACGGGAGTAGCTGGGGCCCAACTTGCAGAGGCACCACACCAAGACCGGCATGAGGACATGCCATGGCCCAGGCAGTAGTAGAGCAGCTTGAGGGCCAGCTCATGGCAGCACTCCACTGGGTTGGCCAGTGGGCTGGGAAAGGTGAGGGGGATTGCTGGGAACAGGGGGTGGGGCTTGCTGCATGTGTCCACCCCCTTGGCTCCTTACTGCTGGAGCTTCGCTCCTGCGCACTCCTACAAGAAATGAGCCCTGTTGGCCAGGATATCCCATTGAGGGAGGGAAGTGGCCAGCTCATGGTCCATTCGATGTCCAGCTTGTGAGAGCCTTGAGGGTTTTTTTGTAAAGACCATGGCAAATTGGAAGAATGTGATTATGTTGAGTTTTGGCTACCTGCTATGACCAGGGGAACATTGTGAGATAATAATGTCCCTCTGTCAAAATCTTTGCAAATTACTGTAAGGGAAAATCTCAAATATGGCTCTGTTAGCCTGTGTCCCAGATCTGTCGAAGTGCGTGCTTTAGAATGAAGAGAGGAAAGGGAAAAGAAGGGGGAAGATTCAGGGAGGGGAGAGGTTGCTAAGCCAGTCTCTAAGGATTTGCAGTTGCCTCCCCCTCGAGGATCCTATGGACCTTTTGTCTTTCACATCTGTGCCATCTCCACTTGTGAATCTTTTACATCCTCCAGCTCCAGCTCCCCTCCAGCACATTCCTCTGTGCATCCTGCACATTCCTCTGTTCCAGCTCCAGCTGCTGGTCCTACTCATTCCTCTGTTAGTCCTGCTCAAAGTATACCTACAGGGCATTTGGTGCCGGTTAGAACTTCACCTCCTGTAAAGGGGGGGTAGGTCCTTCTTCTCCTCTGTCTTCTCCAACATTTGTAGCTTTGAAGGGGGCAGAGAGGGGGATCCTTTGGGATTCAGCAGGGGTCATTTTGTAGAAAAAGAGGTGCAGGAGCTCATCAGCATAACTCATTAGCATAACTTATTTGCATATGCCACACCCCCTGACATCACCGGAAGTGTGTCAGCAGGCAACACCCACCACTCAGGCTCCACTGGACTGTTTTGGATTGCTAGCTATTGGGGGCAGGGAACGTGCAGATCTGTCCTCGCAGAGGAGGGAGAGCTTGTACCTGAATAAAATTTGGTCTTCAAGGTGCCACTGGACTGTTTTGGACCAGGGGGCCGGGGGGAGCTCTGCAAGTTACCTGGCTGCTTCTTGCTCTGTCTGAGGGCTGCTGGGAGCAGGGAGTGGAGTTTTTGGCATGTGCTTCCCCCTGGGCTCTTTACTGCTGGAGCTCCGCTCCTGTGCGCTCCTGCAGGAAACGACCCCTGGGATTCAGCATATAGGGAAGGATGAATTTGAAACTTTTGATGTTTCCAGTTTATCTGATCCACTTTCTTCTTTCCTTCATCCTTTTTCTTTACAGTCCCCCCCTTTTGACATTCTTAAGGTTAAATCTGTGACTCCTGGGGGGGGAAGGCACAGGGGAGGTCAGTGGTTACTTTCTCAAATAATCCTTCTAAGGTAGACAAACAGATGCAGGGATCTTTTGCTACACCAGATGTTAAACCAAAGAATTTAACCCTAGGTTGTACATTTTCTAGCACTAACACTAATAATACTGTTCCTTTGACCTCTTCTCCTGATGAGGGTAAATTAGAAGCACAGTTTGTTAAGTTTGCTCATTTTGTGATCCCATCGAGAGAAACCATAGTGCCTGGTGGCCAAGTTGTTTTTGTATACCACCCCTTCTCTAACACTGATTTGTTGTCATGGGAGAGGGTTTTCCAAAATACAGAGAAAATCCCGAGAAAGTGGCCCAAGAATTTGAGGATCTATGTAACATGTATCAGCCCACATGAATCGATGTCCAGCAGATTTTGAATCAGATTCTTTCTCCTGAGAAGCAGTTGGTTTTAGAGAAGGCTCGCTCTATTTGTGAGACTGATGAGAAAACTAAAGGTAATTCTGGGGCCGCAGAAATCAGCACTATAATTCCTACTTCTAACCCTACAACTTGGGGTCATGGGACAGTAGAGGGGAGAGAGAAATTTGCTGTTTATAGAGCCTATATTGCAAAATGGCTGAAGGAGGCTATTCCAAAGATTACCAATTTAAATAAGGTTTGGGAAATAAAACAGGGGAAGGATCAGGACCCATCCTCATTTATGAGGCATTTAATGGAAGGTTATGGGGCATTTAATGGAAGGCTTTCGGAGGTGGGGTAACATGGGCCCCGAATTGGAGGTGAATAAGAGAACTTTGAATGCTGTTTGTTGGGAGTGCAACAGCAGCCAATGGCAAACCACCCCTGAGCATTTAGCATCTTCAAAAACCTACAGGATATCCATATGCTGGCTGTGACTTGATTGCACTTCCCACCTTGTGATGGAAGTCATGTTTTCTTGACATCTGTATAGTATATGAAAATCTGTCTTCTAGTGCACAACGTTTATACCCTGCAGGGAGGGCGGGGTATAAATTAAATAAATGAATAAATAAATAAATCTTGTGTCACACTTGTATCAACCTTCTAGTTACATAGAAGACTGACCAGTGAAACACAAACTCTTGAAATATATCTCCAAAATGTAAAAAAGCTCAGTCATCTCTTTCGTGTATGGACAGGTGCAGCCTCTTTCTCTGTGCAATGACAGATGCCATTCAGGCCACAATAAGAGAACAAAAGAAGGGAAGCCATTCTGCTGCTATGATTGCTTTCCATGTCCAGAAGGGAAGATTTCAAACCTGGAGGGTAAGGATTGCATACACCAAGTTTATAACATAAACTTCTCCTTACTTATTCTAACACCACATCTGAAATTTACAATTGCAAGGCTGGCTTTTTATGTTAGATAAAGCTTTGAATATATTTTTGCTTTTTAATTTGAGGGTTCTTCCCCTCAAAAAAAGAAAAAAAAGTTAGAAGGTGTGAATCTTTGGGAGAGGGGAGGTGAAGGATAAATTTGGTTTATATTTTAAAAAATGAGTACGTTAGCTTTGAAACCTGATTTCCATTTTGTTTTCAGTGGTGTGTGGGGTTGATGATGTGATATAAAAGCTGTTACAACCTCTGGTGTATGTGTGATTTTGTGTGTTGTATGTGTGATCAAACAGGTGATTGGGTGGAAATGAACAAAATTATGAGATGTTTGGATAAGATGGAAGTGTTATTAACTTCCAGTTTTGGAAATTGAAAGATGTATTTAGTGATGAGGCTTACTTAACCAAGGACAGAAGTCTTGTATGAACTGTGCTGCTCCTGTATCATTCATTAGCATGACTTTAAAACACACACACACACACCTTAATTTCATAAGAATCATGCAATGTTGAGGTTTCCATATAGCAGGCCTATGTACTCCCTGGTCATATAGATGAATGCAAAACACTATACAAAGGTCTTACATGTACCTATATGCATATTTCTTTTGTTAGATACTAATGACTGTTTT
This sequence comes from Gekko japonicus, assembly GCF_001447785.1. NCBI lineage: Eukaryota > Metazoa > Chordata > Lepidosauria > Squamata > Gekkonidae > Gekko > Gekko japonicus. The sequence goes on along the minus strand of NW_015168173.1, from coordinate 73,610 downwards.
CAGTGCCCAGAAGATCAATATCCAAATACTAATAAGGACTTATGCCTGCAAAAACCTATAAGTTTCTTGTCTTATGAAGAACCTGTGGGGATCACCTTGGCCAGTTCTGCGCTTTCCTTCCCTTTTATGGCAGCTTTGGTGCTTGCTGTCTTCATTAAGAACCAGGACACTCCCATAGTCAAAGCCAACAACCGGAATCTCTCCTACCTTCTCCTCGTCTCCCTCCTGCTCTCCTTCCTTTGCGCATTGCTATTCATCGGCCGACCTGAGAAGCTGTCGTGTCTCCTTCAACAAACTACTTTTGGCATTATCTTCTCCGTGGCCATTTCTTGTTTGTTGGCCAAGACCATCATTGTGGTTCTAGCTTTTCTAGCCACCAAACCAGGCTCCAGGATGAGAAACTGGGTGGGGAAACAACTGGCCAGCTCCATTGTTCTTTGTTGCTCTTTTCTTCAAACAACTATTTGTACAATGTGGTTAGTAACGTCTCCTCCATTCCCAGATTTTGACATGCACTCAATGACTGAAGAAATGATTCTGAAATGTAATGAAGGGTCGGTCACCATGTTTTACTCTGTCTTGGGCTACCTGGGCTTCCTGGCCACTGTCAGCTTCACTGTAGCTTTCTTAGGTAGGAAGTTACCTGATAGTTTTAATGAAGCCAAGTTCATCACCTTCAGCATGCTGGTCTTTTGCAGTGTTTGGCTGACCTTTGTTCCAACCTATCTGAGCACAAAAGGAAAATACATGGTGGCTGTGGAGGTCTTCTCTATCTTAGCCTCCAGTGCTGGCTTGCTGGCTTGCATATTTTTCCCTAAATGCTATATTATTGTTATGAGGCCGAAACTGAACACCAAGGTTCAAATTATGAGAAGACCAAATGAAAGAATATAAAAGTCCCCGACAACAATGCAGTAAGCCTATACTCAGTCTCACAGAAAGAAAATTACTTTACTTTGACTCGATTAACTTATCCCTTCCAGCTCCTGCTATCCCCATGGAAAATTAGAGCTCTGCTTACAGGAAACACAGCCTTGACTGGAATAAATATCAACACCAGGTATGGGAAGAAGTAGAGTAAAGAAAGATGCCAAGAATCCTCCTTACAGACATCCTAAAAAGAGTAATATGGAAATAGGACTCTCAGATGAGTCAGACCTGGAGGCTTCTCTGTTAGACAAAATGGCAGCCGGGGGGGGAGTAACCCCAACCAAAGCGAACAGACTGTGATATTGCAAGCCCTAAAAGAGATAAGGAATGAGATTAAGAATGATATAAAGTCACTGAGTGGAGAGGTTGGACAACTAAAAAAAGGAATTTGGATTGTTCAAACAAACAATTGAGCCAATAAATAAGAAATTAGATGAGTTTACTGCAGCCTTCAAAACAACAGAGAGGACAGCTGAATCAGCACATCAGTTGGCAAAAAAGAATGCAGAAGACATCAAAGAATTTCAGGAGTTTGAGATATGGGCTAAGACTAAGATTATACTCCAGGAAACAAAACTGAGAGAAAATAAAGCTAAACTTCATGGAGTATCTGTAAATTCTGGTGAAAAAGGAATCTCACTGCAGCTTTAAATAAATGGCTGACTCAAATCCTTCTCGCAGCAGGAGAAGGAGTGTCTCCTGAAGGGATCATCAGCTCCACCTTCTGGCTAAACATCTCCAAAAAGGCTCCTGAAAATGCTCAACCAGACATAATTGTCGAGTTTAAACAGCTACAGACAAAAAATAAACTTTTTGCAATCACAAGAGACAAGCAAGGTCTGAGTCTGGAGGACACAATTGTATATCTTTTTCCTGACATTCCAGCAGAGGTAATTAATGCAAGAAGACATCTCAGGGAAATGTCGAAAACCCTCAAAGAAAAAGGAATTCAGTACAGATGGCTGCTCCTGGGACATTTAGTCGTCAATATGGAAAATAAAACGTTCACAGCTTTTAATGAGATTACAGGGGGAAATTTAGTAGATGCAGTAACTAACTTAAGGAGTGGAAGTGTCTGAAATGAGATAGTATGTTTGGTAGTAGAGTGATAGAAAGTAATTCATAAAGTAAGTTAGAGTTAGTATGTTAGTATGTTAGCATATAGCGTAAGTTAGATTTAATAGATAGGATAAGTGTGAATTATAATATAGGAAAATAGACAACAGGAATGGAATTGTTAAACCAATGGCATAGCAAGGAGGGGAAGGGTGTGCCCCGCCAAAGACCTCCGAACAGAAAGAGGAGGGTTTCCTTCTGTTGCAGAGGCTTCTCTGCAGCACCCAGTTTCGGAGGCAACCCTCTTCATCTTTCCTTTCTAGGTTTGGAAGAAGATACAGTATAAGTATAAAATAAGTGTGTATGGAGGGAATCCAGCTAAAGAAGAAAAGAAGTCCTAGATAAATTAAGGAAGAATCTAATAATGTTTCGATAATGAAATAGAGGAAGTTGTACGGTGGTCGGGTTAAGCGGGTAAAGAAAGGGAATAAGATAACGAGGATGGAGATTATTTATATGCTTTCAATGTTTAATATGATTTCTAGAAAGAGGAGAATATAAGGAAAATGAAGTGTTAAGATATGTATAAAATATATGGATACATGTACAGTCAATAAAATATTAATACAAAAACTTATCCTTTTGCTTTCAGTGGGTTGTACTAATGTCTACATCTAGCTAAACTGAAGTGAGTGTTTTCTGCTGTGTCATTTATGTCCTCAATAGAGTGTAAGCAGTGAAGCCCAATAGGGAAAAGGCATCAGAAAGGAACTGGTCCACCACCCTGGGATTCTGCCCTAGCTGAAATTCTCTTTTTCTCAGATACTGTTTGCCACCAGGGAGCCAAGTGGGATAGCAGCTAGTTTGTCTTCCATCTTGCCTCATTTGGTACCACCCAAAATAGTAGCCAACTTGCTATGCTTTGGATACCCTGGGACTGGCCTTTCGGTGGAATTTTGTGAGGGAAACTTTTTCCCACCCTTCTGAGGCGATACCTCACCTCTCTTGAATAAACCCTGTTTGTATTTTAACTTCTCTTTTTGAGGGGTAAGAAATTTAAGACCCATGGGTTTGTCTTGAAATGTTGTTTCTGTTTATTTTGCCTCTTGGTTTTTCCTCCCTTGTTAGTTGCACTGAAGGACTGGAGGCACTGCTTCTTTCTCCACTTCACCTGCCCCCCTCCACTGAGCAACCTAAGTCCCACCATTTCTTCCCTCAACATGGTGTCAGTAGGAGTCTGTGTGGTGACTGTTGTATGATGCTCAGCCATTTTGGAAGCCTCTTTTTTGTGGGTAGATGTAAACAAACAAACAAAACTATGGAAGCACTCTTGGAGCGAATCAACGTTAAGGTGTTTTATCTCTACTGAATTCACATCACACTTTCCCCTGAAAACAAAATAGGGATGACAAACTGAAAGTTTCCTTTTCCTCGGTCAATCACCATGATGGTCAATTTCCACCATCTTGGGAAATGTATTTCATAATTATTGCTATGAAAGATGCTTTTTTCCCCCTTTCATTTTGTTTCCGTGTCCGATTGTTGGGTTTTTATTTTACTGATTTTCACTACTGATTCCCAAAGTGTTTTTTAATGACATTTATACAATATATTCCAGTTATAAACATAGGTGATCAAATAATATTAACAATGAATGAATGTAAAGGGAGAGAATTAGTTGTAAGGTTACAGAGATAATGTCTTCAAGGTATGAGTCACACAAAGGTAGCATGGATTGATATGACAGAATACACCAAAAAGTTTGTCTGAAGGATGCATCCTGTAAGAAATGCCCAGACTGAGACACTTTACTCAGAGTCACTGTGGTGTCTAATATATCCAAAATGCCCCCCCCCAAGAATAAGGCCCAATTTAAGATCCATGGAGAGAGAAGGTATAGTCTTTTAGATGGTATCCCATTCCTTTGGCAAAATAGCGTTATCTAATTCCTTATTTCATTCATTTCTGATACTCTGCAGATCATGTTTATTAATTGACATCAAATATGTACAAACAAATATTGTAGGTTTTGTTTTCTGCCTCAATTTGTTTAGAATTTCTAAGAGCAAAGGGGACTCTGAAACACTTAATGCCCCAGGGTAATATTTGGACATCAAGAAATGTTCAATTGCAAGTTTTGCCATTTTGCATTAGGTGACAAATCATAGGAGACCTCAGCTGAGAAAATGACAAAAAGTCATCATCCTTATCTATTAACTGATCCAATGTTAAAAAAAAAACCAAAAAAAAATGCTTATCAGTTCAAGCCTTCCACACAAAATATTTCTTCCCAGTTTTTATTTCTGGATTGGCCAATGAAGTTAATTTTGAATGTGAAAATGGATCAAATTAATATTGTGATGCCAATGCACACCATTGTTTCTAGTTGCAGAAACTGTAGGTGGAATGAGAGAGATCTCTCTCTCTCTCTCTCTGTCTCTCTCTCTTCACGCACAACTTCTTCCTCCTTTCCATAGCAGACTATTGGCTAGCGTCAAAATTGCATTGAACATGGTAGTTCCCCGTGCCTTCCCTTCTCTTGCATTTTTCCAGTTCCTTCTTCACTTTATTTTCTTACAGATGTGCCTTAAAAATCAGGAACGTTTGCAAAAGTGCTGTTGTCTTCGGTGGCATCTCCATACCAACCTCTTTTTGTTGCTGCTGCTGTTGCTTATGCCCTAGAAGATGGGGTTAGCATGTATGCGAGTAAGAATAGCTTTGCAGTCCCAACGGCATGTGAAGGGGTGAGGGCTCAGGCAGCCCAATACAAACACACATGCAGTGACATTGTTGGGTGAAACAGGCCACTGTTTTATTGACAACAACAGGAACACAGGGTGCAGTGTAGCATGCAGCTTTGGGTATGGATACATACAGGGGTCATTTTGTAAAAAAAGAGGTGCAGGAGCTCATTAGCATAACTCATTAGCATAACTCATTTGCATATGCCACACACACCCCTAACATCACCGGAAGTGTGTCAGAAGGCAACACCCACCGCTCAGGCTCCACTGGACTGTTTTGGATTGCTAGCTATTGGGGGGGGGATGTGCAGATCTGCCCTCACAGAGGAGGGAGAGCTTGTACCTGAATAAAACTTGGTCTTAAAGGTGCCACTGGACTCTTTTGGATTGCTAGCCTGACTGAGGGCTGCTGGGAGCAGGGGGTGGGGCTTGTTGCATGTGCCCACCCTCTGGGCTCCTTACTGCCGGAGCTCCGCTCCTGTGCGCTCCCATAGGAAATGATCCTTGGATACATATCTCGGGTAACCCACCTGATGGCTGATGGAACCCTTAACCCCAGGCTGCCTGCTGGAAGGGTGAACTTGGAATGGCAAGTATGGTGGAGCCACATGGGCATATGCCTCCGTGTGGATCCCTTACTACCTGATTTGGACCTGCTGCCTCTTGGCTCCACCGCAAGATGCCTTGAGGATCCCTTCCACAGGAAGATGGGCAAGCAGGCACAGCTTCCCCACAAATGGATCTGAACCAATGCCTAAAACCTCCTAAAGCTGTAATGTTTTTTTAAAAAAACAGCTGGCAAACAGAAACAAAGTGCTACAGAGCATAGGACCAAGGAAGGGGTGGCTGAATATAAACTGGTGAGATCCTGTTGGCCATATGGACTTTTAAGGAGGCAGGAGGTGGTCTAGAACAGCTACCTGGCCAGGTCCCCTCCAGGTCCACCCACGCCCTGCCAACGAGGCAGCCAGCAACAGGCTGAGGAGGAAGGGAGCTGCCAGGTACCCACCAGTCACCATCAAGGCACCACTCATGTGAACCAGAGCCACAAGGGCACCCCACTGGCATGCCTACAATCCTGCCACAACCCTGCAACTGAAAAGGCATCCCCAGGTAAGCCTGGGGCAGCAGCATATTGTCCCTGTGGAAAATGGCCACTCCTAAAAGGTTCACCCCAATATGGGGGCTGCAACCTGGTTTGTACAAGGTTTTCCTCTCAGCAGACTGCAGGTGAGAGGAGAGGAGTCAATTACTCGCCCATCCAGTTGGTTGTTTTCAAGATTTTGGTAAGTAAAGTTTAGTCATGGAAATGTCTCTAGTAGGATGAGGGCAATGATGTGGACCGGGGAAATGCTGTGTGACAGTCCCCACCATATTTCTGCTTGACAGTTGCAACGGCACCTGTATACCCTGCGTCAGAGGGCAGCCTGACACAGGCACCCTAGTCCCTGAACCATCCCAGGGTCCCTTAAAAAGCATTGCTCCTGAGTCTGTGGCCAGTCCTAAAAGGGGATACACACACATAGGAATGTAGGAGCTTGTCTAAAACATGGGCCCTGGTGGAGCTGGAAACAACATGGTTCTTGTCTATGTGCAATCTGCCTCCCCCCCACCCCACACGGGAGAATCAGGGGTCCCTGCATCCCAGCACGTCCTCAATATGGAGATCTCCTTTCTCTGAAAAGGCTCCTTTTGTCTCTCAGGTGTAAATGCATTTCTCTACATCTGTTCTTTATTTTTTTAACCATAATATTTTATTAGGTTTTAACATAAAACATATCAAATACATACAGGTTCTCAAGCGTCAGTGTAGCAATTAAAACCTGAATAAGTCAAACAGTGTACAAGTTTCCAGCATCTCTAAACATACATTAGTAGAAGTGAGCTAACTTAATAACAACAATGAATATTTCGCTTTACTGATAGATTCCCAATCAAAAGATTCAAAGGTTAACTTATCAACAATTGGATACCATTTA
>NW_015168173.1:63987-66520 GCF_001447785.1 Gekko japonicus | reverse complement strand
CCTTTTGTCCAGTAAATGTGAAAAGAGGTGAGTGTTTGGTTACTAATACTTTCTTAAATCGAAACCATATTTTAAGGGTATGGGTTAAGAAAGGGTTATTGATAGCTTTAATCGTTCTTATTGTGTGTGGTGTCCAAAGCAGTTCCTGGAAAACAAATTCTGTTTCTGCTTTTTCTTCTATCCAAGCCCAGTCCAGAACATCAGAGCCGTGGTATTGTCGACAAAGAGAGGCTAGAGTTACAGTTCTATAGTAGCTGAGCAAGTCGGGAGTAGCTAGACCCCCCTCTTTTTTGGGCCTACTTAGAGTTGCGTGCGGGATACGGTGTTGTTTGTACGCCCAAATAAAATCATTGAAATCTTTCTGCCATCTCCTAATTTGCTGAATAGAAATAGTAATAGGTAATGCCCTAAAATAAAAAAGATATTTGGGCAGAATATAAGACCGAATAATAACAGTCCTATCGAAGAAAGAAAGCATTTTTGCACTCCATGCCTTAAGCTTTTTAATGTTTTCGTCGTGTAATGATGAGAAATTGATCTTGAGTAGGTTATCTAAGTTTAAAGGGATCTTAATTCCAAGGTACTGAATATACTCTGTAGCCCATTGATAGGTATAGGTCCATTTGAGTTTAGAAGAGATTTCACCGTTTAAAAATATGGGATAAATTACTGATTTCGATTGGTTTATTTTAAGACCCGCTATACATCCAAATATGTGTAATATCTTATGAAGTTCTGATAGAGATTGGCAGGGGTTGGTCAGATATAATAATATATCATCGGCGAAGAGGCTGATTTAAAAACTTTTGTTTTTGATAGTGAAACCTTGGATCTCGTCAGATTGTCGTATTAAACATGCCAGAGGTTCCATGGATAAAGCAAAGAGAATAGGTGAAAGAGGACACCCCTGACGGGTGCCTCTTTGAAGGGTGAATTCCGTTGAAGACAGCCCATTAACCAATAGCTGAGCCTTGGGTTGATCATAGATGGCGCTCATTGATCTTCTGAAGATAGGCCCAAAATTCATAAACTTGAGTAAAGATTTGAGATAATTAACTTCTAGGGAATCAAAGGCCTTCTCTATGTCGATCGTTAGAATTAAAGAGTTGGAATGTTTGGAGCGTCTACCGTAATGGATGAGATTTAAGGTTTTCCTGATATTATCCGAGATGTCCCTTTCAGGCATAAAACCCGTTTGAACTTTGTGAATATAAAAGGTTATAAGTTGTTTGAGGCGTGCCGTCAAAATTGATGTGAATAATTTATAATCGATATTAAGAAGGGAAATGGGCCTGTATGATTTCGGATCCGATAGATCTTTTTCTTTTTTGGGTATTAAAATTATGTTGGCTTTTTTCCAAGACTCCGAAAGTTGACCTAAAGCCAGGATTTCATTGCAAGTGTCAGTGAGCGGTTTACTGAGCAACTGAGCAAACACTTTATAGTATTCAGACGTAAAGCCGTCTGGCCCTGGTGACTTGTTCTGTTTGAGAGATTTTGTGGCACGCTCCATTTCCGCAATCCCTATAGGCCTTTCCAAAGCTTCTTGGTGATCAGATGTCAATTTTTACAATTGCGAAATGGAGTCTAGAAATTTTTGAATGCTATGAAGGTCGGAACCCTTAGAGGCATAGAGAGACCTATAAAATGATTCTAGAATTTTAATGATGTCTTTAGAGTCAGAGCAAATTTTCCCTGACGAATCTCTAAGGGCATGAATGAAGTGATTTTCGCGTTGCTTCTTAAGTCTCCAAGTTAGATACCTTAGTTTTCTAGGAGATTGTATGGTGTTAGATTGACGAAAATGGAATTCCGATTTTTTGATGCTTAGAGCATCCAGAGCCTCTAACTGTTTTCTAGCGTCCTGCAGAAGTTTAAAGATTTTCCTACTACAGGTAAGTTTGTGCTTTTGTTCTAGTTCTAAAAATTTTTGTGTAAGTTCTAATCTGACTTTCCTTTTTTCTTTTTTACAGAAGGCAAGGAGAGCAATACATTTACCCCTGACTACGGCTTTAGAAGCTTCCCACAAGATTCTTTTGGAGATGTTATTTTGGTCATTTAATTGAAAGTATTCCCGGATTTGATCTTGTAACTCTGATTTTGCCCTTTTGTCATTTTGTTTAGTTTTGTTTAGTTTCCAGAAGTGTGACTTTTGCTTATTATTTAAAATCTGCAACAAGCAACGTACTGGTGCATGATCAGACCAGATTTGACTACCTATTTCAGAAGAAACACAAACTTGTAGAAGATCTTGCGAAATCAAAATATAATCTAATCTAGAATGCATATTATATTTATGGGAGTAGAAGGTGTAATTCTTGACATGTGGATGTTGCATTCTCCAGATGTCAATCAAACCAACTGTATCGAATAGATTCCTAAGTGGGGTTTGCGAATTGCAATTAACCCATTTACCTGAAGATTTATCCATATGTTCATCCATAATAAGATTAAGATCTCCCCCCACAATGATAGAACCCTGATGGAATAGGTAAAGTTTATTAAAACACTGAGAGAGAAAATTATATTGATT
>NW_015168173.1:58453-63673 GCF_001447785.1 Gekko japonicus | reverse complement strand
AACAATATGTAACGATCTAATAGCAATCTTGGCATAACACATTGCCCCAGACAGTTTGAAACCAAATGTACAACCTATTTTACTTATAGCATGGTGATTTCCAAGTGAACCATCACCACTTGCTAGAAGAACATTAGTAACCTTTAATACCGTATAGAATAAAAAACCCCACAAACTTTCCATAAAACATTGAGGCCTAGAGAACCTACAAGTACTAAATTTTGAAATATAAGCTACCCACCCTTGAGAACCACCTTCACACACCCCTCCCCCCCCGTAATCCTCTTGCGTGAGAGAATCTCCCACACCTGCCTCCTTGGAGACAGAACTCAGGATTACCACCCAAAAAACCCACAAAACAACCAATGCCATTGAAATGGAGTTTTACTGAGTCTCCACCACCACCCTCCCCGCCATCATAACATGCAAAGACAATCCCGAAAAAACTTCCACGAACACCTGTGCCATGGTACGCATGAAGACAAATAACAATAAGACCATTAAAAACCTGAAGAAAGAGTTTAAAATTATAGTTATAAGTGATAACAATATTATTACATTCAGCTTCATGTTTGTTTCTACTCCTCATAAATATGCTTTTTACAGGATAATTTATAGAAGAAAACACCTTCCAACTCCTAATGCATTCACTTTACAGAGAGCTACCTGGCCAACAATGTGAAATGGAGAGCAAATGCCAGCCAATTTAAAGTAGGCTTGTTGCCACATAAAATTATGGACTGGCTGCTACGAATAGATATTTAAATTATTGGCTTGCTCCTATTCAAGAAATGCAATGGAACTGATAATTCATAGAAGAAAACACCTTCCAACTCTATAAGAACTTTATAAGATTACTCTTGAGGAAGACCTTTGAAATGAGTGTAAAAACCGGTGTACTCATCGAGTAAAGAGAGGAAAATGCTGGACTCTGTTGAGAAAATGAATAAGTTGGACTCTGTTTCAATGCAAAATTGAGATAATGAATAAGTTGGACTCTGTTTCAATGCAAAATTTATTAAATGTGTCATTGTCATTGTTCAACTGTAAGTATTGCCATTCTACATAAGCGGACTAATCATAGCTAGACCTCAGCTGAGAGAATGACAAAAAGTAATCATTGTCCTCTTTCAACTCATCCAACGTTAAAAATCCCCTTATCAGTTCAAGCCTTCCACACAAAAGATTTCTTCCCAATTTTTATATCTGGGTTGGCCCATAAAGTTAATTTTGAATGTGAAAATGGGTCAAATTAATATTGTAATACCAATGTACACCATTGTTTCCTAGTTGCAGAAATTGTAGGAAGAATAATATCAACTCTAGCATAAGTAGAACCTAATGCATTCCACCTATCAAGGGGCACCAGACAAGAGGCCTCTGGGAAAGAATATCAGGTATCATTTAATTTAAAATCAGTCTCAACTGTACGTTCCTTGTTTTTAATGGATTTAACCATCACTTTAGATAGCTGGATCTTGGTTTGTTTTAAAGCTGTTCCTCCTCCCCCCTCTTTCTTTCTTTCTTTCTTTCTTTCTTTCTTTCTTTCCACTGAGGTCAAGAGGGGCAATTGTCCTGAGAAGAAAAATTGAAAAGAAAATAAGGCCTCATCTTACCACAGATTTTCTGGTGATTGTTAGAGCTACATTTGTCTCTTCCAGGTAGTTATAGGAATCAACATTCAGAACTTATGGTAAGCAGCCAAGACTTTACTTTCATTTTTCATTTTTTTTCCCAGGCAGACTCTGCCCCCCTAACCCACCTGCTGATCATCTGGCACTGCCTGGCAACCTTAAAAGCAGGCCCAATTAGTAATACAGAAGGTTTTATGATGCCTCTAGACATTCACTTGTTAAGGCCTTAAAGGATGAGGGAATAGAGAAAATGCTTATTAAATTTGCAGATGACACTAAACTGGGAGGGGTAGCAAATATGGAAGAAGACAGAGTCAAGATACAGGATGAACTTGACAGGCTAGATATATATGGGGATATATGTAAAGTTCTGCATTTAGGTCGGAAAAATTAAAAGCATAATTGTAGGATGGGGGAGACTTGTCTTGGCAGTAGTATGTGTGAAAAGTATCTAGGAGCCTTAGTAGACGATACACTGAACATGAATCAGCAGTGTGATGTGGTAGCTAAAAAGGCAAATGCAGTTTTGGGCAGTATCAACAGAAGTATAGTGTCCAGATCACACGAGTGATGGTATCGCTTTGCTCTGGTTAGACCTCACCTGGAGTATTGTGTATAGTTTTGGGCACTACGTTGGGGTCAGAAAGCAATTTTTCTCCAGGCCAGTTCCTGGAGGACCTTTGTCATTTTCTGGGTATGGAATAGGGCTCACTGAGGGTGGGGAGAGGTATTGTGCAGGGGGTTGTACTAGATGACCCTGGAGGTCCCTTCCAACTTGATGAGTCTATGAGTTAGGTTAAATTTTCCCTTGTAACATTCCTCAGGTCCTTTGAAGGGTAATATTGCTGGTTTCCGTAACTGGAGCATCCTTGTGGTTCACACTTATTGACAATAACTGTAAGATATTGGGATTTTCTTACCAGGAACCTCAGGAGGATTACACCAATTTCATAATCTCATAAACTCATAATCCTGTTACCTTCTCTAGGAGTACATTAATTTCAAAGAATAGAAACTCATTTTGAACATGTAAGTTTTGGGATGCAACACTATAATTCGTGGAAAGTGCCTTCAGATTACAACTGATTTATGCTGACTCAATAAGGTTTTCAAGGCAAGAGGCAATCAGAGGTGATTTGACATTGCCTGCATCTGTGTTGTGACCCTGGACTTCCTTGATGAAATCTGAAAAAATTGGGCTAGCCTGAGCAAATCCAGGTCAGGGCAACAATGCAATTGATGTATATATTTTCCCTTCTTATCATTATTTCTTTATTTCAGTATCTGTTGCATTCAATATTTCCCACTGGGGTTTGATACTCATATTCATTGTAAATTATTATTTGTTTTAAAATTAAAGTTATTGAATATATTAGTGCTATTTGCTTAAATTATCTATATAGTTTACACTGCAACGATTATCCCACTTGGAGTTTCTCAGTGGCATGATCCCAAGCACAGCCTTTCTGGGTTACCAGAGTATTACTCTCCTCTCCTCCTTTTCTCAGCAGTCAGGCCACCCCCCCCCCACCTGGTTCAATCCAGCCCATTATCTTCCAGTGGATGCACATTAGTCTTAAAGGTTGCTGTTGTGGAGGTGGTTTTCAGTGCTTTCTGCATATTATCTTCTCTTTGCTATTCAAATCTGGCCTCAGCAAAATTATATAGCATTTGGGGGAAAAGATACAGCCTAGTAACCCAGCACTGGAGGCCAAAATAGAGAAGATCTCCACAGCCACCATGTATTTTCCCTTGGTGCTCAAATAGGTTGGGACAAAGGACAGCCAAACACTGCAAAAAACCAACATGCTGAAAGTAATGAATTTGGCTTCATTAAAACTGTCAGGTAACTTTCTGGCTAGGAAAGCCACAGTGAAGCTGACAATGGCCAGGAAGCCCAGGAAGCCCAAGACACAGTAAAACATGGTGACTGACCCTTCATTACATTCCACTACAATTGCTTCAATAGCTGAGTGTGTGTCAAAATCTGGGAATGGTGGACTTGTTGCCAGCCAGACAGTACATATAACAGCTTGTATAAGAGAGCTGAAAAGAACAATGAAGATGGTCAGTTGATTCCCCATCCATTTTCTCATCCTGGACCCTGGCTTGGTGGTCATGAAAGCCAGAACTACAGTGATAGTTTTGGCCAAGACGCAAGAAACAGCCACTGAGAAAATGATGCCAAATGTCATTTGCCGAAGGAGACAGGTCACCTTACTTGGGTGACCAATGAATAGCAAAGCACAAAGGAAAGAGAGTGTGAGAGAGATGAGGAGAGAGTAGGTCAGATTCCGGTTGTTGGCTTTGACTATGGGAGTGTCCAGGTGCGTAATGAAGATCCTGAGCACCGAAAGTGTGATGAACAAAAAGGAAAGAGCAAAAATGACCAGACTGATCCCCAATGGTTCTTCATATGACAAGTAGCTTATACCTTTTGGAAGGCATTGATTCTTCTCATTATTTGGATAGTGATCTTCTGCACATGGAAAACAATCATCCATATCTGAAAAAGAAAATGTTATTTTCATACATGGAAACACTATACATGGTGCATATCAGGTAGTAAGTATTAACTTTGGAAATCCTCAGTGATGGATGCTACGACAACCTCTGAAAGACATGCTTCTAACTTTTTTTTGCGATGGGCAAAGAAAGCCTTAATGGCCATCAGAAAGTGACAACTGAAGGTATATGTGTTCTTTTCATTTGATAAACAGGTAATTGTGATTGCCTCCACCTTCTTTGAATATGCTATGATACCTCCTTTTCGCTCTCTGCAACAGGAAGACCAGTACTCCTGCCTGGTTCTAGGTAAAACCATAAAGGTTTTGCAAAATGCTAGAGTGTCCACCATGTCACTTTCATTTTCTACCAGAAGTGATGTAAGCATGCCAGCAAGACTCCAGAGTGCTTCCCCTCACCCTGTATTTACTCCCAGAGGTTCCCAGCTGAAGCTTGGTATAACTCTACTCCACAGTCCTGTGTTTCTATATCAGTTCTTTACATGTAAGGGTATATTTTGTTCTTTTAAAAATATTTTTTACAATTCATTTAGGTCACTGATATAACACCACTTTTAAAATGCTCAGCAGAGCTCCCAATTATAAACAGAACAATTAATCATGAATTCCTTAGAACTCATTTCACAGAATTTCAAAGTAGGGTAAAAACGGAAATAAAAAATGGATCAATTAAAAGCCCTTCTTTAGATGCCAAAAATGTACATATTTGGGACAAAGAAATCAAAGCTCAATGGGGCTAAGTGATCACTCCCCAAATAAGAACATAAGAGAAGCCCATGTTGGATCAGGCCAATGGTCCATCTAGTCCAACACTCCGTCACACAGTGGCCAAAAATAGCAGTGCCATCAGGAGGTCCAGCAGTGTGTCCAGGAACTAGAAGCCCTCCCACTGTTGCCCTCCCCAAGCACCAGGAATACAGTGCATCACTTGCCCCAGCCTGATAGCCACTGATGGACTTCTGCTCCATATGGTTATCTAATTCCCTCTTGAAGCTGTCCATGCTTGTAGCTGCCACCACCACCTGTGGCAGTGAATTCCATGTGTTAATCACTCTTTGGGT
>NW_015168173.1:26327-58033 GCF_001447785.1 Gekko japonicus | reverse complement strand
GGTTTTTTATGAGACCAAGGTAAGATGCGGCATTTAAAATTGGTCCCAGCTTTAGTCTCTTATAATAGGAAGGCAGGGATGCATAGTGGTTTTGTGCTTCGATATCCTTAAATCTTTGATATATTAAGTTCTTTGCGTGCCTATCGACGTGTATTTATAGTTAGGATTTTTGGCTCCAATGTGCATCACCTTGTACTTGGCCACATTGAACCCCATTTGCCACGTTGACGCCCACTCGCCCATCCTCGACAGATCCCTTTGGAGTGCCTCACAATCCTCCCTCCACTGAGAAAATTTCTCATTTATACTCACTCTCGGTTTCCTATTAATTATCCAGTTTTTGATCCACAAGAGCACTTGTCCTTTTATCCATTGACTATTGAGCTTACTTAGGAACCTTTGATGAGGAACTTCATCAAAAGCTTTCTGGAAGTCAAGGTAAACAACATCTATTGGGTCCCCCTTGTCCACATGTTTGTTCACCCCCTCAAAAAACGTTAACAGTTTAGTGAGACAAGAACTTCCCTTACAGAACCCATGCTGAGTCTGCCTCAATAGGTTTTGTTCATCTATGTGCCTACTAATTCTTTCCTTAGTAACAGTTTCTACTAACTTACCTGGTATCGATGTCAGACTGACTGGCCTTTAATTTCCCGGATCTCCTCTGGAACCCTTTTAAAAGATGGGTGTGACATTAGCCACCTTCCAGTCCTCAGGAATAGAGGCAGATTTTAAGGAAAGATTACATATTTTTTTCTGGAGATCCACAAGTTCACATTTGAGTTCTTTCAGAACTCTCAGATGTATGCCATTAGGGCCTGGTGATTTATCAGTGTTTACATTGTCTATCAGTTGATCGGACCTCCTCTCTCTTCACCTCAATCTGACTCGGGTTTTTCAACACCCCTCCCAAAATCACAGGTTCTGGAGTGGGCAAGCATTTCTCATCTTCCACAGTGAAAACAGAGGCAAAAAATGCATTCATCTTCTCAGCCATTTCCCTATCATCCTTCACTACTCCTTTTACCCTTTGGTCATCCTAAGGCTCCACTGCCTCCCTGGCTGGTTTCCTGCTTCTAATGTATTTGAAGAAAGTTTTATTGTTGGTCTTTATGTTTTTTGCTATATGCTCCTCATATTCCCTTTTTGCGTGCCTGATCACAGACTTGCATTTTATTTGTACAGCCTGTGTTTTCCTTTATCAACCCACTGAGACTAGCTTTCCACCGCTTAGAGGAAACCTTCTTACCTTTTACAGTTTAACAACAACATACTACTACTATTGGTAGTAGTACTATAGAAAGATGAGAAGCCTAGGAATGCTCTGATGTTTCAGGAGAAAGAAGCTATGTGATCTAGGAACATATCTAACCAAGCTCCAGGTAGCTTCCCTACTCTAATAGATCCCCCCTTTCCAACCCCTTTGCTCTTTACCCTCATATTGCTCACTTTTTCTGCTTATATCCCTCAAAGTGTCCCTCCAGGAAGCATCAGGTTTACTTATATTTGCATTAAAAACCTTAAAGTCTAACAAAAACAACAGTGTGAGTTGTTCACTTCTCTGGTGCGTGTCAGAAAGAGGTATTTGGAAACTGATCTGGGTGTCCCTACCTAGCCCCATCTTATCAGATCTTGGATGCTAAGCAGGGTCATACCTGGTTAATACTGGATGGAAGACCACCAAGGAAGTCCTTGCATTAAAAACCTTAAAGTCTAACAAAAGCAACAGTGTGACGTTCACTTCCTCTGGTGCATGTCAGAAAGAGGTATTTGGAAACTGATCTGGGTGGCCCTACCTAGCCCCATCTCATCAGATCTTGGATGATAAGCAGGGTCATCCCTGGTTAATACGGGATTGAAGACAACCAAGGAAGTCCAGGGTCACTATGCAGAGGCTAGCAAAAGCAAAGCTCCTCTGATCATTTCTTTCCTTGAAAGCCCTAAGACGTTGCTATAATTAGGCACTTTGCACCATCATTTGTTACCAAATCACTGACAAGTGTTTCAAGAGTTCTAAATCAGCTGCCACCACTTAAGTGACTCTTCAGATAGTCTGTTACATTGATGTCCGTCTATAAGATGATTCATCACAGAAAGTATTTTAGAAAAATTCTTTACATAACTTTTCTTACCTTCCTTATTTGAAATCTTCCCTACAGGACATGGAAGGCAATCATAGCAGCAAAATGGCTTCCCTTCCTTCTTTCTTCTACTGAAGCCAGAATGGCAGTTGTCATTGCACCGAGAAAGTGGTTGTGTCTGTCCACAAATGAAAGAAGATAATGTTCTCAGAAACTATGTTTTTGACTTAGTGTGCCAAGGGACAAACCATGTGCAAGTGTTCAAAAAGTACAACATTTGACCTGAGAATAATTGGGATGCATTGATGTGATGGACCTTTCATCACTGCTGAAATCCAGTTTGCATACAATGCACTTTTCAGGCAGGTACACACATTGTGTCAAGGACTTGTCCAAAGCTGTATCTATTGCAAGATATTCAAGTACAGTTTGCACAAAATGTTCTGTTGTTTGATGCAACTGTCAAGGTTGTGTTTTTATTTTTCTTGTTCTTCATCATGTCATGTTTCACAAAGTAGGGTTGTTGGGTTTTTGTTTCCCTGTTCTATGGTCTACTCAGTTGTTAAACATATTATAGGACACTGTAATGATTCTAAGAAACATCTGAATTATTGACATATCCTATATATGTTTACTCAGAAAAAAGTGCTATACAATTCTCCTAAACAGACACTTATTGAAGTATACAGCTTTAGAATCTAATTCTGAAAGGTAACGTGTGCCAGATAAAAATCTGGAGAATTAAATCATGGGCTTCACCTATCTGACACAACACAGAAGTAATACAGCATTTGAATTCAGACCTATTATTTATACATTGGAGAACAGTACCTAGACTACACTGATGTCCATGGACTCTACCTGGTTGAACTTGCTGGGCCATACAATGGCCTCCTCATGAATGGTGAACAGGTTCTCTGAGTGAATGTTTGGATCTATCCTTCCAACTTTGAGTCTCACGAAGGACTGATTTGGGAATGTCACCCAGTTCAGAACATCAAATCCACTCATTAATTCCCCATTTCGGTCAAAGGCAATGTGTTCCCAAGCACTGTTGTTAAAGGACACAGCTCTCAGAAATTTATGAAGCTATATTCAAAACAAAACAAAGATCGTAAGACAAGAGAAAAATATGCAGTGCTTGTATTTGGATCAATTTCCCTCTTTTAGAAAAAGATCCACGCAAACCTATATGGTTGCTCAGAAGAAAGCTGAGTCTCCTTCAGGGTTTGGCACTTTCAAGTGAATACCACCCGTTGCCAAAGGCCCAGTGCTGCAGAAACATCTTCTCCCAGCTTCCAACAAATTCTCTGTGCCCGTGTTCACCTTTAAGCTGTAAGCACTGCACTTGGGAATCAGGAATGCTTTCCTGGTGTACTGCCATTCCCATCCATCAACATTTGTGTGGGTGGGGGGAATACTAGCCCACGGCTCACCCAACAGAGTGCTGGTCACAGATCTCCCTCCCTCCTTGCCTTTGGAGCTCTCCAAACACATTCTGCTTTGTTGGCAGCCAGAATCCACAACATCCCATGTCACTTATGTCTCTCCACTATAGACTGCTCCAGGCTGCTACCACAGCCCCCCTCCCTTCTGCTTATTCACCATGTGCTTGACTCCTGGAAGAAGAACCTCATGGGACAAGTACCTGCACTGCTGCCATGGTGACAGAGTGGAAAGGTACCAATGAGGGATGATGTGATGCAGGGATACCAAAAGGTGAGGACTGGGGGTGCAAAGCTGAGGGGGAGGATAATTCAGTTTGAGGACCTGTGAAGCTGGAATCATCCTGCCTTCAGTGAATATATTCATATTGATTTTGATTTTAGTTCCATTCTGCATTGCAGCAAACTTGAGGAGTGGGGGAGTCAGACCAAAATAAGTGGAAACCCTAACCCTGCCTCCGCAACAGTATTATCTCCACCTTTTGGCACTGGCTTGTCACAGCACTGGTGTTGGGCTTTCAACCAACCCACCCCTCAAGTGGCCTGGGGTGGATGCTGGCTCAGCCCCCAGAGTTTACAGTGTCACCGTGGGGGGGGGTATCATTCCCCTTTGGGAGCATCATATGCCTCTGTGCCATTCAAGGCACTTCCCTTTGGGGATCAGGAATTTCCCCTAGGTGTTCACCTATTGCCAGTGACCAGGGAAAAGACCTGTAGGAGTGAATACATCTTCACCCTTCTTCATCATGAGCTTGAGAAGAAAGACGAGGAGTACGCAGATGTCAGGGATAAAGAGAAACTGAAGTGTATGGACTGGACAGGGACCAATTGGGCTGCCAGTTTTCTGATAAATGTGGGTGTGATATCCCAGTCACAGCCATGGAGAGGTGAACCATTGAGGGGTGACGTGATAGAGATTTATAAGGTTATGCATGGGATAGAACAGGTAAAGAAAGAAGTACTTTCCTCCCTTTCTCACATTACAAGAACGTGTGTGCACTCAATGAAACTGCTGAGCAGTCGGGTTTGATTTGATAAAAGGAAGTACTTCTTCACCCGTGGAGTGATTAACACATGGAATTCACTGCCACAGGAGGAGGCGGCGGTTACAAGCTTCAAGAAGGAATTGTATAAACATATGGAGCAGAAGTCCATCAGTGGCTATTAGCCACAAGGTAGAGATAGGAACTCAGTCTGGGGAAAGTGATGCTCTGTATTCTTGGTGATTGGGAGGGGCAACAGTGGGAGGGCTTCTAGTGTCCTGGTTCCACTGGTGGACCTCCTGATGGCATCTAGGCTTTTTTGGTCACTGTGTGATGGAATGTTGGACTGGATGGGCCATTGGCCTGATCCAACATTGGCTTCTCTTATGTTCTTAAGGACAGTCAGGCAGGTTGAGATGCTGGTGGGCTGGAAGGAAGGCAGGGCCCTTAAAAAGCTGGAAGAATCACTGAATTTCAGATATAGACCACATTGGCTTGTGTAAGATTTGGTTTTGAAAACCAAAAAGATTTCCAGGAAATCCTTATAAGAGAGTCTAGTAAGATCTACAAGACCAAAAATATTTCCAGGAAATCCTAAAAATCTTATTGGCATTAAGGGCTTGTTCTGCTGCAGAGTGATATGGCTACCCACCTGAAATTATTCATTTTTTCTTCAATCATCCATTCTCAAAGAACCCATTTAGATGCAGGTTCACAGGAATGAAATGTAATCTGCATGAACTATGTGTTATTTTGGAGTTGATCCGCATGGCGAGATATAATGATTATTCCTGTTTTGAACAGGCAAAACATTCCACTGGGTCTACAACAGGTTGTTGCACCATGAATACAGAAAGCTCTTCCCAGACTGTATTACCTGCCACAATTGTTGATTCAGAAGCTGCCTTCTTCCTTTGTCAGACATCCATCTCTGTCTGAACTGGGATACATGCAAGTCATGCAAAGCATGTGCTACAGAATAGACAGCATTGTAGATGCTGTAGCTATGGCCAGTCATCCCCATTTCAAAGACAGATGCAGGAAGAGTCTCCAACTTCTCCTCACCAGTGCAGAGTGGTCCATCCTTGCTCACTGCTATGAAACCGGGAAATGAACACTGAAATGCCTGTTGCCAGAAGGCCTTAATAAAAGCATCTTCTATCACCAAAGTAGGATTTCTCATATGAAGGAATCTATAGAATCCCAACACCTCAACTGAGTGAATAGCAAAGGCTATAGCTCCATGAATGATGATGTCTATGTCCCAGTTTCTTTGGTAGGGAAGTGATACAAAATCCATCTGAGCTGTCATAATCCAGACTTTGCCTTTTGTTTTAACTGGGTTATCCTCACATTCTGCAACCTGGTGCACTGTCCTCATGCTCATGACTGTCTGAATTTCACCATGTATAACTAGTGCAGTAGCAGAGCTTCCCATACCAATCTTGTACGTTTCTAGTCCCTTTTCCAAAAGTCCAGCGAAACCATCAGAAAAACTTATCGCTTGTAATATTTGTAAGAACTCAAAGCAGACACCACTTTGGGAAAAAGAAGAAATGACATTCTGTAGGAATTGTTCTACATTTTCAACAGCCAGATAAAATAATCCGATCCACGTCCATCTGAAGTGCAAAAGTAAGTGAAGAATGCCCTTATATTGATGGGCCACATTTGGGAACATCCAGTGGGAAAAAGGAGACAGGCTTTTCTCAGTCACCAATGAAGCAGTTCCATAGGTCAGCTAAAGGAAAGAAGAAAAATAAAAGGTTGCTCTATCCAAGTATCAGTATATTTGATCCTGATAAGACTTAGAATGTTTGCTCTGTCCAAATATCAGTATATATTTGATACTGATAAGACTGGGAATGTATCAGCACATCTAAAATGTATCAATGAAATTGAGGATATTTACTACCAAACAATTTTTTTGCAGCAAACAAAATATGTTAAACAAAAGAGGAATAAGGATGTCCTTTTGATCTCCATTGCTCTATGAATGCATCTTACCTGTGGAATCTTGTAGATGTTGAACACATTTGCCATGTGGAGATCTATGTCAGAAGTAGGGCCTCCTATGACGGCTGCCAGAGTTCTCTTTCCATCACACTTGTAGTTAGGGGTGACCCTGTCCTTTGTAGATAAAAACTCTATTGATGCTTGATAGATCCTGCTTGGACTGAAATAGCTATTATAGATGTGGGATCCCAGGGTGATGTTGGGCAAGATCTCTGGATTGTCATTGATCTCTTTTACAGCAAACTGCAAGGCCAGGATGTGCTGGTAGTTGTGTGTCATTATTCTGCAAAGAAGTTTACAGGTGACATCTCAACAGTCCAGCTTCCAAACAGGATGTTAATTACATTTTAGTTTAATTTATCTTTCATAAATATGTTGCACTAGAACAGAAGTTTTTGTTCCACTCCACAGAAGAGTCAACTAACTTGGGTACCAAATATGTACTTTTTACTTCTCTGAATATAAACCTCAAATTGTGGGAATTATTAGATAGCATCTGCACTCATGTATGCATAAATCAGATTGCTTTATAAGATTAATTTGGAACTTTCCCTTTCCATGTATTTGAAAGATGAATAAGAATATTATTATGTGAAAACTTGCCTCATTTCATTCACTCATTATAGTGTCAACACTATAGGGCATTTCTCTATGGATTAAGAAAGTGAAGTTGGCTACTTATGTATCCCAGGACTCCTTGCTTTTTATAAGTGTCCTGAAACTCAGAACTCAAAACCTTATTTTCTTCATGAAAGGGGCACCTCTGAATCACAGGTCAGGCACAAGTAAATATGCTATGGCTGGGTTCTTGGGTGTCATCTGCCCTTTCACATAATCAAATCAGTCTTAGGTTTACGTAGATAGAGATATTATTATCTAGAAAGCTCGATAAGTTAAAAAACCCAAAGTTCTTACTCAATATCATCAAAGAGTTCCTGAGAGGGATGTCTTCCAAATGTTATGGGCTCAGAAAAGATATAAATCTGAGAAATAATGCCTGCAATGATGAAGTCCCCTGACTGAAAAGACTTGTGAAAAATAGGAACAGGGTCACCCACAGAACACTTAGAATCAGGAAGCTTGCATGCCAGTTGAGGTAGGAACACCAGGACTATCACAGCAAATGCCACCATCATTTTTTAAAATTCTTTCTGGGTGCCAATTCAATTCCCACAATTTCTCATCAATATCCCCAAGTAAAAGAGTGTTAGTGGTGCAGCCAATCTCTTGGTTCATTGAGATCATGCCAGCACAGTGGAAGCCACAGTAATTTGACTCCTTGTGTCTTATCAACCTGAACAGCATAGGGGAAATTAATACTATCTGTCTTTTTTGGTCTGCAGTTTTGCTAATGTCCGCTAAAAACCCCTAGAGACTTTGAGGAAAAAACCCAGAAGTAATGTTGGTTAATTTAATAATTACAACGGAGATAATCATTACTCAGAGCAATTGATCCTCTACAAGATCTCGTAAGAAAATATGTTATCACATCCCAGGAAGAGGTTGTTGTTTTTTCTCTTTTCCTCAGCAAAACAGTCAGCTCATGCTTTTTCAGGACCCACACTTAGTGAAGGCCACCCAATATATTAGGCCTACAAAGAGAGGCCATCAATATCATTTTATTAAAAATAAATATCCTAACAGATTCCTTGAAGGAAGCAGGGGTTCAAAGATTTTCAAGAACAGAATTTGGGATTGAAAACCATAACTTGAAACCCTCTGTTTTTTAATACTCAATCTCTCCATGTTCCTCTCCTTACTCCAACTCCTTCACACTCCTTCTCCTTACTCCAACTCCTTCACACATATCTTTTGTCCATGCAAGTCCCATGATGCCCAGCATAGCCTTTTTCCTGGTGAAAGGAGACTCCTTCCTCCTCTCTTTTTCCCAATGGAAACTTAGTTGGATCCAGCCCACAAACAGAATAGGAGGAATCAGACTGAGGTGTGTACCATAGATCACAAGTATAAACATGTTTAGTGAAGAGAACTACATTAATAGAGGAGGAGGAGGAGGAGGAGATACCCCTTCTCTACCCAAATGAGTCTCAGAGAGGTTTACAATTTCCTTTCCTTTCCCCTCCCCACAACAGACATCCTGTGAGGTAGGTGGGACTGAGAAAGTTCTTTGAGAACGGCTCGTGAGAGCTCTGAAAGAACCTGTAACTCACCCAAGCAGCTGCACATGGAGGAATGGAAAATCAAACCCGGTTCTCCAAGATTAGAGTCCACACTCCTAACAACTTCTCCAAACACACAGTTCCACACATTCATGCATGTGAAACCACAAAACCGTCTTTCTTGAGAAGTACTTTATCAAAGAAAGATCATGCTCATTTGGAGAGACCTTTCATTATGACTTAGCAAAGTGAGGCAGTGTTTGTGTGTGTGTGGGTATGTGTGTATATATGTGTGTGTTTGTGTGTGTAATTTTAGAAAACAAAGAGATAATATAAAGGAAATAGAGAAAGGGGGGGAAGGATTACATACCATAGTTGTATAGATATCCCCAACACCCCCTTCATTACATTGAATGGTTTTGGGACACTGTCTATAAAATACAATGACACTTATGTTGGGGTACATTTATATTCAACATTTTACATTTCACATTTCATAACTAATCTGTTTTGTGGCTAAATTATTAGTTGCATCATTACTAATATTACTCAGTATTACATATTTTGGCCACTTCTGCATACTCACTATTACTTTTAACAAGTAGGTAATATAACAAAAATACAGAAGGAAAGTATATTTTATATCTCCTAATAAAAAAAATAAAAAACTTCTCTCCAAAAGCCACTTCCTTACACAAATTTATATTCAAGATGTTACATTTAAAACTGATCCTCATTCTGCTTCTTCATTACAATACAATATACAATATTTTAGACTACTACTAATTTTTCTCCTACTTGTATAGTACACAGTTAATTTCTTCTCAAATTTCATAATTGATCTGTTTTTCAAATATGTTATTCATTTTGCCATTACTGCATATTTGGCAAGTTTATTTTCTCATTCCTCCAAACGCAGACAAATATCTACTTTTCATTGTGCTGCACAAATAATTCTAGCCCCAACACCATGTATTTGAATATTTCTTGCAAAAATTTTGGCAATTTGTTAGGCAGCATATATAGCAGCATATTCCTGGTTTCCATGGGAAATTTAACCTTTTATTAACCTTCTGCATTTTTCCATGTATTTTCTTCCAGTATTTTTTTTTACACATCCACCACATATGGAAGAAGGTTCCATCTATATCTTGTCATTTCCAGCAAATTTAGGCAGTATTTAACAATCTATGCAGAACCTCCAAAAAGATATTAAAGAAGATGAAAAGTTTTACTGAACTCCATTAAGGAAAATGAAGGTCGTGGTAGAAGTTCTGTCTGAGAACCCTGCAACGAAAGTTATGTTTAGTGTCCAAATGTACCTGCTTCAAAATAGAACATCGTTCCAAATCCTGAAAGAATGAAGTGTTGTAAAATAGTCAAAATTGTTTAATACTCAGACTATTTGATGGATCTTGCTCTATTGGAAAGAAGAGAGTTCTTTGCTTTTAAAAATACTTTATTCTAAGGGGAAAGGGTTCACAGGATTGCTACAAATCAACATAACACTAAGAGCTACATTTCTATGCTGCCTACAGACAAAACAAGCACACACGTAATGGAGAAATTCTCTCCTTCTTCTTGACCCCTAGAAAGGAAGTCACCTGAAACAAATGACCAATCTGCATCAAAGTAGAAGTTACTTTTCCCGGGCTAATTCCCCATTGGCTCAGTGCCAGGTATCCCTTCCAGGTCAGTCTAAACAATAGCAAACTAGGAATACAAGTTAACCCTATAATGACTGAATCATCAGACCTTGTAAACACATACATTTCCAACATGAAGTGTATCCTCTCCTGTTGCATAACAATGAGTCCCATTTCAGGTAATGCAATTAGGGTGCAAGGTGGCCAGTGGCCACCCTATATTTAATCACATGAATGCATGGATTTTACTTATCCCATTCTAAATGTTTGTTTCCTAGTCATGATGAATCAAGCATCCCTGTCCACATCCTGGCATGCAAATAGGATCAAATTGGGTCCTACAGTTACATCAAATGTGTGCCATCAAATATTGACCAGAGGCTTGTCTGAGAAAACTGATCCTAAAGATTCAAAGGTCTGGTTTCTGGCAGTTCTCTTCCCTCTTTAAATTGATCAGCATCAAAGGCTGATTTCTCAGAAAGGACAGAAAACTAACCAACTCCCTTCCTTACCAGGCCTTTCCTCATCTGGTTATCCTAAGTAAGTACCTAGTAAAAAAACCATTTTAATCCCATAACCTTCTGTGTGATAGTTGTCTTGCTGTCCATTAGAGTTCACCAAAAACACAACAGATATTTTCACACGGGACTCTCACATGAATGTTACATTATATTCACAAGCCCTGGCAGAATTATGAAGCTTCCTTGCTCAGACACATATTTCATTCATACCATCACAGAATTGTTCTAGGAGCAACTACATCATCCCCCAAAATATTATAACCAGCCACTCTTTGTTCACTCTGTTCAATGAAGTGTGTGTATTGTTGTTGTTGTTGTTATTCCCCGCCCTCCCCACCAAAGCAGGCTCAGGGCGGCTTACATAAAAAGTTAAAACGCATAAATCAAAGCAGATATAAAACAATCATAAACAATGGTAAACAATCATAAAGTGCTAGTAACAGGAGTAATGCAAGTAGTAATATCGCATAGTGATGGCGGAGACATAGTAACGGGTCATGATGGAATAGTCATAGTGCAATACAGTCAGTGTTGATATTCAGTTTATCTTAATCCATTTAAGCCAGCAGGGACAGGCTGCTGCTGGTGATTCCAGGGGGACAGGGCCTTGTCACAGTTCAATTATTGGATGTGGCTCCTTGATTAAAGGCCTGGTGGAAGAGCTCCATCTTGCAGGCATGTGGAACTGTAGGAGGTCCCGCAGGTCCCTGATGTCTTCTGGGAGCTCATTCCACCAGCGCGTGGAGCTGTCACTGAGAAGGCCCTGGCCCTGGTTGTGGCCACCCTGGCATCTTTGGGACCAGGGAAAGCCAGATGATTTTGGAACCCTGAACACAATGCTCTCTGGGGAACACGTGGGGAAAGGTGGTCCCTCAGGTTTGTAGGCCCCTGACCATAAAGGACTTTAAAGATGAGAACCAGCAACTTGAAGTGAATTCAGTATGCTATCGGCATTTCACCAAAAACACAACAGATATTTTCACTCGGGACTCTCCCATGAATGTTACGTTATATTCACAAGCCCTGGCAGAGTTATGAAGCTTCCTTGCTCAGACACATTTTTTCATTCGTACCATCACAGAATTGTTCTAGGAGCAACTACATCATGCCCCAAAATATTACAACCAGCCACTCTTTGTTCACTCTGTTCAATGAAGTGTGTGTATTATTATTGTTGTTGTTGTTATTCCCCACTCTCCCCACCAAAGCAGGCTCAGGGCGGCTTACATAAAAAGTTACACATAAATCAAAGCAGATATAAACCAATCATAAACAATGGTAAACAATCATAAAGTGCTAGTAACAGGAGTAATGTGAGTAGTAATATTGCGTAGTGATGGCGGAGACATAGTAACGGGTCATGATGGAATAGTCATAGTGGAATACAGTCGGTGTTGATATTCAGCTTATCTTAATCCTTTTAAGCCAGCAGGCACAGGCTGCTGGTGGTGATTCCAGGGGGACAGGGCCTTGTCACAGTTCAATTATTGGATGTGGCTCCTTGATTAAAGGCCTGGTGGAAGACTCCATCTTGCAGGCTCTGTGGAACTGTAGGAGGTCCCGCAGGTCCCTGATGTCTTCTGGGAGCTCATTCCACCAGTGCGTGGAGCTGTCACTGAGAAGGCCCTGGCCCTGGTTGTGGCCACCCTGGCATCTTTGGGACCAGGGAAAGCCAGATGATTTTGGAACCCTGAACACAATGCTCTCTGGGGAACACGTGGGGAAAGGTGGTCCCTCAGGTTTGTAGGCCCCTGACCATAAAGGACTTTAAAGATGAGAACCAGCAACTTGAAGTGAATTCAGTATGCTATCGGCAGCCAGTGCAGTGCTTTCAGCAAAGGCTGGATTTGTTCACACATGGGGAGACCCATCAGGAGCCTGGCTGCAGCCTTTTGCACCAGCTGCAGCTTCTGGATTTGCAACAAGGGCAGCCCCATGTAGAGAGCATTAGAGCTGTCTAATCTCAAGGTGACTATCACATGGATCACTGTTGCAAAGTTGCTGCATTCAAAGAAGGGAACCAGCTACTTAATCAGCCAAAGATGGTAGAAGGCTGACTTGACAATGACTGCTACCTGGGCCTCCATTGTTCAGGAGGCATCCAAAAGCACTCCTAAACTCCTAACCTCCGATGCTGGTACCAACAGTGCCCCATCGAAGGTCAGGAGTGGGATCCCTACCCCTGGACCGCCCAGGCTCAGGCACAGGACCTCTGTCTTTGTCAGATTCAATTTCAATCAGCTCAGCCTAAGCCATCCAGTCACGGCTTGTAACGCCAGGTCCAGGTCTCGCAGTCTGGAGTCAGACTGGCTGCCCAACAACAGATAGAGCTGGGTGTCATTATCTGGACTTCCACTAAATTTACACCCCCAACATGAAGTTGGGTAATTCTTCTCTGAGTGGAACACTGGTTTGTTTCACTTATCTTTCCCTCCAAATCTCTTTTCCTTGGATAGGTAAATATAGTCCCGTAAAATAAGTTCCCCTCCCTGTCCCCATAGGCTACCACATTTATTTTCTGAATTTGTATGTGTGTTTGTAGAGTGCTCTTCAATTAATAAGTTTTTGATTCTAGAAAAAATATTTCCTTCATCGTTTCCTTCCTCTTTAATAAAAATCGTTTCCTTCATCAAGGCCTGGTTCATTTTGAGAGTTTTACTGAGGGAAGAATCCCTGTATACACAGGTGGAGATCCTGCTTGATTATCCCATTTCACATTGTTTGGATTTCCTGGCTAATTCCACAACAAACTCAGGAGACCCTCACAGCCACTTAGGGTAACACATTGTTTAAGCATTTTATTGGTAAAAGTCATGGTTGCAGCCCCAGTACCAAGGGGAAGGGGCAAGGCAGGCGCTCAAGACAAAGAGTTCCTGTATACCCCAAAAAAACCCCTAATTCCATTCACAGCTTCAGTTCAAATAACACACACACAAAAAACAATTTTCTGAAAAGTGGACTAAAAGTGGAACACAATTGGCCACAACTTTATTGGTTACAGCTGTAGTATGCTTTGACACAGCATGGGGTACCGGATCCTGTCCATTGACTGAACCCCTGACAGTCAATGATCTGCTGGACACCTTGGGATGACAGGTCTCTGGATATCTATAATATTGCAACTTCTCAAAAAGTACAACATTTTGCTTCTGAGAATAATTGGGAAGCATTGATAGGATGGAACTTGAATCAGTGCTGAAATCCAGTTTGCATACAATATGCTTCTCAGGCAAGTATGCACATTGTGTCAAGGACTTGCCCAAAACTGTATCTATTGCAAGATATTCAAGTACAGTTTGCACAAAATGTTCTGTTGCTTGATGCAACTGTCAATGTTGTGTTCTTATGTTTCTTATTCTTCATCATATTCTGTTTCAAAAAATAGGGGTTCCCTCCCTGTTTTATGGTCTTCTCAGTGGTTATTTATTTTATTTTTTTATTTAATTATATTTATACCCTGCCCTCCCCCGAGCGGGTTAATTGTATTATAGGATATTGTGAGGATTCTTGGAAACATCTGAATTATTGACATATCCTATGTATGTTTACTCAGAAAAAAGTGCTATATAATTCTCCTAAACAGACACTTATTGCAGTATCTAACTCTAGAATCTAATTCTGAAAGGTAATATGTTCCAGAGAAAAAATAGGATATTTAAATAATGGGCTTCTCCTATTTGACACAACACCGAAGTAATACAGCATTTGAACTCAGACCTATTATTTATACATTGGAGAACAGTACCTAGACTACACTGATGTCCACAGACTCTCCCTGGTTGACAGTACCTAGACTACACTGATGTCCATGAACTCTACCTGGTTGAACTTGCTGGGCCATACAATGGCCTCCTCATAAATGGTGAACAGGTTCTCCAAGTGAATTTTTCTGCCTATCCTTCCAACTTTGACTCTAACTTTTTTTTCAGGCCATGGGCACCTTTGGGATTTGGACTCAATATGGTGGATGCAGCCACAAAACAGCTGCTACAAAATGGTTGCCACAGGGGGTGGAGCCAACCACAAAATGGCTGCTGCAGCTTACCTTCAGGCACAAGGTGAAGATCCCTGTGCTGTGATGGCAGCTGCTGCCAAAGCTATGTTTCTCAAATCTACACAGCCAATCACATCTCCAGTGGCCAATCAGAAGCCCTGCTAAGCAAAAGCCCCACCCACTTTCTATAAACACTTGGTGGGTGCCAGGAAATGTTTCAGTGGCTGTCATGACACTCCTGGGCACCACACTGGGGACCCCACCATAGAGTCTGCTCTCTGAAGTTACCTATCCTTCCGGGGGAACTGATCTCTGGAGAACAGTTGTAATGCTAGGAGAACTCCAGCCCCAAGCTGGAGATTGGCAACTCTAGTTTTAATTGTGTGGCCAGAAAGCACAGGCGATTTGTGATCATATCTGTCAGTCTTCATGTTTGTGGAGCCATTCAGAGCTCAAAGCCTGAAGAGGTAATTATCAGCTGCTGCAATTTTCGAAACCACTATAATTTGTTCATTCAGGGCAAGCTCTAGTGGCTTTTCAGAGGACATGAGCAGCAACCAACAAACCCAACCGTGAGTTATAAAAGCTTTGTTCTGTTCAGAACCGGTGGAATGAACTGGTTTTATCTTTGACATTTTCTTCTTTTCTTCTGATACTCAAGGCTGTGAAAGTGTAGAGCTTGCCATCCTGACATGCACTTGGGATTCTGCTCAGGCTATGCATAAGGCTGATTGCCCACTGAAGACAGAATTGTACGGGGAGGGTCTGTGGAGCACAGCCCAGCCTAGCCTGATTTTAGCAAATGGTGCTGACAGTCACAGAGGGTAGATGGTGGCAGGATGCTGAGGCTACAGTTGCAGCAGCTGGTTCCGCCTACGATGCCTTTTCCAAGCCATCCTATGAAGTGTCCTGAGAACAATCCCCTTCCTGTTCCACACGAGTGGTACCACTCTGGGGACTTCCTGATTGGTGGGATAATGTCTCATATCATCTACCATTTTCAGATACAGTCCTTTGAGAAACACCCTTCTCATGAGCTGTTGGATATTTCAAGGTAAGGAGGTTTTGTTTTTTTAATCCTCCTGCTTTATGTAACCTTGGCTGAGTAAGGAAGGTTTACCTCATTTGTGTTGACGGGATGCTCAAAGAATATGCATCTAGCCTCTGCCTCCACTCCCAGGCAATGTTCCCTCTAAGATGTGGAGTCTTGTGAGCAAAAATTCTACTTTGTGAACTATTGGCATTAAAGTTGTGAGCGAGCAATTTGGCTACTGTATAAATTAATTTGCTCTGGAGCCATCCTTCCCGAGCTAAGACAAAAATCTGTGAGCTGGAGGCTAAAAAACTGTGGGCTAGCTCACACTGACTCAGCTTAGAGGGAACACTGCTCCCAGGCTACCTCCTTTCAGCCATTTTATAAGTCTTAGAACATTCTTTGTGTTTGCAGGCCATGTAATGATATCATGTCGCTTCTGTGTTACAAGGATCTCTCATTAATACAGAGGGTTGGGTTTTTTTTTCTGAATTAGGTCCTTTTTAAAATTCCAGACCTGAGGAAGCATACATTTGGATTGGGCTGCAAGGTCAGGTCTCCCCACTGACAGGAATGTTCTTGACAAAATATGTGCAAGCTATTCCCATTCGGTCTCAGCCTCCATTTATATTAAGTTGGGGGGATCAATTTGGGGATAATAAGGAAGACTTACCTCATTTGTTAAGCACTTTGGAGACAAGGATGGGGAGAGAAAGGAGAAATAAATGCTCATCATTATTGCTATTAGACCATGTCATGGATCTCACAATAAATCTCCACTGATGGAAGGGATCTTGGTCATTAGAATAGGACTTCCTCAACCCTATTGCAACCTCAAATGATCCCTGAACCCTGAAAAGGTGCTTTATAGGGGACATGGGACTCCAAGAAATAATATAATGGGGGAGTCACTGGTCAATGGAAGGAGAATTGAATCAATTAAAATTGGCCTCCCTCCCATTACTGGAAATTTTACATGGTATCCAATGTTGATGTGAGTGTTGTATAGTGGTTAGAGTGCCAGTCTGCCAGCAGATAATTTAGTCAGGACTCAGGATCCAACTCCTTATGTATAATTTTGGGCTTACAGTTGTTTGCTTCATGGGTAGCTGCATATTATCTCCTTGCATATGCATTTTAGTCTCTACATAGAGCCAGTCATAACAAGATTTATCCTAGAAGTGATCTTCTTATTGCATCACCCAATCGGTGTCATGAAGCACTTTCTAAAGAAAAGTTTGGATTACCTAGTATACATAACATTTCTTTAGCTTGTCTTCAGTCCAACGTGAGATATAGTTATGGATGTGCGCACCCTAACACTTAGCAGAAGGTATATGAAATTGATTCACTTTCAAGGGCAGCAGAAAATGACAACAGTTCCCTGACATAGCCTAATATTGTGAAAATCAATGGGTTAGTAATAATGTACACAAAATGTAGCCTGGCTCTGTGCTTGGGTCATCCTGAATAAAAGTTTCCCAGGTTTGAGGCAGGAGAGAAACAGCTGATGACCAAAAATTGGAGAATCAGAAAACCTTCTTCCTGGTAGGTTGTCTTACTTCCTAAAGGTGCAGAAATAACACCGTAAAGAAAATGAAAAACCTTCTTTTGCAGCTGCTGAAGTAGGTAGCAGGATGACCAACATACAGAGCAAAAAATGTTGGGGTTTTTATGCATTTTAAAGGTTATTCAGACAGAAGGTGGAAGTATTTACTCGGAGACATTATTAGCAACTAATAGGCCACTTCATATGTCCCCGGCTTTGTTGGCAGACTTTGTATCAGACTTGCAGTGGGAGTTTTCTGCTTCCAAATCCATTCATGACCTTTTCTCCCTGCAACTATGGCAGGCGGGTAAAAGAAGCTTCAGCTTCCTCTCCCATGGCTGTTTATGCTTCTATGTCCATTGTAGAATGTACTTGTTCAACGGTTGTCTTTTTTTTCAGTTTTGTGACCAAGTTCTACCAGCATCTCCTGGCCTTGGCGTTTGCTATCCATGAGATCAATAAGAATCCCAAGATCTTGCCCAATATTACTCTTGGTTTCCACATCTATGACAACTACTATGATGAGAGGATGATATATCGTACCACCTTGGACTTGCTCTTCAGATTCCATCGTTTTGTCCCTAACTACAAATGTGGTACCCAGAAAAATCTTATAGCTGTAATTGGAGGGCTTGGTTCTGACACTTCTTTCCACATAGCAAACATTTTAGGTCTCTACAAGATTCCACAGGTAGGATTATGTGCCATTAAACTTGGGGGGGGGGGTTTGAGACACAGAGGTTATTCATTCACCTTTTGTTACTCTGTTGTGGTATTGTTATGCAGTAAAAGAAAAAAGACAGCAAAACTGTATTATTATTATTGTTGTTGTTTGAAAAATGTGTGGGAGACGATGAATAAAGGGTAGTAGAAAGGTTGTTAAACAAATTTTAGGGAAGTGCAGAAAATCCAGCAGTATTTCTTTGGCATTAATATTTAGTAAATGTTTCCTTCAGTAAATACTTACAGTACAAGTGATGCTCTGTCATCTTGGTGCTTGGGGGGGGTCAACAGTGGGATGGCTTCTAATATCCTGGCCCCACTGGTGGACCTCCTGATGGCACTGCGCAATGTTCCCTCTAAGCTGTGGAGTCTTGTGAGTGAAAATTCTACTTTGTGAGCTACTGTCATTAAAGTTGTGAGCAAGAGATTTGGCTATTGCATAAATTAGTTTGCTCTGGAGCCACCCTTCCTGAGCTGAGACAAAAATGTGTGAGCCAGAGGCTAAAAAACTGTGAGCTAGCTCACACTAACTCAGCTTAGAGGGAACACTAGGCACTGGTATTTCTGGCCACTGTGTGATACAGAGTGTTGGACTGGATGGGCCTTTGGCCTGATCCAACATTGGCATCTCTTATGTTCTTATGTTCTTACAAACAAGTGAATACATGAGTTGCTCCCATTACCTCCTTTCTAAAACATAGGTATATTTCCTTTTAGCTCACCTTTGGTTCATTTGCCCCAGAGGACAAAGGCACAACAGAATCTCCATCCTTTTATCGCATGATTCCAGATGAAGATCTTCAGTATACTGGTATTATCAAACTGCTTCTCCACTTCAGATGGACATGGATTGGAGTTTTCTCTGTAGAGAATGAGAGTGGAGAATACTTCTTGCAGGCTCTGGAGCCAAGGCTTTCACAGAATAGAATCTGTTCAGCCTTCACCGAAAAAATCCCTCAGCAATCACAGTTGCATGGTATGAAAGAATTTAATGCTATAATCTCAAGGGTTTATCAGCCATTCACAGATACCAGAGCTCGTACAATTATCATCTACGGAGAAACCATGATCATTATATCATTGCACACATATCTGTTTTTTGGAGATCCTGGATATAATGATGACCCGTCTTCTGGTAGGGTATGGATTATGACAGCCCAGATTGATTTGGCATTAACCACTCTCCAAAAAGGCTGGGATATGAAATTCTTTCAAGGTGCCATTTCCTTCACAATTCATTCAAATGACCTCCCAGGATTCCGGCAGTTTCTTCAGCTCATCAAACCTTCCTGGACACAAGGGAATGACTTTCTGAAAGACTTCTGGGAGCAAACGTTTGACTGTTCATTTCCAAATTCCCCAGATCAAATGGAAGAAATATGTACTGGGGAGGAAAAACTTGAGAGCCTTCCTCGAACTCTTTTTGAAATGGAGATGACTGGGCACAGCTACCATATCTATAATGCTGTCTATGCTGTGGCACATGCTATGAATGCCATGTACTCATCTAAATTCAACCAGAGAGCAATATTGGAGCGCAAAGGAGATCGAGATCTTCAGCCTTGGAAGGTATGTCCCTCTAACGATGTCTTCATTGCTATGAACCAATGAATTGAAGCAAGACAAAACCTAGCTGTGTTCTTCCAGAAATAATAGGCAAAATTGTGATGTAAACATTATTGATTGATATTCCTCCTATTTTTTTGAGCCTGAATAGTAAGATGTGAATTGTTGTATTTTTGGACTGGTGGTGGTGGAATGTGCCATCATGTTGCAGCTGACTTATGGCAACCCAGTAGGATTTTCACGGCAAGAGACAAACAGAGACAATGGTTTGCCATTGCCTGCGTCTGCTAGACCCTGGACTTCCTTTGTGGTCTCCCATCCATGTACTAACCCAGGCTGATCCTGTGTAGTTTCCAAGATCTGATGAAATGTCCATGCTGTTATCTGCCTGATATCAGTCTAAATGAAAATCCATAAAGACATATCAACAAGAAAATGGCTGAGTTCAGACTGGAAGTTTGAAGCGCAAGGGAGTTATGGCAAAAAAAAGTCCCAGAACAACTTGTTCCGGGTAATCCCGGTCACATTGCACCAACTGATGCGGGAGCATACTGGGAGTAGCTGCAAGAGAGCGTTCACACTGTTGGCCCACCCCTGGTGGAGGCGTGACTGTTTTGATCCTGTTGTATTTTATTGCACAGTTGTGCCTATGTAAGCCGCCCTGAGCCCGCTTGCGGGGAGGGCGGGGTATAAGTGAAATTAAATAAATAATTAAGTGGCTTTTTTTCACTCCGGTGACATGCGCCTATGCACATAGGTGCAGCAATGTGGCTTGTTTGCAGCTTTTAGCATGCACACGTCCTGGAAGCAGGATCAACACACTCTCCAGTGTTTGCTACCACTTTCACCTGGTATTTTTTTAAACATGAAAGGGAAGCATTACAAGACGAGTTGAGTACAGCTGGGGAACACCTGACAGATGTGCCTGTGTGAACGTCTCCTTTAATCCGTTTGTGAAACGTTTCTGAAACATGCCTGTATCAGGCCAAACTGCCAGTCTGAACTCGGCCAAAGTGTTCTGAT
Source organism: Gekko japonicus (assembly GCF_001447785.1). Lineage (NCBI taxonomy): Eukaryota > Metazoa > Chordata > Lepidosauria > Squamata > Gekkonidae > Gekko > Gekko japonicus. The sequence continues at coordinate 37,333 of NW_015168173.1, read as the reverse complement.
ATTGTAACATGAAGGTTGCCATAGGTTATCTTTTTTAAAATTTGCTTTATTTTGTCTTTCAATAGCTTCACCCATTCCTTCAAGGCATTTCATTGAACACCTCCAAAGGTGGGACAATATACTTCAATACTAATAAGGAAACAGCAGGTGGATTTGACATTGTGAACATGGTCACCTTCCCCAACAAATCCTTCCATAGAGTGAAAGTTGGCAGGGTAGATAAACAAGAGTTCATCATAAATGAAAATATAATTGTGTGGCACAGAACTTTTAACCAGGTGAGTTTACGGGCTTCTTCAGTAGCCCATTCTGCAGAAGCATAATCTGAGATATTGGAAGTAAGGATGCATGGATTTCTTCCACTAACCATATTAGCTCAGTGCCTGACTAGCTGTGGCACAGGAATCATTTTGCTGTCACATTCTTTGGGAAATGGGGTTGCAAGGACATTCTGTGTGGGAGCCAAGTAGTAGAAACTGTTTATAACTGATATGTTTTTTTTTTCTCAACTCTCTTTTTATTCATTTTTCAAAACAATTCATTACAATAACAAACAACATTCTTATTGACATTTATGAGACCTTGTTGGTTTTTTAAAGTGTTATTGGATTCAAGTCTACCTCCATAACATACATGATCACTTTTGTCAGGCTTTTGTCTGTGAAGTTGACTCTTCTACAGAATAGTATTGCATTAGCTAGCAGATGGCGACTGTAGCCATGAAATTAAAAGACGCCTGCTCTTTGGGAGGAAAGCTATGGCAAACATAGACAGCATCATAAAAAATAGAGACATCACCCTGGCAAAAAAAGTCTGTATGGTCAAAGTGATGGTATTCCCAGTAGTAATGTATGGCTGCGAGGGTTGGACCATAAGAAAAGCCAAGCACTGAAGAATAGATGCTTTTGAATTATGGTGCTGGAGAAAACTCTCGAGAGTCCCTTGGACTGCAAGGAGATGAAAACAGTCAATACTAAGGGAAATCAACCCTGACTGTTCCCTGGAAGGCCAGATACTTAAGCTGAAGCGCAAATACTCTGGGTACCAAATGAGAAGGAAGCACTCATTGGAGAAGACCCTGATGCTGGGAATGATTGAAGGTAAAAAAAGAAGGGGACAACAAAGGAAGAGTTGGTTAGACAGTGTTATAGATACAACAAACATGAAACTGAGCAAACTCTGGAGGACGGTGGAAGACAAGAGGACCTGGTGTGATGTGGTCCACAGGGTTCCAAAGAGTCAGACTCGACTGTACAACTGGAGAACAACAACATGGGACCAAGAAGGGATGGGGGGGGTCTTCTCAAATTGCCCCAAAAAAGAACTTTTCCCCCACTAGCTTCCTATTATTCTGCATGGGTGGGGCACTTCATTTGGTTAATTCAAGGTATTTGGAGATACCTAACTGGTATTTGTGGGTATTAATGCGATCTAATTGATGAGACTGCTAGAGAACCTTGAGGTTGATTGGTGAATACTCTGAGTCATGTGAAGTACTAAACCAACCAATCATGGTTGATTGGATCCAGCATGATGGGGAGAGACTTTCATTGGCACTGGAATGATCACCTGAAAATTTACTCTAACTGGTGGGTGTCGGGAGTGAGGCTAAATAGTGTCCCAAGCTGCAGATTTTTGTTCAAGCAAAAAAAGTGGGGGGAAAGAGAATGTGAGCTATGGTGACTTTTGAGTCGGGGTAGAGTTGTCCAAATGCTATGTTACGCCAATCACTATTTACAGCAGATGGCTAACTAAAGTTAATGTGAGGTCTTGCCAACTTTTATGGAGGTCTTGCCCGTCCAGAGAGTACCAATGATGGAGAGTAGACTGGTATTTTTCCAAAACAAATATTCTTTTTACTGAGAAATATCAAAATCACACACACACACAAATGTCAGTCTCACAATCGCATACACTCAAGGTTCCTTTAGAGTTACAGAAAGATATTAAGATAGTTTCTTATTTACTTGGAGGTAGGTAGGTATTAAAAGGCTTATACTTATCTGATCTTGGAGTCTTGTCTGTTGCAATGAAAACTTGAGGGAAGAATACTATGGGGATTTCTAAATACACACTTGCTAGAATCAGCCAGCTAAGCGTGGACTTCTTTGGCTGTGCACACACCAAGAAGTCAGGTAAAGACAGAGGATTTTAGCAGGCTGAGGAGAAAGGGAGTTACAGCAGGAAGGGAGGGGTTAGAGGCTAGCAAAGGACCTCATGCTTGGTCCTCGCATTTTATAGTGGAATCTTTGGGGTGGTTTGCAACCTTTGCCACTCTGGATCCACCTGACTATAAGTCTGTCCCATTGCTACATCTCATTGGTGTATCCAGAAAGGGGCAGGTATTGTATGGGTGGAGCAATATTTGAAACTTTACACGCTATCTCATGGAATACCATCTGGCCAGGTGTGAAGTCTCGGCTACCTGTGCCCTCCTTGATGTGCAGATGAATCTTGGCTTTACCAGGCTGACAAGGCACCATAAACAGGAAACTGCAATTCAGATACAGATCAGGTCCATGTTCTGCGTGGCATCTAATCTCCTCAGCAATGGGGGAATTTCTCCTTCTTGGTTGTTGTCTCTGCTCACAATGGCTAACATGTGCTTCTCTTTCCCATAATGCCTTGAGCTGAATGTGTGCAAGCTTCATTAACATGAAATGCAGGCAAGTGTTCCCTATGTGAAATCTCTCTCTCACAGTAGGTGATGCAAACAGCTTTCTCTAGGCCCATGGTATACAGGTGTGTGCACAGTCCATGTGTTGCATGTGTAAGCAGATATAAAACCATAAATTAGTCCATTCCTTAACAGCTAACAACCCCATTGGGCAGCCTACTAGTGAATGAACTTTAAGGAAATGGAGGGAGTTCAATAAATTGCACAGTCCCACTATTAATAAATAAGCTCAATTTTAGTCAATGGGTCTTGAATCTTCATTTGGACTGTGGCTGATTCTGCATTGGCTTTTCCCTCCGTTGTTTTTTGAAACCCACAATGGAACATAAATTCCCCTCTGTGAAAAAAAAAAAAACACTGATTCTTCCCAGTTCTGGGCTATAACTCACCTATCCCATTTATAGTCTGCCTAACTCACTGGGACTCAAGTTATTAGTATTTTCATAGCCAAGCAATACAATGCACAAATAATTTCAGCTATGATCAGGAAGGTTTTGGGAGATTGTTGTATGCACAGTGTAATGCATTGCTCCACTGCAGCTTCCCACTTGGTAGTTGCTACATCAGCTGAAAAGCAACAAATATAATGTCTTATCTCTCCTGAATGAAAATGAAAAAAATATTTCTTATTTACGGACAGGGGCTGCCCCTTTCTCAGTGTAATGACTACTGTCTCCCTGGTTATCAGAAGAAGAAAAAAGAAGGGAAGAAATTTTGCTGTTATGATTGTTTTCCATGCCCAGAAGGCAAGTTTTCAAGCCAGAAAGGTAGGTCGTGCAATGCAACAAATTTGCTGGTATACACAAATAATTCAGGTTGCCATTTCCCAAGCAGCAAACTACCATCTCATATACAGAGTCAGTGTGGTGTAGTGGTTAAGAGCAGCGGTCTCTACTCTGGAGAATCGGGTTTGAATTGATTCTCCACTCATCCACATGAAGCCTGCTCGATTACCCTGGGTGAATCACGGTTCTCTCAGAACTCTTTCAGCCCCACCTACGTCACATGGTGCCTGTTGGAAGGTGATTGTAAGCCACTTTGAGATCCCTTAAGGGTTTAGAAAAGTGGGGTATAAAAACCCAACTCTTCTCCTTCTCCTTTTCCTTCTCCTTCTTCTGCATTTTGGGGGAAAGATACAAGCCAGTAAGCAGCCAGCACTGGAGGCCAAGATGGACATAACTGCTTAGTGGCACAAATCAGCCGGGGAAAGACTCATTTAAACAGGGCTTCATCATTAGGGCTAAAAAGACCCAGACTTTCCCAAGCCTTCAGCAACAAGGAACATTTATCATGGCCTGCCATCACGGAGGGTTTTCCCTGCAGTCCCACCTCTTGACCATGCAGGATGGTGAGACCAGTGTAAGGACCATCGTGTGACAAAATATGTGAGGAGTCCATCAGCTGGGAACCAACATTCTTCATTTGTGCTCTTAGGAATGACTGACCTAAGAACACGAATGAGGAAACTTTCCCCTCAAGGTTCGGTAATAGGCCAGAAGTTATTGGGGACACTGCAGCTTGTCCACAGACTTATGATCTTGCACAAATCCCAGTTCTATGTGTTGCATCAGCTTTCCTGTACCAAGAGACAAATCAGCACAAGTGGGCATCTCCCACATGGAAGGCCATTTCAAGAATCATATAAGCTGGCCCTGACACTGCCTTCTGTTTCAGATATGGAGGACTGTTTGAAATGCCCAGAAGATCAATATCCAAGCAAGGAGCAAGATGTCTGCATTCCCAAGATGATGAGCTTTCTGTCTTATGAAGAACCTTTAGGGATCAGCTTGTCCTTGCTTGCGGTTTCTTTTTTTCTGACCACAGCTTCTGTATTGGGAATTTTCATTAAACACAGAGATACTCCCATAGTTAAAGCCAACAACCGGGCTATCACCTTCACTCTCCTCATATCCCTCATGCTCTGCTTCCTCTGCCCATTTCTCTTCCTCGGACAACCTGAGAAGGTGACTTGCTTTCTCCAGCAATCTGCTTTTGGCATCACTTTCTCACTGGCTATTTCTTGTGTGTTAGCCAAAACTATCACTGTGATCCTAGCTTTCCTGTCCACCCAGCCAGGTTCCAGAATGAGGAAGTGGGTGGGGCAAAGACTGGCCAGTTTAGTTGTCCTTGCCCTCTTCTTTATTCAAGCAGGCATTTGTACAGTATGGCTAGGAACCTCTCCCCCATTCCCCAACTCTGACACACAGTCACTGAATGAAGAGATCATCATAAAATGTAATGAAGGGTCTCTCATCATGTTCTACATTGTCCTGTGTTACATGGGTCTTCTGTCTCTCATAAGCTTGATCTTGGCTTTCCTAGTGAGGAAGTTCCCAGACACCTTTAATGAAGCCAAATTTATCACCTTCAGCATGTTAGTCTTTTGCAATGTTTGGTTGTGTTTTGTTCCAACCTACCTGAGCACCAAAGGGAAATACATGGTAGCAGTAGAGATCTTCTCCATCTTGGCCTCCAGTGGTGGCTTACTGGTTTGTATCTTTTCTCCAAAATGCTACATTATTGTGCTGAGACCTGAGCTGAACAACAGACAAAACCTAATGAACAGAAAGCATGTCAAATCTAAAGTTACAATACTAAATAGACTTGATAGGGAGTTGAAGTCAATATCCTAATAAAGCAGTGAGACTTCTTTGGGAGGGGTATTGTGGTGTATATGCTTGTGTGCCTGGACGTCATAGAGACTTCTAGTGACCCCTAATGGTGGTAGGATGTTTCAGAGTGGTGGCTTGATATTGCCTGCCTCTGCGTCCCAGCCCTGTTATTCCTTGGAGGACTCCCTTCCAAGTCCTTGCAAGGGTCGGCCTTGCTTAGCTTCTGTGATCAGATGAGACCGGGCTTGCCTGGGCTATCCCGGTCAGGGCAGTGAGAACATGAACAAATGAACACACACACACGCACTGCTGGGGCAGCATGGTGACATATTTATAGGGCAAAACATATCCTGCGGCTGGTTGACTCACTGCCAGAGGACAATGAACTGATCATTCTACTTTCCATCAACACACTAAATTAAATAGTTGATGGCTTGTATAAACAACAGTGTGGGGCGGTGGTTAAGAGCGGTGGACTCTAATCTGGGGAATGGGTCTGATGCCCCGCTCCTCCCTTCACATGAATTCTGCTGGGTGGCCTCGGGCCAGTCCCAGCTCTCTCAGAGCTCTCTCAGCCCCACCTGCCTCACAAGGGGCCTGCTGTGGGGAGAGGAAGGGAAAGGAGATGGTTAAGCCGCTCTGAGACTCCTTAGGGGAGAGAAAAGCGGGGCCTAAAAACTGACACTTCTTCTGTAGTGCCTTAGAGACTACAGAGTAGAAGCATTCAAAAGTCACAAGCCTCCTTGGTCAGACACAGCCAGCTGGGTGGCCTTGGGTCAGCCACAAGTTCTCTCAGAGCTGTTCTCTCAAGAGCAGTTCTCGAAAGAGCTCTCTCAGCCCCACCTGCCTCACAAGGGGCCTGCTGTGGGGAGAGGAAGGGAAAGGAGATGGTTAAGCCGCTCTGAGACTCCTTAGGGGAGAGAAAAGCGGGGCCTAAAAACTGACACTTCTTCTGTAGTGCCTTAGAGACTACAGAGTAGAAGCATTCAAAAGTCACAAGCCTCCTTGGTCAGACACAGCCAGCTGGGTGGCCTTGGGTCAGCCACAAGTTCTCTCAGAGCTGTTCTCTCAAGAGCAGTTCTCGAAAGAGCTCTCTCAGCCCCACCTGCCTCACAAGGGGCCTGTTGTGGGTAAAGGAGGGGAAAGCAGATTGTAAGCCACTCTGAGCGAAGGGCAGGGTATAAATCTAACTCTTCTTCTTCTTCTAAGAGTGGCGTACTCTAATCTGGGGAACCGGGTTTGATTTCCTCTCCTCCACATGTAGCCAGCTGGGTGGCCTTGGGCCAGTCACAAGTTCTCTCAGAGCTGTTCTCTCAAGGGCAGTTCTCGAAAGAGCTCTCTCAGTCCCACCGACCTCAGAGGCAGTGTTCCCTCTAAGCTGAGTTAGTGTGAGCCAGCTCACAGTTTTTTAGCCTCCAGCTCACACATTCTTGCCTTCGCTCAGGAAGGATGGCTCCAGAGCAAACTAATTTAAGCAGTACCCAATTTGCTCACTCACAACTTTAATGCCAGTAGCTCACAAAGTAGAATTTTTGCTCACAAGACTCCACGGCTTAGAGGGAGCATTGCTCACAGGGTGGCTGTTGTGGGGAGAGGAAGGGAAAGGAGATTGTAAGCCGCTCTGAGACTCTGAGCGAAGGGTGGGGTACAAATCCAAGTCTTCTTCTACAGGGAGCTCTGACTCTCGAAAACTTATACCCTGGAAATCTTGCAGGTCTCTGATGGTACTAGATTCGAATCTCGCTCTCCTACGGCACGTCTACTGGCTGGGAAGAGGGAGGAGGAGGAGACTGGATTTATACCCCACCCCTTCACTACCCAAAGGAGTGTCAGAGCAGCTTACAAACTCCTTTCCATTCCCCTCCCCACAACAGACACCCTGGGAGGTAGAAGAAGAAGAGATTGGATTTATACCCCGCCCTTCACTACCCGAAGGAGTCTCAGAGTGGCTTACAAACTCCTTTCCCTTCCCCTCCCCACAACAGACACCCTGTGAGGTAAAAGAAGAAGAAGAGAGATTGGATTTATACCCTCGCCCTTCACTACCCAAAGGACTCCCAGAGCGGCTTACAAACTCCTTTCCCTTCCCCTCCCCACAACAGACACCCTGTGAGGTTGGTGGGGCTGAGAGAGCTCTGACAGAAACGGCTCTTTTTTCAAGGACAGCTCTGACAGAACTGTGGCTTGCCCAAGGTCATCCAGCAGCCGCAAGTGGAGGCGTGGGGGAATCAAACCCGGTTCTCCCAGATTAGAGTCCGCGCATTTAACCGCGACGCCAAACTGGTTAACCAGAGATGCCCAGAAGTGAGCCCATTTCTCAAGATCCTTTGGACCCCCATTTTACCTCAGGGATGAGAAAGCCCCCCGTAACCTTGGGGCCCAGGGGCATGGTCATGTTCCAGAGGACCAAGCAAGAGGCGGGGAGCACCGCGTCGAGTCTGTTGAAGACGGTCTGCAGGTTCTTGCGGTATTCTTTCATGGAGGAAGAGCCGTACCTGCCGAGAGGAGGCCAGGCGTCAGGGGAGTTGGGAGCGACCCAGGCGACCCCTTCTGGAGGGCCTTCTGGAGGGCAACCCCTACCTTGAGACGTCCCAAATGCAGGAGTTGAGGACCAAGACATCTGGCTCGGGGCCGGCCTGGAAATCGTCCAAGATGCTCTCCAGGTAGTCGGAGTACACGCGCGTCAGGAAGTAGAAGCGGACGAGATGGTGGTCCGTGCGGTACTGGCGGACTTCACGATAATGCGTGCCGTTGTGCAGCTCCCCCAGGACGCCCCCTTCGATCAAGTGGTCGTTTTCAAAGCAGAGCTCCCCCTGGGGACGGGGGGGGGGAGGACACAAAGTAATAGTACAGGTGGGGCAGCCGTGTCCGTCTGAAGCAGCGGAACAGATTTAGCGTCCGGCGGCACCTTTAAGACCAACGAGGTTTTATTCAAGGTAGGAGCTTTTGTGGGCACGCCCGCTTTGTCAAATCCATTGAAAAGGAAGCTAGATTTCAGACTTATAGACAGGGGTCATTCGCTGCAGGAGCGCACAGGAGCAGAGGTCCGGCAGTAAAGGGGCCAGGGGGCGGGCACATGCAACAAGCCCCACCCCCTGCTCCCAGCAGCCCTCAGTCAGAGCAAGAAGCAGCCAGGTAAGCTGCAGAGCCCCCTCAGCCCCCCGGCCCAAAACAGTCCAGTGGCACCTTTAAGACCAAGTTTTATTCAGGTACAAGCTCTCCCTCCTCCGTGAGGACAGATCTGCACGTTCCCCGCCCCCCCAATAGCTAGCAATCCAGAACAGCCAAGCAGAGCCTGAGCGGTGGGTGTTGCCTCCTGACAAACATCCGGTGATGTCAGGGGGTGTGGCATATGCAAATAAGTTATGCTAATGAGCTCCTGCACCTCTTTTTCAACGAAATGACCCCTGCTTATAGATACAGGGCGAACAGCAAATTTACAAGCAACATGATGAAGTTTTAAGTTATGCAGTGACCGAACTGAATAACAAGCTGAGTTTATAAGCTCAACCGTTGTTTTGATTTAATTAAAGGACACCAAAGCAATACATATGTCAAAATATATTATTGTGGTTTTGATACAGAGATCTGTGCTGGTTATAAACCGAATAGATTATATTACTGCTATTTCAAAAGAGGGGAGAAGTGTGTAAACGCATCTATATACTAATAGCCAAGAGGCCCCTTCTGTGCGGATATCTAAATCCGCACATCGGGGGCACATGGGGGCAGATTTTCCTGCACCCTTGGGGCAGTCCCCAAGGGTGCAGAAAAATCTGAAAGGTTTAAAAAACTATACAGGGGATACTTAGATCCCCCAAAAAGTAAAAGAGTGTTCCCTGCACATGCGCAGAGAACGCCCTGGGAACTGTCCTGCTGCCGCCGCCGGTGCTGGGGGGGGGGGAGAAGGCTTGGCGGGGGGCCTCCCCACAAGTAATGCAGATCCCACTTCTTGTCTTTTCTAATTGTGGGAAGCAAATTATGTACCATGGACCTTCCTGGCCAGTCAGCCAGAGACTAGCCGGCCCAGTGCTGGCTTTAGGTTCCCCATAACATTTCTTTTATTAGTTTCCGTTACCTGTCTTCCTGTGTTCTGCATCGCGACCCTAATAGCACCTCCCTCCTTGGATCCACCGGACAAAATCTGAGGCTCTCAAAAGCGACAGGCTTGTGCCCTTTTTAGGAGAGCCAGTGTAGCGGTCAGAGCGTCAAACTAGGAACTGGGAGTCCCGGGTTCGAACCCCCACTCTGCCACGGAAGTTTGCCGGGTGACCTTGGGCCAGTCACCCACTCTCTGCCTTACCTACCTCACAGGGTTGTTGTGAGGATAACGTGGAAGAAAGGCGGTTAGGAAAGGGACGGGGCTAATGTCACTCAGCAAGACTCACAGAGAGGGTGGATTCGAACCCGACTCTCCTAAAATCTACCTCATCACTATTACGCCATCATTCCATAGTACCTGGGGAGCCGATCGTGGATCGACTGTATTTAACTTTATTCATAGTTTGCTGTTCTCCCCAAGACTCAAGGCCGATGATACACCGTAAATAAATGCAATCAACAGGCAAGGGACATATGATAAGCAATGTAATAAGGCTAGGATTAAGTTTACGGCTGCGATGATTCGGCCCAGCCCATGAAATTCCAAAACTGGCCAGCAGAGGGAGCAACAGGACCCAAGACCCACAAACAGCTCCTTGTCCCACTCAACAGTGCCGCCATTTTCACTTTACATGGCGCAACGAGGAAGCTCTCCCTTTGCACACCCTGCTGCTTCCGGCAAAACAGGGCCGCCATTAGTGTGGCTTCCAAGGGCCAAAGACCCTCTAAGGTTGTCAACCTCCAGGTAGGGCCTGGCGACCCCCCACAATTACCACCAATCTCCAAACTACAGAGATCAGTTCCCCGGGAGAAAATGGCTGCTTCAGAGGGTGGACTCGCCAAGCTCCACCTCCAAATCTCCAGGAATTTCTCAACCCGGAGTTGGGAACCCTAAGACCCCCAAATCTTGTCGCCAGTTCTAGGGACAGTCAAACCCCACTTGCCCCCAATCGCAGAGCAAAAGGCCTGGACGGGTACCTTGGACTTCATTTGCGAAGAGGAAAGCAGGGAGTCGTTCTGGAGAACCCGGATGAGGTCTTTATACACCGACCTCTGGACTGCGAAAAGAGAGAGAGAAGAAGAAGAAGAAGAAGAAGAAGTGAGGAGTGGTTCTACTCTACCCCCTGGCAAACTGCATAAGAACCTCAGAAGAGCCCTGCTGGGTCAGACCACTGAGGGTCCATCTAGTCCAGCATCCCGTCTCACACAGCGGCCAGCCAGTTCCTCTGGAGGGCCAACAACAGGGCAGAGAGGCCGAGGCCTTCCCTGATAAGAACCTCAGAAGAGCCCTGCTGGATCAGACCAGCGAAGGTCCATCCAGTCCAGCATCCCGTCTCACACAGGGGCCAGCCAGTTCCTCTGGAGGGCCAACAACAGGGCAGGGAGGCCGAGGCCTTCCCCTGATAAGAAAACAGATTACACCAGAAAAGCCCTGCTGGATCAGACCAGTGAGGGTCCCTCTAGTCCAGCCTCCCGTCTCACACAGGGGCCAGCCAGTTCCTCTGGAGGGCCAGCAACAGGGCAGAGAGGCCGAGGCCTTCCCCTGATAAGAAAACAGATTACACCAGAAAAGCCCTGCTGGATCAGACCAGTGAGGGTCCCTCTAGTCCACCCTC
>NW_015168173.1:24834-25921 GCF_001447785.1 Gekko japonicus | reverse complement strand
CGGAAGAGCCCTGCTGGGTCAGACCAGTGAGGGTCCATCTAGGCCAGCATCCTGTCTCACACAGGGGCCAGCCAGTTCCTCTGGAGGGCCAACAACAAGGCAGAGAAGTTGTGGCCTTCCCCTGATGTTTCCTCCTGGCACTGGGATCCAGAGGTTGACTGTCTCTGAACGTGGAGGTTCCCTTTCTTCACCAAGGCTAGTTTCCACTGATACTTATCCTCCATGAATCTAATCCCCCTTTTAAGCGGTTTACTCCTGTGGCCATCACAACATCCTCTGGCAGTGAATTCCACACTTTAATCACTCCCTTCAGTGTTCCCTCTAAGCTGAGTTAGTGTGAGCTGGCTCACACAGTTTTTTAGCCTCCGGCTCTGACATTTCTGTCTTTGCTCAGGAAGGAGGGCTCCAGAGCAAACTGATTCGTGCCGCAGCCAGATCGCTCTGCTCACAGCTTTAATGCCAGTCGCCCACAAAGTAGGATTTTTGCTCACAAGACTCCACAGCTTAGAGGGAGCATTGCTCTCTGTGTAAAGCTGTATTTCCTTGTTTCTCTCCTGAACCTACTGCCCATCAGCTTCATTGGATGCCCTCGAGTTCTGGTATTTTGGAAGAAGGAGAAAAAATTCTCTTGGTCAACTCTCTCCACCCCATGCATAATTTTACAAAGCTCCAGGGGTCATTTCCTGCAGGAGCGCACAGGAGCGGAGCTCCCGCAGTAAAGAGCCCAGGGGGCGGGCACATGCAACAAGCCCCACCCGCTACTCCCAGCAGCCCTCAGTCAGAGCAAGAAGCAGCCAGGTAACTTGCAGAGCCCCTCCCGCCCCCCCAGTCCAAAACAGTCCAATGGCACCTTTAAGACCAGGTTGTATTCAGGTACAAGCTCTCCCTCCTCTGCGAGGACAGATCTGCACGTTCCCCTCCCCCCCAATAGCTAGCAATCCAAAACAGTCCAGTGGAGCCTGAGCGGTGGGTGTTGCCTTCTGACGCGCTTCCGGTGATGTCAGGGGGTGTGGCCTATGCAAATAAGTTATGCTAATCAGTTATGCTAATGAGCTCCTGCACCTCTTTTTCTACGAAATAACCCCTG
>NW_015168173.1:11831-24420 GCF_001447785.1 Gekko japonicus | reverse complement strand
GGGCAAGTCATGGTTCTGGCTAGAGGAAATGGAAATTTTTGGAAAAATTAAAAAAATGCTACATTAGCATTTCTTTTGTCTTTTCTAGATTGAAAGTCATTCTGTTACTTTAGGAACATAAAATATGACTATGGACATTTTTACTTGGCATGAAATTATCACAACTAGCATATTAAAGATATAGTGTATCCAAACAATTATTACAAACAGAATACCCACCCACATGCAAAAGCAAAACTGAAACCTTTTTATTTTCTTCTGACAATAGCACCTCCTAAAGGAAGAACATTATGTGAAAATATAGGATGGCAGTTTTAATTCCATGTCGCAGTATGCACCTTGCTCTAGTTCAAAGAGTGAATGCTTGTGAAAAAATGAAAGAAAAAATTAGCAGGAGAAAAACAATATTTCAAAATACAGAATGATGCTTCTAAATTGCAACCTTAAGATCTGAGCAAGAATTGCAATCAGAGTTACACCCTTCTGCAAGCAGAGTTACACCCTTCTGAAGTCCACTGAAGTCATATGTAAAGCAAGAAAGGAAATATGTTACTGGAGAGTTCAGTTTGTAACCTAGGACTTACTTGTCCTCAGTGCACAGAAATTAGATCAATCTGATACCATATATATATATATTAGAAATGATTTGGAAAATATTTGAACACCTTGTCTTAAAATATTGTATTAATCATGTTAAAATAAAACGTTCCATAATCAATTTTTTTTCTTTTCTTTTCTTTTTTCAATTTTTCCATTTTTCGGAAAAAAAAACAAAAAGGCTTCCGGGCCTTCACATCTCTAGTTCTGGCACAGCTGTTCTTGAAAAAGAGCAGTTTCTGTCAGAGCTCTCAGCCCCACCCACGTCACAGGGTATCTGTTGTGGGGAGGGGGAGGGGGAGGGAAAGGAGTTTGTGAGCCGCTCTGAGACTCCAGTTCTTCCACATCAAAAGCACCTTGCAAGCAAAAAAACCGAGCAAAGCAGGCAGGAAGGTTCTACCGCCACGCTTTTCTTGCCATGCTAGCTTCTAATCTGGGAGAACCAGGTTTGATTCCCCACTCCGCCTCCACATCCAGCTGCTGGTGTGACCTTGGGTCAGTCACAAGTTGTCTCAGAGCTGTTCTCTCAAGAGCAGTCTTCGAAAGAGCTCTCTCAGCCCCACCGACCTCACAGGGTGCCTGTTGTGGGGAGGGGAAGGGAAAGGAGTCTGTAAGCCGCTCTGAGACACCTTTGGGTAGTGAAGGGCGGGGTGTAAATCCAATCTGTTCTTCTGCTTCTCTATAGCCAGAACTAATGGGGGGAAGTGTACAAAAACCCCACCTTTGGGGCTCAGAGACTGCCTGGGGCTGGCCACCCAGCCACAGACCAGCTGACCCAGTGCTGACTTTAGGTCACCCATAACGTTTCTTCTATTTGTGTCCGCTATCTTTTAAAGGTAAAGGTTCCCTTGCCCGAAAGCCAGTCGAGTCCGACTCTAGGGTTGCAGTGCTCATCTCCGTTTCAAAGCCGAAGAGCCAGCGCTGTCCGAAGAAGTTTCCGTAGTCATGTGGCCGGCATGACTAAACACCAAGGCGCACGGAACGCTGCTACCTTCCCACCGAAGTGGTACCTATTTATCTACTTGCAATTTCTTGCTTTCGAACTGCTAGGTTCGCAGGAGCTGGAACTAGAGATGGGAGCTCACTCCGTCATGCGGCACCCGGGTCTCAAACTGCTGAACTACCGACCTTCCACAGCCTGCAGTTCAGCGTCCTAGCCACTTGAGCCACCGCAGCTCCCGCTATCTTTTACAGAGCCATAATAGAAAGCCGCCCAGGGCTACACAGAAAAACACACCCGTCCTAAAAACCTCTGAAAATGACCCCACCGAATCTGTGCATTCGAGCAACAAAAGAAGGAGTGGCCCGGCCATAAAACCGGCTCCCTGACTTCTGGCCAAGAGCTTTTATAGCCCATAAAAATATTATAGCTCTTGCGGCAGATAAAATGGGTACCATTAAAATTCAGGGTGGTGGGGTGGTGATGGTGGGGGGTGGGTGGGGTGCGGAATGGCGATTGAGCTGGGCAGAGCAGAAAACCCAGATGCTCGCTCAGATCACAAAGACTGAGTAGCCCCATGCCTGAGCGATGGAACTGCCAGATAAAATTAAAAAGAGGAGCCAGAAGGTGGAATTCCAGCTTCCCGGGGCAGCCCAGAGAAGGCCCCGTCGCCCACTCACCTAATGTAGAGCGATCCCTCCTGGAGCTCTTTACAATTTATTTTATTCTTATCTTGTTGATGGTATTTTTAGTCCGCCTTTCTCACAGGGACTGAGTGAGCCAGTCCAAGCACAAAAAACCCGGGACATTTAATAACCCATGCATTAGGATTTTGGAAGTGGAACAGGCTTCCTCGGGAGGTGGTGGGCTCTCCTTCTTGGGAGCCAGTTTGGTGTAGTGGTTCAGTGTGCGGACTCTAATCTTGGAGAACCGGGTTTGATCCCCCAGTCCTCCACTTGCAGCTGCTGGATGACCTTGGGCAAGCCGTAGTTCTGTCAGAGCTGTTCTCTCAAGAGTAATTCTCCAGAGAGCTCTCTCAGCCCCGCCTACCTCACAGGGTGTCTGTTGTGGGGAGGGGGAGGGAAAGGAGTCTGTAAGCCGCTCTGAGACTCCAAGTGAAGGGCGGGGCATAAATCTAATCTCCTCCTCCTCCTCCTCTCGGGAGGTTTTTAAACAGAGGCTAGATGATCAACTGACAGCCATGCTGTGGATCACAAGAAGGGAAGGCAGGGAGGGTTGCCTCAGTGCTTAGTTCGCGTGGCCCTTTCTGACATGCCCAGGGAAATGCTGATCGCCACTTTGGGGTCAGGGAGCCATTTATCTCCAGGCCGGTTTGGCTGGAAATGTTGGAGGTTTTTGGTCATCTTCTGGGCATGGAGCAGGGGTCACACTGGGGGTGTGGAGAAGAAAGTATTTGTGAATTTCCTGCATTGTGCATGGGGTTGGACTAGATGACCTTGCGAGGTACCTTCCAACTCTGTGGTTCTATGCCTGCCAGCCTGATCCGAGGACGTTCCACAAAAAAGGGTTCAACAGACCCTCCTCAATGAGACAAGGAGAAATCAACCACAACAACTTCCACTGAATTAAATGGAAGTCCAGTGGCGTCGAGAAGACTAAGGATGCTCACCCCCAGCATTCGTTCTCATGACCCAGACATCCCTCTTCCGCAGATATACGGACTTACTCGAGTCGCCCAGGATGACCACGAACTTGTTGTGCAGCAGTTGCTGAACTTCCTTCGAACGGAAACTGGGCATTGTCGCCGGCGTGCAGTTTCTCAGGGGAGAACGATCGTCCGACTCCTGTTAGAAGGTCAGATGGGAGATCTGAAAGGGAGAGAAGAAGAACGTTGGACGCAGACGGGCATCACAAAAGTCCTCGGAAGCAGAGTCAGGAGTACTCCATGGCTAAACACACGAGCAGAGCAAATGCTAGAAGTTAGCCATTGTAGATTTTCCGGGCTGTCTGGCCGTGGCCTTGGCACTGTAGGACCTGACGTTTCGCCAGTAACAGTGACGGGCATCCTCAGAGGTATAACACAGAAAGATGGAGTACTCTCTGTGTCGAGGTGAGACAAAAAATGGTGGGCGGGTCATTTATTATTAGAAGAAGACGGAGAAGATGAAGAGGAGGAGGAAGAGGAGGAGGAAGAGGAGATTGGATGTATACCCCGCCCTTCACTACCCAAAGGTGTCTCAGAGCGGCTTACAAACTCCTTTCCCTTCCCCACCCCACAATAGGCACCCTGTGAGGTCGGTGGGGCTGAGAGAGCTCTGACGGAAACTGCTCTTTTTCAAGAACAGCTGTGCCAGAACTTGTGACTGACCCAAGGTCACCCAGCTGGCTGCATGTGGAGGAGTGGGGAATGAAACCCGGTTGTCCCAGATTAGAGTCCGCACACTTAACAACAACACCAAACTGGGTCTCAGGTGAGGTAGAGCTGGGTCATTGTCTTGCAGGAGTTCCCCAGGCTGTGAACATGCTAATAGCGGAGCTTTCCTGAGGAGGTTCTTTTGTATATGGATTGTTTCCTGAGGAGGTTTCCTGTTTCCTGAGGAGGTTTCCTGTTTCCTGAAAGATATGCTAGTCAGCTACTGGGGGGGGGGGGGGGGGGGGTGTGCTGGTTTGGGTGGGGGGGGCAGGGAGTTCTGGCTACAGATGCACAACTTCAACTGCCCCCCTAAACAGTAGCTGAGTAGCAAACCTTGGTTAACAAGTGCCCTGGGGTGATCTTGGGTTGCCAGCAACATTCCCTCTAAGCGGAGTCCGTGCGAGACAGCTCACAGTTTTTTAGCCTCCGGCTCACACATTTTTGTCTTAGCTCAGGAAGGGCTCCAGAGCAAACTAATCTATGCAGTAGCCAAATTGTTCGCTCACAAGATTAATGCCAGGAGCTCACAAAGCAGAATTCTTGCTCACAAGACTCCACAGCTTAGAGGGAACATTGGCCCTGGGGTGATCTCGGATTGCCAGCAGCCTTCCCTCAATGTGGAGTCAGTGCGGGCCAGCTCACAGTTTTTTTAGCCTCCGGCTCACAGATTTTTGCCTTCGCTCAGGAAGGAGGGCTCCCGAGCGAACTAATCTATGCAGCCGAATCGCTCGCTCACCACTTTAATGCCAGGAGCTCACCAATTAGAATTTCTGCTCACAAGACTCCAGAGCTTAGAGGGAGCATTGGTTGCCAGCCTCAAGGCAAGGCCTGGAGATCTCCGGGAATAACTGATCTCCAGACAGCCGTTCCCCTGGAGAAAATATCTGCCCTGGAGGGGGGGATTCTCCGGCCTCACAAATCAATGCTGAAGTTCTTCTCCTCTTCCAACCCCACCCTCGCAAGGCTCCACCCCTCCCCCCAATCTCCAGGAATTTCCCATCCCCAAGCTGGCGGCCCTAGGATGACCCCGGAGCTCTTCTTAACCCGTCACCCCTGGAAATCAGACTACCGGGTTGAATCCTACAGGTCCATTCTGTAAAGTACTGGGTTCGCCGCATGGAAGCCTCGGACCACGACGTGCCTTAAGACGCGTCGACTGTACTTCACACAGAAACTGCAAAAACGGCCCTGCAAGGCCAACCATATACACACCCACACAGTCCCGTTCGAGGGTTTGAATTTCCCGCCAAAGTTGCTATTGGTGAATGCTGGGGGAACTCAGATCCTAGGCTTCTATTGTTTAGAGGAGCTAAGCTCCCTACTGTAGCCGCGGACCCCTGGTGGCGGTCCGCGTACATAACACATTCCACCAACAACGGCTCTTCTCCACCAGTTTGGTGTAGTGGTTAAGTGCGCGGACTCTAATCTGGGAGAACCGGGTTTGATCCCCCACTCCTCCACTTGCAGCTGCTGGATGACCTTGGGCAAGCCACACGTTCTCTCGGAGCTGTTCTCTTAAGGGCAGTTCTGGAAAGAGCCCTGCCTACCTCACAGGGTGTCTGTTGAGGGGAAGGGAAGGGAAAGGAGTTTGTAAGCCGCTCTGAGACTCCGAGTGAAGGGCAGGGTATCAATCCAATCTCTTCTTCTTCTTTTTGCATTCTGTTGACCATTGACACAAATTCTATTGATTAAGCCAGGGGGACCCAATGTGGGGCCTTTTCTTGTACCCGATACACGTTTTTGGGATGTGGTTGGGGCTTCCCCCCAGGCAGGGTTTGTGATTGGCTGTGTGGATTTTTAAAAGCAGCCAACCACAGCACCCGGCTCTTTTCTGTGTGACTGAAGGTGAGGTGCGGCAGCCGTTTTTTGGCTGGCTCCGCCTTCTGTGTCAGCCGTTTCGTGGTCGCACCCACCACCCCGTGTCGGAACCCCAAAGGTGGCCACAGGCAGTGTTCCCTCTGAGCCGAGTCAGTGTGAGCCAGCTCACAATTTTTTAGCCTCTGACTTACCCATTTTTGTCTCCGCTCAGGAAGGAGGGCTCCAGAGGCAACCAATTGATGCAGCAGCCAAATCGCTCGCTCGCAGCTTTTATGCCAGTAAGCTCACAAAGGAGAATTGTCGCTCACAGGACTCTACGGCTTAGAGGGAGCATTGCCCACAGGCTCAAAACGGTTGGGGACACCGGGATCGATTCATTAAAACACCAATGTTTTTTCCTTCAGTTATGCAGCAGTGCAAATTTCCCCAGGTTTCCTTTTAGGATGGCGGCGGGAGGGGGGGGGAGACACACACATGCAGAAGGAGAAGAGCAGACGTTGTGGCCTACGTGAGACAGAAATGCCGGATCAGGTTCGGTGTGTCCCTCGGCCTCAAAACAAACAAACAAAAGGACTCCTGTGAACCCTCAACTTAAGTCCCAGAGACTCCCTTGGGAGTCCTTCTGCTGGAGATAAGCCACTGTTCTATCGGCAACAGTGTGGTTTCTGCACAGGGCCATATTCATTCATTCATTTGTTCATTCATTCATTCATTCATTCATGGGTCATTCCCTACAGGAGCGCACAGGAGTGGAGCTCCAGCAGTAAAGAGCCCAGGGGGCAGGCACATGCAACAAGCCCCACCCCCTGCTCCCAGCAGCCCTCAGTCAGAGCAAGAAGCAGCCAGGTAAGTTGCAGAGCCCCCCCCCCCAGCTCCCTGGTCCAAAACAGTCCAGTGGCACCTTTAAGACCAGGTTTTACTCAGGTACAAGCTCTCCCTCCTCTGCGAGGACAGATCTGCACGCCCCCCCCCCCAATAGCTAGCAATCCAAAAGAGTCCAGTGGAGCCTGAGCGGTGGGTGTTGCCTTCTGACACACTTCCGGTGATGTCAGGGGGTGTGGCATATTCAAATAAGTTATGCTAATGAATTATGCTAATGAGCTTCTGCACCTCTTTTTCTACGAAATGACCCTTGCATTCATTCATTCATTCTTTCGGTTTATCACCCACCCTCCCCTGCATAGCAAGGCCCAGGGAGGGTAACGACAACAAAATTAGGTCAAAAACCTTTAACAGACGTTTAAAACAACTCTAAAATTCACAGTAACCGATAAGGCGGCACATAAAGAGAGCATAAACAATGCCTCATTTCCCGGCAGTAAGAGAGGGGAAGGAAGGAGAAGGACAAGGATGGGGAAAAGGAGAAAGTCAGCCTGTCAGGTAGCCCTGCCATAGGTCTGGAATCTGGAGGGGTGCCCTCCTGTTTTCTGTCTCCGCTCTCCCTGGCTCACCAGATGTTCACTATCTTATGCTTGACCTTGTAGATGCTCCAGCTGCACTTTTACCCGGCTGGGAAAGTTAACGGCTTTTGCTTTGCCCACGCGCGGGAGATGTATCCATTAGCTCATGCTTACCGGGGGGGGGGGGGTGTTTGATTCTAGTATAAGTCAGAGGCCCTAGTATTGGCGGCCATTCCTGACACAAGCTGTACACGTGTCTCTAGTACTGGATCTACCAATAAACAGTTATCTTCTCATGAAGCCCTGTGTTGCGTAACCTGACTAAGGACCCTGACACAGCCTAGCTAGAGGTCATCCCTGTCCTCAGCTACAGGCCCGGCGGAACATCTCCATCTTACAGGCCCGGTGGAACTGCATCGAATCACAGAATGCCCAGATCTCGCTCAGTAGAGAGTTCCGCCGGGCCAGAGCTAGGGTCGAAAAAGCCTTAGCTCTGGTCAAGGACAGACGAACACTCTTTGGGCCAGGGAATCACCAGTAGATTGTGGTCAGCTGAGCACAATGCTCTTTGGGGGATATACCAGGAGAGGAGGTTCTCCAGAAACCTTTGTTTCTACCTCACCTTTCTCCGCAGAGGGGACCCCCGAGCGGCTTACAGCCTTCTCCTCTCCTCCATTTTATCCTCACAACGACCCTGCGACGTAGGCTAGGCCGAGAGTGTGTGACTGGCCCGGGGTCGCCCAGCAAGCTACTGTGGCAGAGTGGGGATTCGAATCGGGGTCTCCCAGACCCTAGTGTAACCACCAGATCACACCAGATCTTGATTTATTTATTGCACAAAGACTGTCCTGTGTACAGAGTAACGTGGCTGGCACACAGTGGTAGCTATTAGATCAGAGGATGAGCCCAAAAGGTACCGCTGATCTTTCTGTTATTTCACCAAAAAATGTGCCGATTTGTTCAGGCGGGCACCCTCACAGAAGGAGTAGAGCTATATCACGGATCCGCTCGGGAAGTGACCCTTTTATTTAGTATTTATTAGTAGAGGTCATTTCCTGCAGGAGCGCACAGGAGCAGAGCTCCGGCAGTAAAGAGCCCAGGGGGCGGGCACATGCAACAAGCCCCGCCCCCTGCTCCCAGCAGCCCTCAGTCAGAGCAAGAAGCAGCCAGGTAAGTTGCAGAGCTCCCCCCCCCCCAGTCCAAAACAGTCCAGTGGCACCTTTAAGACCAAGTTTTATTCAGGTACAAGCTCTCCCTCCTCTGCGAGGACAGATCTGCACGCCCCCCCCCCAATAGCTAGCAATCCAAAACAGTCCAGTGGAGCCTGAGCAGTGGGTGTTGCCTTCTGACACACTTCTGGTGACGTCAGGGGGCGTGGCATATGCAAATATGCTAATGAGTTATGCTAATGAGCTCCTGCACCTCTTTTTCTACAAAGTGACCCCTGTTTATTAGTGATCTTTCTCCCTCAGGCTCAAGGCAGATTACCCAGTGTAAAAGTTTACCAATGCACAGGGCTTTACCCAACCGGGCAAACAAAAAAAATCACCCAACGGGAGAAAGAGGGGGAAAGGTCTCCTTCCTGTTTCCCAAAAGAACAAAACAAAATTCTAAACAAAAGACCTCAGGTAGAACTGCCACCAGGCCCCTTATTAAGCAGTTCCCAACAGCCCAGGAGAAAGGGGACCCAAAGCTCCTGTCTGGTTCTGGAACTTAGACAGCAAAACAAACTTGCAGACTCAAGCCGCAGCTCAAAAATCAAAAAGGGGCAAAAAGCTTTTTGGTAGAGAGTGGTCAAAAAGGTCTAGGCAAACAGGATTTAGACTGAGACTTGGTAACACAAACAACACACAAAGTTATCAAAATAAAATATGTTCTCGTTTATTTAGGTGCAAGAAAACACAGTGTAGGTAAAAATTAACAAACTCTTAGCTTATCCAGCCTAACTGTAACATAAGGCACTAATACAGCATTAAAGGTAAAGGTAAAGGCTCCCTTGCTCGAAAGCCAGTCGAGTCCGACTCTAGGGTTGCGGTGCTCATCTCCGTTTCAAAGCCGAAGAGCCAGCGCTGTCCGAAGACGTTTCCGTGGTCATGTGGCCGGCATGACTAAACACCAAGGCACACGGAACGCTGTTCCCTTCCCACCAAAGTGGTACCTATTTATCTACTTGCAATCTCTTGCTTTCGAACTGCCAGGTTGGCAGGAGCTGGAACTAGAGATGGGAGCTCACTCCATCATGCGGCGCACTCGGGTCTCGAACTGCTGAACTACTGACCTTCCACAGCCTGCAGTTCAGCGTCTTAACCACTTGAGCCACCGCAGCGCCTACATTACCTTTCATTACTTTTCCCCAAAGACAAAGTTGCAGTTGGTCAGCATACGTAGTAGTCATCTCTTAGCCCATCCGGGCATAAGCAAACTGGAACGCTATAGTTTGGGGCACTGAACTACTGGACCATACTAGGCTCAGTAGTCACAGCCCCAATGCGAGTTGCCACTGGTACCATTGACAAAGGTATGTCTCTAGCACCAGGCAACCAGAACCATAGCTGCAGTGGAACGGATTCTTATAGGAAACTGGTCCCTTCTTGGGTTAGGCCTTTACCCAATGGTGGGTCAGTAAGGCGATCTCAACCTTTTTAGGTTACCGTGCAAACGGCATCTAGGGTTGCCAAGTACCTACCTACGAACCGGCGCGGGACACATGCTTCCCCACCGGAAGATTCTTGCTTGTAACACAGGCCCTGCACAATTCCATTGCCCAGGCGTGACGTAGGCAGGTAGCCGGGCGACGCTCTGGTAATGGGACTGGAAACTCGATGGTACCATCGAGTTTCCAGTCCCATTACCAGAGCGTCGCCCACCTACGTCACATCTGGGCAACAGAATAGTGCAGCACCTGTGTTTTCCCCGTGAGAATAGTCCCGCAAAGAACTATATATCCCCCACCGAATCAAGGTAAGTACTTGGAAGCCCTGACGGCATCCCAGCCTATAACAGTGGTGGCGAACCTATGGCACGGGGGCCAGAGGTGGCACTCAGAGCCCTCTCTGTGGGCATGCGTGCCATCGCCCCAGCCAGGCCCAGACCATCATTAAAGTGTCGAATTCTCTGCCAAATAATATTAAGGAAATGAAAGCATTTGAGATTGCTTCCCTTACTTTGTTTGGATCATCTTAAGTGAATGTATGAGTTGTTTTTTCTAAAGTAAAACCTGAGTATTCAGGTTAAATGGCCGTGTTGGCACTTTGCGATAAATAAGTGGGTTTTGGGTTGCAGTTTGGACACTCGGTGACATCACTGGCCTATAATATTTTGGCAGTGAGGAGGGAATCGAAAGCTATCTGCAGCATAACTCTCGACCCGCCTACATGCAGGTGTTGCAGGGTCAATTGGCTGGAATGCGTCCCAGTCTCCTTATCAGCCACAGCTGGGAGCAATTTCTCCAAGGTTAGGAAGTGCTCTCAGTGTTATCTCTGTTTCTGGGCAGAAGATTCACTCCTTTGGAAGTTTTCACTACAGGCCCAGGACCAGGGGTTAGACAAACACTCGCAATTAAGAAAAGCATTTTCTTTACACCCAGAGCGAGCCAATAGATGGACCTGATGAGATAACCGATAAACAACACAATAAAAAAACCCGAAGCAAAACGGGAGTTATATTAAGGACAAGGCATTCTCCAGTTCTTCAATCCTGGTCTCGTTGCATTATGTTGCTTCACTAGGAATCTTTCCTGCCAGTTTCCATAACGCCCTCCCTATAAAAGGGCTTGGGGCAGTTTTCTTCCGTTCAAATACTGAGTCCAGGGCCACCTTGAAGACCCACAAAGTTTTATTCTGGGTTTAAGTTTTCGTGTGCACGCACCCTTCCTCTGAAGAAGGGTGCGTACACACGAAAGCTAAGACCCAGAATTAAACTCTGTTGGTCTTCAAGGTGCCCAACTGGACTCGAACATTTTTCGGCTGCTTCAGGCCAACACAGAGACCCCATCCGAGTCTAGAGTCCAATATCATCGCTCACATTTTCATATTTTGTAACCCACTTGCAAACTGACCAGATAATCCTATCGCGCTTCTGATCCGCCTTCAGTACCGTGAGAAAGGGGACTTCAAATGGCAATAAATATAGAAAACTATTGAGTCCCGATTTTCTATTCGTGTCTGACAAAGGGAACTTTGACTAAACCCCAGCCAGTTTGGTGTAGTGGTTAAGTGTGCGGACTCTAATCTGGGAGAACACCGGGTTTGATTCCCCCCTCCTCCACTTGCAGCCAGCTGGGTGGCCTTGGGTCAGTCACAAGTTCTCTCAGGCCCGCCTGCCTCACAGGGTGTCTGTTGTGGGGAGGGAAAGGAGTTTGTAAGCCGCTCTGAGACACCTTCGGGTAGTGAAGGGCAGGGTATATATCCAATCTCTTCTTCTTCTGCTTCCTAAAGCTCATTCCCTGAAACTCCTCTTGGTCTCTCAGGTGCAGCTGGACTCGAATCCAGCTCTTCAACTGCAGACCGGGCAGCCCTCCAAAACTGCCCTATAGCAGTATTACCCCAGCGCATACGGGGCAGACTTGCATTTCGCTTGTTGCAGGATCCAGTCCCTACGTTACTGAGATCTTTGTTGGGAGGTTCATGGTTGCATGTGCATAACCATTTTACATGAGGGGTTGTCTGTCCATAAGTAAAGGGGGGAAGAGGAAGAAGAGGAAAAGAAGGAAGAGGAGGAGGAGGAGGAAGAAGAATTTATACCCTACCTTTCACTACCTGAAGGAGTCTCAGAGCAGTTTACAATCTCCTTTTCCTTCCCCTCCCCATAACATACACCCTGGGAGGTAGGTGGGGCTGAGAGAGCTCTTTCGAGGACTGCCCATGAAAGAATAGCTCTGAAAGAACTTGTGACTGACCCAAGGTCACACCAGCCGCTGAAAGAACTTGTAACTGACCCAAGGTCACTCCAGCGGCTGCATGTGGAGGAGGAGTGGAAAATCAAACCCGGTTCTCCCAGATTAGAGTCCGCGCTCCTAGCCACGACACCAACCTGGCTGGAATTTAGTTCAGGGATGATGCGTTTGACTAGTCTGACTGTATATGAGAGGGATATATCTGTATCCTGTACTTCCACAGGAAGTTGCCTTTTTATTGAATCAGATTATCTGTCCATCAAGGTCTGTACTGCCTGGAGAGCCAGTTTGGTGTAGTGGTTAAGTGCGCAGACTCTAATCTGGGATGAACCGAGTTTGATTCCCCCACTCCTCCATTTGCACCTGCTGGTGTGACCTTGGGTCAGTCTCAAGTTCTCCCAGAACTGTTCTCTCAAGAGCAGTTCTCGCGAGAGCTCTCTCAGCCTCGCCTACCCCACAGGGTGTCTGTTGTGGGGAGGGGAAAGAAAAGGGATTGAGACTCCTTCTACTCAGATGGGCAGCAGCTCTCGGAGCGCTCAAGCAGAGATCTTTCACTGGCTGCCAGA
>NW_015168173.1:3888-11560 GCF_001447785.1 Gekko japonicus | reverse complement strand
AAGCAGAGGCTCTGCCACTGAGCCACAGCCCCTCTTTACAGCTCTCCAGGGTCTCAGGCTGAGGTCTTTCACATCACCTCCTGCCTTGTCCTTTTAACTGGAGATGCCAAGGATTGGACCGGGGACCTTCTGCATGCCGAGCAGAGGCTCTACCACTGAGCCACAGCCCCCCACCCTTGCCTTCCTGAATGTGAACTCCCCTGCAACCCACCACCCGTATCTTTGACCTCAAGTAACGTTACATCACCTTACTTGTGTTCTGTCAAGAGCTCTCTCAGCCCCACCCACCTCACCGGGTGTCTGTTGTGGGGAGGGGAAGGGAAAGGAGTTTGTAAGCCGCTCTGAGACACCTTTGGGTAGTGAAGAGCGGGGTATAAATCCAATCTCCTCCTCCACCTCCAAATCTCCAGGTATTTCCCAACCCAGAGCTGGCAACCCAAACAGAAAGAACCAGAGGGAGGGGCCTCAGCCTTGTACTCCGCAAGGCAGCGAAGAAACCTTCCCAATCCACAGCAGAGCAAGGCAGGGAAGGGAGGTAGCCACGCCCTTCGTATTCTAAAGCTGCAAAGCCAAGTTTCTAGTCCTCACGGATCAGGCCTTGAAAGCATCGGTGAGAGCCGGTACTTACAACTGAGATCCAGTGTGGTGTGGTGTAGAGGTCCAAGGGTGAGCCTAGGTTTTGGGAGTCCCGGGTGCGAGTCCCAGCTCTGCCATGGACGCCCACTGGGTGACCTGGGGCCAGTCCCTCGCTCTCAGCCTCCCCTACCTCACAGGGCTGTTGTGAGGCTAAAGTGGAGGCGAGAAGAACGGCGTCAGCTGCTTTGGGGGAGAAAGGTGGGGAGCAGTGTTCCCTCTAAGCGGAGTTGAGTGTGAGCTAGCGCACAGTTTTCTAGCCTCCGGCTCGCAGGTTTTTTGTCTTAGCTCAGGAAGGAGGGCTCCAGAGCCAGCTGATTCATGCGGCAGCCCAATCGCTAGCTCACAGCTTTAATGCCAGCAGCTCCCGAAGTAGAATTTTTGCTCACAGGACTCCACAGCTGAGAGGGCGCATTGGAAGGGAGTAGGCTGCGGGAATTACCCGGAGCCAATGCACTGGGGGGGCCCCCTCTGTCTCCCTGCCCCTGTTGCCAATTCCAGACCACCTCGCCCCCGGGAACGTGTGAATAACAGGGAGAGAGGTCTTTCTTCCCACCCCAGACAAGCCACCCAGATCCTGGCGGGGAGGGGGGAGTAGAACGTGCCCTACCAACGGCTCCCGGTCTCGCTTGGGCGAATGGCCCCCATGCACAGCTCAGCTGCACGGGAGGGCGTCCCATGGCCCCCCCGGGATCAGGCCCCTAAATATCCCGGCCGCTTGTTCTTAATCTGACTTCTCCTTGGAGCTCCTTCGACCCCAGAAACGGGCAAACAGTTCCAAACACATCCATGCAGAAGATGCCTCCCCCTCTCTTTTTTTCCCCCCTTGCAAAAGACAGGAAGGGAAAAGGTCTCCCAAGGGTGCAACACCTACCCCAAACCGGCAAGTCCCGCACCCTGCGGCGCCCGGCACGTGGGGAAACCGCTCCCAGACGCGGCCGGCTCTTCCGCGCCCCCTACTGGTCACGCGTCGGGCGGGTTTTTAAAAGACGCGCTTCCACAGCGCCCCCTGCCGCTCAACAGAAAAAAAGGGCCCCCGCGGGAGCAGAAGAGACCGGCCGCGTGGCGAATCGGGAGACGGAATTCCCGGGTGTTTCCCCCCAGAGTTGCCAACCTCCAGGTCAGACCTGGAGACCTCCCAGAAATCGCGGCTGATTTCCAGACTTAAGAGATCAGGTTTCCTGGAGAAAACGGTTGCTTTGAAGGGTGCATATGGCCCCGGTCCTCATTGAGGGATAATTCCATAAGGTCCACCCCCCAAACCTGCTATTTCTCCCCCCCCCCCCGGCGGAACTCACTCCTGTTGTACACGCACCGCTGTGATCTCTAGGCGCCAAAGGGGGGGCCCTTACATCGAAATCTGGCAAGTCGAACAGAATACAATAAAAACTTAATGTATATAATATAAAGATACGTGTATTTATTCTGGTTTTTAAATTCTTTGCTAATAAATACATGCAGGGCTTTTTTTGTAGAAAAAGCCCAGCAGGAACTCATTAGCACAATAGGCCATACCCAACAGCAGGAACTCATTAGCATATTAGGCCACACCCCTGACAGCACAGCTTATTTGCATATTAGGCCACACCCCCACGTTACAAGAAGTGTGGTCATCCAGCCACACCCACCTTTTGCTTCTTATTCTCTTTACCTTGTTTGTTGTCAAAACCCAGGGCTTTTTGCATGTTAGGCCACACACCCCTAATTGCAGCCAATCCGAATGAGTTTCTGCTGTTGGGTGTGGCCTATTATGCTAATGAGTTCCTGCTGGGTGTGGCCAACTTGGGAGCCAGCCGGAACTCCGGTCCTGTGCGTTCTTGCCCCAAAATAGCCCTGAATACATGTAGCTTTCTATCATATGCATTATGTTTTTATTGTTGGCTCTCTATTCTGTTTGTCTTACCTCTCTTTAGGTAAGGTTCTGGTTCCCAGATCTCCAGGCGCAACCTGTAGGCTGGCAACCATACCCCACATGAGCCAGTTTGGTGCAGTGGTTAAGTGCACGGACTCTATCTGGGAGAACCGGGTTTGATTCCCCACTCCTCCATATTTGCACCTGCTGAATGACTTTGGGCAAGACATAGTTCTGTCAGAGCTGTTCTTGAAAAAAGAGCAGTTTCTGTCAAGAGCTCTCTCAGCCCCGCCTACCTCACCGGGTGTCTGTTGTGGGGAGGGGGAGGAGTTTGTAAGCTGCTCTGAGACACCTCTGGGTAGTGAAGGGCGGGGTATAAAATCCAATGCCGTCATCTTCTTCTAAGCGTAACACACTAAGTTCAGCATCCATAGAAGGTTGTCCTCAAAGTCTAAAATGATCACTTTTGATTTCAAAACGGGGTACTTTGCAACGATGAGTGGCTAGTCAGAAGGGAGAATTAAGATGGTCAGATCCCTCAAGGATGCCCAGGAACTATTTAAAACTACAGGAACTGAGGCCCAGATAGAGCACGTATCTCAAAATCAGGAGAAATACCCTGTAGTCTAAAACGATCGCCTGCACGGTTAACAACCCAAGTCAAGGAAGCCCTAAAAGGCAAAAAGTCTTCTGTCGAAAAGTGGAAGGTTTCTCTAATCAAGGTGAACAGGAAAGGTGCTATTAGCCACAAGGTCTAGATAGGAACTCTCAGTCTGGGGCAAGGGATGCTCTGCTTTCTTGGTGCTTGGGGGGGGGGGCAACAGGGGGGGGGGGCTCTGGTGTCCTGGCCCCACTGCTGGACCTCCTGAGGGCACCTGTTTTTGGCCACTGTGTGACAGAGTGTTGGACAGGGTGGGCCACTGGCCTGATCCAGCACTGGCTTCTCTTATGTTCTTATGGATAAACATATGGAGCAGAAGTCGATCACTGGCTATTAGCCACAAGGTGTAGATAGGAACTCTCAGTCTGGGGCAAGTGATGCTCTGTATCCTTGGTGGTTGGGGGGGGGCAACGGTGGGAGGGCTTCTAGTGTCCCGGCCCCACTGGTGGACCTCCTGATGGCACCTGGTATTTTTGGTCACTGTGTGACAGAGTGTTGGACTGGATGGGCCACTGGCCTGATCCAGCATTGGCTTCTCTTATGTTCTTATATCTGGGGCAAGTGATTCACTGTGTTCTTGGTGCTTGGGGGGGCAACAGTGGGAGGGCTTCTAGTGTCCCGGCCCCACTGGTGGACCTCCTGATGGCCCCTGGTGTTTTTGGCCACTGTGTGACAGAGTGTTGGACTGGATGGGCCATTGGCCTGACCCAACTGGCTTCTCATGTGCACATGTTCTGGCCGAACAAATGTAAGTTGAAAGGGAATTTTAGGAGTGGAGAAAGCTCGTGATGGAAATGGGTGGGCCAGTGGATGACCAAGGAACACAAGCAGCTGCCTTGTACAGAACCAGACCCTTGGATGACCTTGGGTCAGTCACAAGTTCTCTCAGAGCTGTTCTTGAAAGAGCCGTTTCTGTCAGAACTCTCTCAGCCCCACCTACCTCACGGGGTGTCTGCTGTGGGGAGGGGAAGGGAAAGGAGACCGTAAGCCGCTCTGAGACTCTGAGTGAAGGGCTGGGTATAAATCCAATCTCATCTGTTCTTCTATTTTGAGTAATATTGGTCATTGGGTTTGCCTGCGTCCTTTATAAAGTTTCTATCTCACATACCTGTGGCACACATGGCCTGACCCAGCAAGGTGACATTTATGTTAGATCTGGCCCTTGTAACAAATGAGTCTGACACCTCTGTGCTAGAAGGTTGGACTAAGATATGGGAGACCAAGGTTCGAATCCCCACTTGTGCTGTGGAAGCTCGCTGGGTGACCTTGGGCCAGTCACAGTCTCTCCGCTTGACCTACCTCACAGGGTTGTTGTGAGGATAAAATGGTGGAGAGGAGCATTGATGGTAAGTTACTTTGGGTCCCTACTGGGAGGAAAAGGCGGGGGTACCAATGAATTAAATGACCATCGTCGTCACCACCAAACTTAAAGGCATCAACGAAAAGAGTTCCAAGCCGAGTTCTTTAAACCCTTTATTCTTACATTCAACGTTGTCTTTAAAATGTTTACAGAAAGTTTTTCCTCAACAAATTCTTTCAAGGAGAATAAACTTCATCTGGGCCACGGCATCCAATCCTGTGCCAATTCTGCTCTTGGAAGTTTTAAAGTTACATTTTAAAAAAGCAAAAAACAACATTACATTCAGACAGAACCACATCCCCCCCCCCCACTCGTTCCAAGCAGTGGTTTTATTTCTCTCCCCTGCCTGCGATGGGTCAGAGGTTCTTAGTGCAAAACGTCAGGCCCGTAATACTTAGGTCCCCGTGCAAAGAAGGAAAACTCACAGTGAAGAGGGGACATTAAGGCACTTATGGGGTGGGTGGGGGGTCTCTTTCTTGCCTATGGACTGGCCAAAAGGTTCGACTGGAAGGACCGGCAATAGAAATGCCACACGACGCATTCCTAGAAGGCCTTTATTTCCACAGAAGCAACATGCGGATGAGCTAAACCACGCTCGACACCCCCACATTCCCGCTCCCATTGGACAGAACCATAATCTCAGAATGGATTGGAGCACACATGCTCCAATCCACGCCTCTTTGGGTCCAAGCCGAGCCACCCTTACAAACTAATACTTTCAAAAGCAAAGCTTCCCGGAAAAAAGGGAAGCAGCTAGGATTGTGCTACGTGTACTTTTGCAAGGGGGGGGGGGGGGCGGTCGCCTAAAAAGTAGGAACCGGGAAGAATTAGCAAAATAATTCTAGATACGATGGAGAGAGGGGGGAAAACACGTCGCAATCCACACCACAGTTGTTAAGTGTGTTGCTGTTGTTGGACAGCTAAGTTTGCACGAGCAGTGCGTTTCTCCGGGGGGGGGGGCCGGGTAAGGGAAAGGGGGGGCAGTGCCCCCCTCTGGAATTACTGCGCGGCCAACTCTGGCTTCACAGAAGTGGTTTTAGTCCCACTGAGAAGCTGGACCCCGACACCTCTGGTCCGGGGGTCAAGACTTCACCCCTTCCGCTGCGTACACAAAAGATACCTCCTCTTCCCCTAAAGCACAGAACCTTGGTCCCAATATATCCGCCTTCCCTTAGGCTCCACGGAGCAGAAACTCCAAGCAAGGCTCAGCCACGGAGCGGGGGCTACCAGCCTCTGCAACCTACGTAGGGGGGCACCTGAAATGGTGGACGGCCGCCGGCGCCAGCAGAAGGCTGCACGTAGGGCCTGTAGGGTTCCCCGTAGAAACGCTGGTGGCGCATGACGTGGTCATTGCGGTGACGACCCCGGAAACCTCGAGGTGACCCGCGCGGGTGGGGAGGGGGAAGCCTCTGCCCCCCATTAGGCACGTAAGGGGGATGGGCAAGAGGGGAGAACTGCCACTCCCCACTGGGCACTTGGTCGACAGGGAAAAGACGAGGCACAGCCGGTCTTCCCTCTGGCACATAATCGTCATGGAAACTGCCATGCTGCATTTCTGTGGGAGATAAAGAGAGAGAGAAATCAAAGAGGAAGGTGGGAAAAGGGGCCGATAGCTTGGAAGGAACCGAGAACGAGTCCTCTGGGCCCTGTGTGTGGGAAGGAAACCCTTCCCCACCCCCCACCCCCGCCAACACACACTTTTAATGCTGTTCCAGTCCACATTACCTTCAACCGTCTACTCCAGGGGTTCCCAACGGGCACCACAGAACCCACCTCCACCTTCCTGGCGCCTCCCAGGTGTCTTTACAAAACCAAAATATGGACCCACGGTAAGTAGGAAATACCAAAAAACCCAGCAAATACCGTGCTACAGACAATTATATGAGGGACCGCCTTGCCCCACATGTTCCCCCAAGAGCACTACGGTTCGGGGACCCAAAATTTGTTGGTCATCCAGGGTCCCAAGGATGTGAAACTAGCTGCGACCAGGGCCAGGGCTTTTTCGGTGGCAGCTCCTACCTGGTGGAATGAGCTCCCGAGGGAGATCCGGGCCCTGCGGGACCTTGAGCAGTTCCGCAGGGCCTGTAAGACGGAGCTCTCCCGCCAGGCCTTTGAGTACGAGCCGCCGCCCCATTATACCACCACCGTCAAGGTATCGTAAAGGACGCATCGACGAGGCCCGAGGAAGAACCTGGAAACTATTGAAGATCTGACAAGCCGTCGCCATTGGACACGTATACTACGGGAGGACCATCTGGAACTGCGGTGTTACCATCTTGGATTTAGGATATTAGTAATGGATTGAATACGGTGGTTTTAGTGTTGGGTGTTTTACTATGTTTTATATGTTTTTACCTATGGCATGGCAAATGACCTTGCCCTTGAAAAATAAATAGATAAATAAATAAAAATAATAAATAAATAAAATATCTCAATTTTTATACATTTTTGGTTTTATATTTTTTACAATTTATTCACCATATATTATTTATCATATAATCCTTAATACATAGAAAGAACCATATATCAAAACGTCTAAGTATCGTCTCTTAATAAGTTTGGTGTCGTGGTTAAGGGCGCGGACTCTAATCTGGGAGAAAGGTTTGAGTCCCCACTCCTCCGCTTGCACCTGGCTGGATGACCTTGGGCAAGCCGTAGTTCTGATAAGAGCTGTCCTTGAAAAAGAACAGTTCTTGAAAGAGCTCCCTCAGTCCCACCTACCTCCCAGGGTGTCGGTTGTGGGGAGGGGAAGGGAGAGGAGTTTGTAAGCCGCTCTGAGACACCTTTGGGTTGTGAAGGGCGGGGTATAATCCAATCTCTTCTTCTTAATATATCACAAAAGATATTGCACTACCCCTTTATTAATATCAGTCCTCCTTAATTCTACAAAAGTTTTAAGAGGGAGGACTCCTTGAAGTCTATTTTGAAAGAGTGCTCAGTCTTCCTCCAACAGAGGTCCAGATATCCTCCTGTTTCAGTGTCTTCCTCGGGGAGTTCAACAGATATTTCCAAGCACAAGGTTGCCAAACACCAAAATATTTATTCAATTTTTTCAATGAACGCTGCAAAAAGTCTCTCTTAGTGAGCTCAAAGCTTCCTCCAAAGTGAAAAGCACATTCCCTTCTGCTTGGAAATGTCTCTTGAACTCCCCGAGGAAGACACTGAA
>NW_015168173.1:3065-3175 GCF_001447785.1 Gekko japonicus | reverse complement strand
CTGGTTTTAGGTGTTCTTACAAAGCAGGCAGGACTAGGTGGGACTTTGGCCCAGCGGGGCTTCTGATTGGCCACTAGAGATTTGATTGGCTGTACAGATTGTTTTAAAAA
>NW_015168173.1:2748-3005 GCF_001447785.1 Gekko japonicus | reverse complement strand
CCGTCATCCCTCACTGCTCCCGCCAAGTTCATTCCCTCTCCCTCCCCCCGCTTCATCGCCGTGGCCCCGTTTCCATCCGTAAGACTATGCCATAACCAATGGCCACAGTTATAAAGACAATATATAAAACAAACAAACACTGTGATAAAAATGACAATGACATTTGACATGCAGCTGCTTGGAATCATTCAGATTAGTTTTTAGAGAGTCTGGGTGCGTTCAGACGCGCCGTTTCAGCCGGCATAAACTGTACCAGT
>NW_015168173.1:2363-2684 GCF_001447785.1 Gekko japonicus | reverse complement strand
CGCTGTATGCCCGTTCACACACAGCGGGCATCGGCGGTTTGTTTGTTTGTTTAACACAGTTTGCGCATGCGCATAGGCAGCCATCCACAGAATGGCGATCTTCACGCATGCGCAAAACACCCCGTCTTACATTTAAACTTTAAAGGTAAGGACTTACCTTTAAAGTTTAAAGAGCAAAGTGGCCTCCCTGAGGTCCCGGACTCCTCTAAAAGTTAAACTAAGGACCTTTTCTTTTTTTAAAAAGCTAACGCCGGGGCGAAGCTTCGCCCAAGCGCATATCGCCAACCTAAAAAAAAATGGCGGGCCAAAATCGGAAGCCTT
>NW_015168173.1:0-2303 GCF_001447785.1 Gekko japonicus | reverse complement strand
GGGGGGGAACGATTACAACCGTTGCACTCAGGATACCACCACTTGGGGACCTAGTGGCAGAGTACAACGGTTTAAAGCTCTTTGCAACGGTTAGGGACGGAAGGCACATGTTCGCCGTGTGAACGCCGGTAAGTACACCGATTCCAACCGGCACCTATACTGCTGCAAATGCCCCGTCTGAACGCACCCTCTGAGTTCCAACTGGAGTGGTGGAGAGCATTCGTCAGCCTATTTAAAAAGGAGGCTTCTAGCTGGGTAGAAAAGGGGACTGGTAGCCACTGCTAGAAATAAATGAACTGGCTCGCTCCTAATTCGAACGCCTGAAATGGATCTAGAAGTAAGTTTAAAGTTAAAAATGATTAACCATTTCAAAAATTTTTAAAAACGATAACAAAACCAACATTCTATCCGGCTTCGTGTTTCTTCCCGCTTTAAGCGACCATTGTTTGTTCCAGGGTAATTTGAAGAAAGTAAAAAAGAAGTTAAGCTGTAACCATTTGAAAATGGCACCAGAAGATCAATTTAAAAAGAAGTTAAGCGGTAAAAATGTGAAGAAAGTAAAAAAGAAGTTAAGCTGTACCAAGAGGCTGACACCTTTCAACATAAATAGGATTTAATATGTTGTCGAAGCCTTTCACGGCCGGAGTTCATTAGTTGCTGTAGATTTTCTGGGTTGTGTGGATGTAGTCCTGGCCACGTTTCGCCAATAGCAGAGACTGGCATCCTCAGAGGTATAACACAGAAAGATGGAGTCCTCTCTGTGTCGATGTGAGAAGAAAAATGGTAGGCAGGTAATTTACATCTACTCAGGAAGGAGGGGTAGGGCGGAGTCATTCTCTTGTAGGAGTTCCCCAGGCTATGAACATGCTAATTATTAACAGCCAATCCACATACAAAAGAACAGTTCAACAGCCAATCCACATACAAAAGAACCTCCTCAGGAAACCGGAAACCTCCTCAGGAAACAATCCATATACAAAAAAACCTCCTCAGGAAAGCTCCTCCATTAGTATGTTCATAGCTTGGGGAACTCCTACAAGATAATGACTCAGCCCTACCCCCTACCCCACCTTCCTGAGTAGAGATAAATTACCTGCCTACCATTTTCTTCTCACCTTGGCACAGAGAGTACTCCCTCTTTCCGTGTTATACCTCTGAGGATACCAGTCACATCTGCTGATGAAACGTCAGGTCCTACACGGCCAAGACCACGGCCATACAACTCGGAAAATCTATAGCAACTAATAAACAGGATTACGCCTGAGGAAGATTGGTGAAATGAGTTTATAACTGGTCGCTCATTGAGGACGACAGACTTTTCCTTGAGAATGTTAGAATTTCCTTAGTAATACTGGAAAAAACTTTCATTTGTAATATAAATTGATGTTCAGAAGATTTATTAAATGTCATTGTCATTTTTTTTATCACAGTGTTGGTTGGTTTGATATACAGCCAATGGCCACTGCAGGTTCTCCCTCCACCCAAAAAACTCCTCTTCCTAATCCTCCCCAAGACCCATTTCTTCAGGACAGCCAGCTAAGGCCCACGCATCCTCTGAAGGAAAGCCCCGGGCAAACAATCCTAGGGGAAGGAGAATATGGTCTACGTACCTTCCAGGTGGGCTGGGAACTCCCAGTCATCTTCGAAGTTTAAATATCCAGAGAAGCGCCGAGAGGCAGGAATGGAATCGTGCTGGAAGTTGGGATCTTGGCTAGGATTGAACGGAGCGAAGGAGACGCCGTTAGCATACGTGGCTCGTGGAGATGGGTGGCACTGTGGTGGCTGGTATTGTGGCCCAGGGTGCCAATTTGCATTTCCATTCCATGCTATTCCTGTAAAAATCAGGAGAAGGGAAGGAGGCTGTTATCCTGGAACAAGCACAGGCAAACTTTCATCTTAAAGGTAAAGGTTCCCTTGCTCGAAAGCCAGTCGAATCAGACTCTAGGGTTGCGGTGCTCATCTCCGTTTCAAAGCCGAAGAGCCAGCGCTGTCCGAAGACGTTTCCGTGGTCATGTGGCCAGCATGACTAAACACCAAGGCGCACGGAACGCTGTTACCTTCCCACCGAAGTGGTACCTATTTATCTACTTGCAATTTCTTGCTTTCAAACTGCTAGGTTGGCAGGAGCTGGAACTAGTGATGGGAGCTCACTCCATCATGCGGCACCCGGGTCTCGAACTGCTGAACTACTGACCTTCTACAGCCTGTAGTTCAGCGTCTTAACCACTTGAGCCACCGCAGCTCCTAACTTTCATCTTACGGAACCTCAAAGGCCAGCATTTATTTCAATATGAGCTTTCATG
>NW_015168172.1:91329-93002 GCF_001447785.1 Gekko japonicus | reverse complement strand
TCCCCCCCCCTTTCTGCTGGGAGTTTCTCTTCCCCCACGCAGTGGTTATGTGCCAACCAGCCAGGGGGAAGAAACACCATGTTCTGGCCCGCTTCCCTGCCTTGAAGAGCGGCTTGGTATGCGGGAAACAGCAGGTGAGGCCTTCTGCTGTTTGGAGGAGCGCGGCCTGCCGCTCTGGAAGCCGGAGAAACTTCTCTTCTCGCAGGTGAGGCCGGACTCTCTACACTTTCTGTGCTTTTTAGGATCGGTTTGTGGCAAAGTAACTCCCTGCTGTTTTTGCCTTCCTGGACGCAAAACACAGGAGTCTCCCGTCAGCCAACCCGGAACAGATTTGTGTTTTGTTTTTGGACGGGTTGAGGATTGACAAATATACAGCGCGGCCGAGAGACAGGTTGCCTATTTATAAATGTCCCACGGATATTTTGCACACGCTGGACTATGGTTGCCAGTTCCAGGTTGGGAAATTCCTGGAGAGGTGAGGAGGGAAGGATTTGGGGAGGAGTTCGATGCTCCCTCTAACCTGTGGAGTCTTGTGAGCAAAGATTCTACTTTGTGAGCCACTGGCATTAAAGTTGTGAGTGATCATTTTGGGTGCTGCGTAAATTAGTTTGCTCTGGAGCCATCTTTCCTGAGCTAAGACAGAAATGTGAGCTGGAGGCTAAAAAACTGTGAGCCAGCTCACACTAACTCATGTTAGAGGGAACACTGGAGGGGAGGGGAGGGGACTCAGCTGGATGTAAAACCATAGAGTCCTCCCTCCAGAGCAGCCCTCTTCTCCAGGGGGAACTGATCCCTGTCGTCTGGAGATAAATCGTAATTTGGGAGGTCTCCAGGCTTCATGTTAGAGGGAACACTGGAGGGGAGGGGACTCAGCTGGATGTAAAACCATAGAGTCCTCCCTCCAGAGCAGCCCTCTTCTCCAGGGGGAACTGATCCCTGTCGTCTGGAGATAAATCGTAATTTGGGAGGTCTCCAGGCTATGGTTGCCAACTCCAGCTTGGAAAATTCCTGGAGATTTGGGGGTGGGTGTTGGGTAAGAAGAAGAAGAGAAGAGTTTGGATTTCTACCCCGCCCTTCACTACCCAAAGGTGTCTCAGAGCGGCTTACAATCTCCTTTCCCTTCCCCTCCCCACAACACACCCTTGTGAGGTAGGCAGGACTGAGAGAGCTCTTGACAGAAACTGCTCTTTTTCAAGAACAGCTCTGATAGAACTATGGCTTGCCCAAGGTCATCCAGCAGGTGCAAGTGGAGGAGGAGTGGGAAATCAGACCGGGTTCTCCCAGATTAGAGTCCGCACACCAAACCACTACACCAAACTGGGTAAGGGGGGGGGGACTTCAGCAGGGTATGGTATTGTAGAGTCCCCCTCCAGAGCAGCAGTTTTCTCCAGGGAAATTAATTCTCTATACCCTGGAGCTCAGTTGTAATTCCACGTAATCTCCAGGCTCAACCTGGAGATTGGGAAGCCTGCTGTGAACCCAATCTCCCCCCCCCGCTTCCCAAGACCACCTCCCCCAGCCCCTCACCCTCTTTAAGCTGTGGAGTCTTGTGAGGAAAAATTCTACTTTTGTGAGCTGCCGGCATTAAAGTTGTGAGCGAGCGATTTGACTCCTGCATAAATTAGTTTGCTCTGGAGCCATCCTAGGTCCTGAGCGGAGACAAAAATGTGTGA
>NW_015168172.1:90782-90901 GCF_001447785.1 Gekko japonicus | reverse complement strand
CTGGTATTTCTGGCCACTGTGTGACATAGAGTGTTGGACTGGATGGGCCACTGGCCTGATCCAACGTTGGCTTCTCTTATGTTCTTACGTTCTTACCTTGGGCCAGTGTGTTAAAGTAT
>NW_015168172.1:90152-90279 GCF_001447785.1 Gekko japonicus | reverse complement strand
CCCGCCCTGCCCGGGAGACGGTGGTTAATGTGTATTTTTGAGGGGGCAGTATGTCAGCGAGCTGCCATGGTGTTCTGTGTTAGTTGTATCTCTGTACAGTTGCTAACCCCCCCCCTGCCCTTGCGCC
>NW_015168172.1:82750-90035 GCF_001447785.1 Gekko japonicus | reverse complement strand
ACCCGCCAGCGGGAAAGTGACCCATTGGTCCTGTACCTGGTTCAAATCCCTTTATCATGTTTGCCCTAACCGTTTGTAGTCAGTTCTAACAAAGAACGTGTTTGAGTGTCTTTCCAAAGCTTTGAAATAAATTTTGCTTTTCTTTAAAACGTGGATTTATTCTCGATGCTTGGGGATCCAACAGACGCTGAGCTGCAGACCAGGTCGATAGTTCAGCAGTTCGAGACCCGAGTGTGCCGCGTGACGGAGTGAGCTCCCGTTCTTGGCCCCAGCTCCTGCCAACCTAGCAGTTCGAAAGCAAGAAATTGCAAGTAGATAAATAGGTACCGCTTCGGTGGGAAGGGAACAGCGTTCCGTGCACCTTGGTGTTTAGTCATGCCGCCCACATGACCACGGAAATGTCTTCGGACAGCGCTGGCTCTTCGGCTTGGAAATGGAGATGAGCACCGCAACCCTAGAGTCGGACTCGACTGGCTTTCGAGCAAGGGAAACCTCTACCTAAATTTTAATTCTCGGTATAAGCGTTCCGTGCGCCTTGGTGTTTAGTCATGCCGGCCACATGACCACGGAAACGTCTTCGGACAGCGCTGGCTCTTCGGCTTTGAAACGGAGATAAGCACCGCAACCCTAGAGTTGGACTCGACTGGCTTTTGAGCAAGGGAACCTTTACGTTTACCTATAAGGTGGGACAGCCAACAGAATGGGACGTTCACTTTGTGCCTGCACACGAAGGCTTCTACCCAGAATTAAACTTTGTGGGTCTTCAAGGTGTCTCTGGACTCAAACTTTGTTCGGTTGCTTCAGATCGACACGGTGACCCGCCTGACCTAAATAGTGCATGTTTGTCTTCTAGAAAAGGATTAAAACAAAAAATCTTTATGCACCGTTAGGCTAAAAATAGCTTAGTTGCAAATGCATTTTGGTTCTGTTGCCCTGTTACTAGCCTTGCTCTGGTTTAGTTTGCTAGGTTCAGTGTGTGTGTTTGTGTGTGTGTGTGTGTGAGCAACTATTGCTAATAAGGTTCAACATAGCGACTTCCCAACAAGAGAGGATGAACTCCTCCTGCCCGCATTGACAGGTGAGTTGGTCTCACCCACTGTTTTTTGACAGATTACTCATCGGAGTTTGCCAAAGGTCGTGGAAAGGAGCTGGTTACGAGGCATCGTTCCGACCCAGTTTCTCGCCCTCATCCTGGCTGGGAGGAAAGGGCGAAACAGGCGTTGTCAAGACAGGTTCAGGTATGCGGAATCTCTCCTCTGCGTCTCAGGGAAATCCGTTCCTGCTGGTATCTCTGCATCACAGAGTCGACGGCTGCTCCCTTCTGGGGACGAGGTAGAGGTGCCCCAAGCAGGGAGTCGAACCCCTTTTGGGGTTTTTTGGTGGAGTCGTCAACAAGGATGTAGTTAATGGATGGGATTTCAGTTTCTGAGAAGCGGTGTAAGCGTAGCCTTAAGGCGAGGCGGGCCAGAATTCCTCGAGCGGCCCGTTGAATCCACCGTGATATATTATCTGAATAGCCGAAGGTTGCCAGCTCTGGGCTGGAAAATACCTGGGGGTTTTGAGGTTGGATCCTGGGGAGGCAGGATTTGGGGAGAAGAAGCAGCAGAAGAAGAAGATTGGATTTATACCCCGTCCTTCACTTGGGAGTCTCAGAGTGGCTGACAAACTCCTTTTCCTCCCCCTCCCCACCACAGACACCCTGGGAGGCAGGTGGGGCGGAGAGAGCTCTTGCAGAGACTGCTCTTTTTCATGGACAGCTCTGGCGGAACTACGGCTTGCCCAAGGTCATCCAGCAGCTGCAAGTGGAGGAGTGGAGAATCAGACCCGGTTCTCCCAGATTAGAGTCCGAGCACTTAACCACTGCACCAGCAGGGTGTAATGCCATAGAGCCCACCCTCCAAAGCCGCTGTTTTCTCCAGCGGAACAAATCTCTGCAGTTCGGAGAGCGGTTGTAATTTTGGGAGCTCTCCAGGCCCCACCTGGAGGTTGGTGACCCTAGAATAGAGAGCCAGTTTGGTGTAGTGGTGAAGTGCGCGGACTATAACCTGGGAGAACCAGGTTTGATTCCCCACTCCTCCACTTGCACCTGCTGGATGTCCTTGGGCAAGCCGTAGTTCTGACAAGAGCTGTCCTTGAAAAAGAGCCGTTTCTGTCAGAGCTCTCTCAGCCCCACCTGCCTCACAGGGTGTCTATTGTGGGGAGGGGAAGGGAAAGGAGTCTGTAAGCCGCTCTGAGACTTCTTCTTCTGAGAGCCAGTTTGGTGTAGTGGTTAAGTGCGTGGACTCTAATCTGGGAGAACGGGGTTTGATCCCCCACTCCTCCACATGCAGCTGCTGGTGTGACTTTGGGTCAGCCACAAGTTCTCTCAGAGCTGTTCTCTCAAGGGCAGTCCTCGAAAGAGCTCTCTCAGCCCCACCGACCTCACAGGGTGTCTGTTGTGGGGAGGGGAAGGGAAAGGAGTTTGTAAGCCGCTCTGAGACTCCTCTGGGTAGTGCAGAGTGAGGTGTAAATCCAATCTCCTCCTCCTCTTTGAGATGCTACGTTCTCTCACTATGTGTGACCATGGCTGTTTACTTTATAAGAAAACAGGTAGCAGGTAGAGAGGTCTCTTACTGGCTATTAGTCGTGGTAGTTAAGTGAGACCTCCATGTGCAGAGGCAGTCTACCCGCAAATGTAAGGTGTTGAGGACAGGCGGTTGGTCACGGCCATGATCACCTTCAGCAGTGCCCTCCGCTGCCTGCTTCACCTCCGGAACATTCTGCAGGCAGAAGGGGAGGGGAGGAGGGAAAGCGCTGGATGGTGCTGGGGAGGATTCGGCACCAGTGACATTGGGAGATGTAGTCATGTGGTCCGGGGGGGGGGGAATGTAGGTTACTAGGCAGAAAGTTAAAGGCCAGGGCAAAGGTAGCGTTCTCAGGAGTGCTACCGGTTCCACGTGCAGGGCTGGCTAGACGGGCCCAGATCATGGGTCTCAGCGTGTGGATGAGAAAGTGGCGCTGGGAGGAAGGGTTTAGATCCGTTTGGCACTGGGGAACTTTCTGGGACAAGCTGGACCTGTGCAAAAAGAGACGGGCTTCTCTTGAACCCAAATGGAACCGGGTCGCTGGTGATTAATAAAAAAAAGGTGGCGGTTGTTGCTGTTCAGTCGAACAGTCGAGTCCGGCTCTTTGCAACCCCATGCACCACATCACACCAGGCCCTCCTGTCTTCCGCTGTCCTCTGGAGTTTTCTCAATTTCATATTCATTGCATCGGTAACACTGTCTGACCATCTCATCCTCTGCCATCCCCTTCTTCTTTCACCAGTTTGGTGTAGTGGTTAAGTGCGCGGACTCTAATCTGAGAGAACCGGGTTTGATTCCCCACTCCTCCACTTGCAGCTGCTGGATGACCTTGGGCAAGCCGTAGTTCTGATAAGAGCTGTTCTTGAAAAAAGAGCAGTTTCTGTCAGAGCTCTCTCAGCCCCACCTACCTCACAGGGCATCTGTGGTGGGGTGGGGAAGGGAAAGGAGTTTGTAAGCTGCTCTGAGACTCCGAGTGAAGGGCGGGGTATAAATCCAATCTCCTCCTCCTTCCTCCTGATGGAGCCAAGGAATACAAAATCTTGAACCATTTCAATATCTTCATTGTCAACCTGGAGGCTGTGCAATTCGTTAGTCGTCATTCCTTTTGTCTTCCTGACGGTCTAGCTGTAATCCTGCTTTGGCACTTTCCGCCCTAGTAACCGGCGGCACTCGTCATTTCGAGTCGTCCCTGATTTCTGCCAGTAACGCGGTGTCATCTGAATATTTCAAACTCTTAATGTTCCTTGGAGGGGAAGTTCAGAGAGCGGTTTTAATGAAGATGTTTCAAAGGTCACCAGTGATTTGGAGAGAGCAGGTTAAGATGTCTTGAAACACAGTGGCTGAAATTGTTAGGCAGTTGGTTCAAGCTGGAAGATGCTGCTGGTTTAACTTTCAGGAGACCTCTTCCAATTCATTTTCTTGATAAATAAAGACAATCATCTCACTTCTAGGGTATAGAAGAAGAGAAGAAGAAGAGATTGGGTTTATACCCCATGGCCCTTCACTACCCGAAGGAGTCTCAGAGCGGCTTGCAAACTCCTTTCCCTTCCCCTCCCCACAACAGACACCCCTGTGAGGTAAAAGAAGAAGAAGAGATTGGGTTTATACCCCATGGCCCTTCACTACCCAAAGGAGTCTCAGAGCGGCTGACAACCTCCTTTCCCTTCCCCTCCCCACAACAGACACCCCGGGAGGTAAAAGAAGAAGAAGGAGAGATTGGATTTCTATCCCGCCCTTCACTACCCGAAGGAGTCTCAGAGCGGCTGACAAACTCCTTTCCCTTCCCCTCCCGACCACAGACACCCTGTGAGGTAGAAGAAGAAGAAGAGATTGGATTTATACCCCACCCTTCACTACCCGAAGGAGTCTCAGAGCGGCTGACAAACTCCTTTCCCTTCCCCACCACTCCAATCTCTTCTTCTTCTTCTTTTACCTCACCCTGTCTGTGGTGGGGAGGGGAAGGGAAAGGAGTTTGTCAGCCGCTCTGAGACTCCTTCGGACACCCTGTGAGGTGGGTGGGGCTGAGAGAGCTCTTGACAGAAACTGCTCTTTTTCAAGGACAGCTCTTATCAGAACTATGGCTTGCTCAAGGTCACATCAGCAGCTACAAGTGGAGGAGCGGGGAATCAAACCCGGTTCTCCCAGATTAGAGTCTGCGCAGTTAACCACAACACCAAATTGGCTCTATGGTTGGGGCTTCCAGGCTTGGGAAATAACCTGAAGATATGGGGGGCAGAACCTGAGGAAGGAAGCGTTTGGGGAGCAGCGGGACGTCCGTTGGGTAGAATGCCCTCGAGTCCACCTTCCAAAGCAGCCATTTTCTCCCGGAGAACAGATCTTTAATCGCCTGGAGATTGGTTGTAATCCCAGGAGATATTCAATGAACCATAGAGGTGGCCTGTTTGGAGACCGAGCGGCTTTCCAAACCTCCTCCGGACGTGTGTGTGTGTGTGCTGTTCAAAGGGAAGAGCCCCAGCTCCCGCCGGGCGTGCCCGCTCCTGCGGTCATGCCACCCTCGGCTGGCTCATTGGTCGCCAGCCAGCGTGCCATAATCCTCTTGAATTCGTCGCCAAGGGACGGGGTAAGGCTTTGAGCAAAGGGCCTCGGGTGAGGGTTCGTCTCGGCAGTTTAGGAAAACGGGGTCTGTGCTTTCGGGCCCGTCCTCCTTGCCCTGCCTGCAAGCAGAGTTGTCAGCTACAAGTTGAGAAGTTCCTGGAGATTTTGGAGGTGGAGACTGAGGAGGGCAGGGCTTGGGGAGGGGAAGGACTTCGGTGAGGTACTAGAAAAGAGCAACAGTGGAGTGGCACCTTGAAGGGTAACAAGATTTGTGGCCACAAATTTTGTTAGTCTTCAAGGTGCTAGTCGACTAGAGTTGCCAATTGCCTGGTGG
Source organism: Gekko japonicus (assembly GCF_001447785.1). Classification (NCBI taxonomy): domain Eukaryota; kingdom Metazoa; phylum Chordata; class Lepidosauria; order Squamata; family Gekkonidae; genus Gekko; species Gekko japonicus. The sequence continues at coordinate 84,581 of NW_015168172.1, read as the reverse complement.
GGGCGGGCAGTCCCCCAGTTTTGTGGGCCAGCAGGAAGGAATTCCCCCCGTCCCCCCCAAAAAGGCAACATCGCACACCCCATGCGTGTGTCACCCAGAAATGACGCCGACACGTTGGTGATGTCAGGAGGCGATGCTCTGGTTTTTGGGCAAAACTCTGTGGTTTGAAGCTGGTTCTACCATAGAATTTTGCCAAAAACCAGAGCGTCGCTGCCGACGGGCTGACATCACTTCCGGGTAGTGGTTTGGAGGGTTCATAGGAGTGAGCCCAGAGAAATTTTAGACGCTAATAAGAACATAAGAGAAGTCATGTTGGATCAGGCCAGTGGCCCCTCCAGTCCAACTCTCTGTGTCACACAGTGGCCAACACCCAGGGGCCATCAGGAGGTCCAGCAGTGGTGCCAGAACTCCAGAAGCCCTCCCACTGTTGCCCCCCTCCCAAGCACCAAGGATACAGAGCATCACTTCCACAGACATAAGAACGTAAGAGACGCCATGTTGGATCAGGCCAATGGCCCATCCAGTCCAACACTCTTGTGTCACACAGGGGCTAACAATACCAGGGACCATCAGGAGGTCCACCAGTGGGGCAAGGACACTAGAAGCCCTCTTCCTGCTGTTGCCCCCCGAAGCACCAAGAACCCAGAGCATCACTTGCCCCAGACAGAATGTTCCATCTATACCTTGTGGCTAAGAGCCACTGATGGACCTCTGCTCCATATGTTTATCCAATTCCCTCTTATAAGAACAGAAGAGATGCCATGTTGGATCAGGCCAATGGCCCGTCCAGTCCAGCACTCTGTGTCACACAGTGGCCAAAGATACCAGTGGCCCTCAGGAGGTCCAGCAGTGGGGCCAGGACACTAGAAGCCCTCTTCCCGCTGTTAACCCCCGAAGCACGAAGAACACAGAGCATCACTTGCCCCAGACAGAGTGTTCCATCTATACCTTGTGACTAAAAGCCACTGCTGGACCTCTGCTCTGTGTAGTTGTTCAATCCCTTCCTGAAGCCGTCCATGCTTGTAGCCGCCACCACTTCCTGTGCCAGTGAATGCCACGTGTGAATGACTCCTTGGGCCAAAATATAATATGGGAGCTGAGGGAAAGGTTTGGGGTCCTGAGCCCTACCTTTTCCAAGGGATGGGCTTGCCTGACTGTTAGATACGAGACTCGAGGCAGCAGGTGAACAGTGATAACCGCTTTATTGAACACAAAGTCAGAAGAACCAGAACAAGACAAATCCATGGCGCAACAGGCTCCTTTTTAAACAGTCCGGGCTTGGCAAGCCGCGCCCACATGTCAGCTAAGGTCCAATTGAATGCAGTTCATAAAGACCAATCACTTTGCTTCCCTCCAGAACTTCCCTTGTTCTGATAGGTCGGTTTACAATACCGTGCTTAGACTCAAGCGCATACATTCATACCGTACATTCCGTTCCATACATGGCTTAGACTCAAGCTCATACATTCATACATCCAGTTCCATACATAACACTTACTTATAGGGTTTCCAACCTCCAGGTCGAGCCTGGAGTTCTCTTGGAATTACCACTGATGTCCAGACAACAGCGAGCAAGCTCCTCTGGGGGAAAACGGCTGAGGTTTGGGGCAGACAAGGCAGCCCCATGATGCAAGGAGATGGGAGGAAGAGTCACACACCCATCATCTGAGTAAAGTTGCCAACCTCCAGGTGTGCCCTAGCGATCTCCTAGAATTACAAATCATATCCAGAAAACAGAGATCAGACCCTGCGGATTCTAATCTGGGAGAACCGAGTTCGATTCCCCACTCCTCCACATGCAGCTGCTGGTGTGACCTTGGGCCAATCACAA
>NW_015168172.1:77110-82733 GCF_001447785.1 Gekko japonicus | reverse complement strand
CTCAAGGACAGTCCTGGAAAGAGCTCTCTCAGCCCCGCCTGCCTCACAGGGTGTCTGTTGTGGGGAGGGGAAGGGAAAGGAGTTTCTAAGCCACTCTGAGACTCAGAGTGAAGGGTGGGGTTTAAATCCAATCTCCTCCTCCTCCTCTTCTGACGTGGTCCCTCCCCTCCCTAAGCCCCGCCCTCTCTAGTCCCCACCCCCCAAATCTCCAGAAGTTTCCGGACCCTACACTTGAGGAGGAGAGCCCCTGTGTGGAAGCACACTCCCTGCCCGGCACGCTGGAATACAGTTTCCCACCCAGAACGGAAAGTGGGGAAACCCGTTTGCCGACTCGCAGCCGAAGGAGACTCGGCCCAACACTGGCTGGCTGGTGTGTGTGTGTGTGTGTGGGAATGGTTCTCTCCCCAGGGCCCTGTCTCAGGCTGACATTATCCGGCCCCTGCCTGGAATTGCAAAGTGGCTATTTTTAGACCTTCCCCCCACCCTACCGGAAAAGGTTGAGGGCGGGTTATGAAATGGCATCCTCAGAGGTAGAACACAGAAAGAGGGAGTGCTCTCTGTGTCAAGGTGAGAAGGAAAAAAAATGGTAGGCAGGTAATTTGTATCTACTCAGGAAGGTGGGGTAGGGCTGAGTCATTCTGTTGTAGGAGCTCCCCAGCCTGTGAAACATGCTAATGGAGGAGCTTTCCTGAGGAGGTGTCAGGTCCCCAGCCAAAACACTCTCTGCACACACTATTGGCGGTGAAATGCCAGTTTGGTGTCGTGGTTAAGTGCACGGACTCTAATCTGGGAGAGCCGGGTTTGATTCCCCACTCCTCCTCCACTTGCAGCTGCTGGATGACTTTGGGCAAGCCATGGTTCTGATAAGAGCTGTCCTTGAGAAAGAGCAGTTTCTGTCAAGAGCTCTCTCAGCCCCACCCGCCTCACAGGGTGTCTGTTGTGGGGAGGGAAAGGGAAAGGAGTTTGTAAGCCGCTCTGAGACACCTTTGGGTAGTGAAGGGCAGCAGGGTATAAATCCAATCTCCTCCTCCTCCTCTTCTGACGTGGTCCCTCCCCTCCCTAAGCCCCGCCCTCTCTAGTCCCCACCCCCCAAATCTCCAGAAGTTTCCGGACCCTACACTTGAGGAGGAGAGCCCCTGTGTGGAAGCACACTCCCTGCCCGGCACGCTGGAATACAGTTTCCCACCCAGAACGGAAAGTGGGGAAACCCGTTTGCCGACTCGCAGCCGAAGGAGACTCGGCCCAACACTGGCTGGCTGGTGTGTGTGTGTGTGTGTGGGAATGGTTCTCTCCCCAGGGCCCTGTCTCATCCAATCTCTTATTATTATTATTTTTATTATTGAAGATATGCTTGCTGTAGGTTCGAGAACTTTTGTTAGGACTAAAGAAAACCACGGGAAATCACAGGTTATAGGTAAACTCATAACATTCCACACTCTCATACATCACACTGAATCCCCAGTGTTTCTGTGGCCACGCAGACAGATATATGGTGCTCTATCTAACCTAGCCTAGGCACAGAGATTCACCAACGTCAATCACATGAGAACCAACTCTTGGGGGCACAACTATGGCCACTACTCCCATGCACTCCAACAACACATACCCCACCTCCAGGGATTCAAAATGACAAGCGAGCGGAAAGGAAAGCAGAATTTAAGGAATAGAAAGTTAGACTTGAGCTTGACAGGAGGTTCTTTTGCCTATGGATGGGCTGTTGAAATTCTAATCTCATCTGTAGTGCTGTTTTCCGATATAGAGCATTTTGCATTTTTCAGGACTGGAAACGGTGCCCTATTTATTTTAAAACTCTCTTCTTTCCTGTTGAAATTGTGTTTGTGTTTATGAGTTTTAATGGCTTCCCTGTGTAATCTGACGTGGTAATTGGATGTGTTGTCCAGCCCTTTCAGTGTCTTGGAACAAAATAGTGTGTCCTGTTTGAGTTAGGCTATGTTCAGCCGCTGCTGATTTTTCAGGGGAAAGTAACAACTACTGGGGAATTACACAACTCTTAGGTTGAAGATGAAGAAACTGAAATTGTTCAAGATGTTCATCTTCAAATTGGAATTGCTTAAGGTGGTCCCCCTGGGAAAAATGGCTGCTCTGGTGGGTGGACCGTATGGCATTAAATGCCACTGAAGTCCCTCGACTCCCAAAATCCGCCCTCCTCAGGCTCTAACACCCCCCCCCAAATCTCCAGGTGTTTCCCAACCCGGAGCCGGCAGTCCTGCTCGGAGGCTGAGACGTGATTCGAACCCGGGTTTCAAAATATGCCAGAGGGGTATAAGGAACGGGACACAAATATTTACACTGGTAAGCCCCACCCTAAGGAACTCCGCTGGGATTCCTCTGCACGGCTCTTCATGTACATCGGCGCCATTCCACAAACCGTATGGCTTGTGATGGACTGTCAATTTGACTTCAGTGTTCAGTCAATTCCTGGCTCCGTGCTTCCAAGCACATCTCTCTCTCTCATGCACTGGGGTGTGGATGTGCACAGTGCCGTAAAGCGGTAGCCAATTTATGGAGACCATGTAGGGTGTTCAAGGCAAGAGACGTTCCATGTTCTTCTCAGCTTCCAAGATCTGAGGAGGTCGGGCTAGCCCGGGCCATCCAGGTGAAGGCAAGAAATAAACAGAGGTGGTTCCCCCATCGCCTGCCTCTGCGTAGCGACCCTGGACTTCCTTGGTGGTCTCCCTGCTTAGCTTCTGAGACCCTGCTTAGCTTCTGAGACCTGGTGAGATGGGGCCAGCCTGGGCCATCTAGGTGAGGACTGTGTCTTAGGTAGATGCCTACGATGTGTGAATCAGCCCTGCACAGTAGCTTCTAATCTGGGATTTAGTGTAATGATTAATCTAACCCCTGTTTGCATTACTGTGTTGTGGGGCGGGGGAAGGGGGGGTTGGCAAGGTGTTCCTTCATTCGAAGAAACCAAAGCACGAGAAACACTCATAACAGTTTCTAGGAATGTTAAGAGGCCTCTGGCGAAACAAAGGCCTGGCTTTCATTCTCCAGGGCAAGGAATGCTGGTCTCCCCTGGGAGGGGAGGCTGCAGGAGTATTCCAAGTCCTTGGGGCTCTCGGGGACTGCATTCCTCTTGGGAAGAACTTGGTGATCCTGTTTTGGAAGGACAGTGAAGGCTATGGATGGATTAGGAAGCAGTTAATAAACGACTGTTATCTAGGGTCTAGCCTAGGGCAGGTATGGGGTGTCCTGAGATCCTGGACCGCCCCTGCCCACCAGAGAAGACAAGGGTCTGAGTCAGTGTATGACCATCTCCTTTGTGTGGGGAGGGTGGCGTGGCTCAGTGGTAGAGCCTCTGATTGGCATGCAGAAGGTCCAAGGTTGAACCCCCGGCATCTCCACTTAAAAGGACCGGATGATTTGAAAGACTTGAGATTCTGAAAAGCCACTGCCAGTCTGAGTTGACAATACTGACCTTGATGGTCTGGTTCAGTATAAGGCGACTTTATGTGAGTGGAGGGGCGTGGCTCAGTGGCAGAGCCTCTGCTTGGCATGCAGAAGGTCCCAGGTTCAATCCCTGGCATCTCCAGTTCAAAGGGCCAGGCAGGAGGTGATGGGAAAGACCTTGACCCGAAACCCTGGCTCAGTGGCAGAGCCTCTGCTTGGCATGCAGGAGGTCCCTGGTTCGATCCCTGGCATCTCCAGTTAAAAAGGACCAGGCAGGAGGAGATGGGAAAGACCTCCGCCTGACACCCTGGAGAGTTGTCAAGAGGGGCTGTGGCTCAGTGGCAGAGCCTCTGCTTGGCATGCAGAAGGTCCCAGGTTCAGTCCCCCGGCATCTCCAGTGAAAAGGACCAGGCAGGAGGTGATGCCTGAGACCCTGGAGAGCTGTAAAGAGGGGCTGTGGCTCAGTGGCAGAGCCTCTGCTTGGCATGCAGAAGGTCCCAGGTTCAGTCCCCAGCATCTCTAGTTAAAAAGGACCAGGCAGGAGGTGATGAGAAAGGCCTTGACCCAAGACCCTGGCTCAGTGGCAGAGCCTCTGCTTGGCATGCAGGAGGTCCCAGGTTCAAGCCCGGCATTTCCATTTAAAAAGGTCTGGGAAGTGACAGACCATGAAGGGCCACTGCCAGTCTGAGTAGATGACCTTGATAGACCAGAGTAGGGCATGACAGCGTGCTCCGGACTGGCACCGTCAAAGACTTTGGACTTGTGGCACACGTGATAAAGTAAGTTGATGTTTAGCATGCTGACCGTGCAATTCTGTGCCAGCCACTGCAGTCTAAACCCACTGAAATCCTAGCGCTCCATAGCAATGCTCTGTGAGTGGAGAGATGACCCACCACCCCATAGCCTCACTAAGAACGCCTCCCTTTCCCCCATGCGGTCCTAGGATTGATTCTCCTTTGGATGAGAACACTGCAGACGTAGGGTTCTTTTAGAATAGCTGTTTTTTCGCAAGAGATCTCAGAAGCTGAGCAGGGTCGGCTCTAGTTCAATACCTGGATGGGAGACCACCAAGGAAGTCCCGGGTGGCTACGCAGAGGCAGGCAGTGGCAAACCCACCTCTGTACAGCTCTTGACTTGACCTGGATGGCCCAGGATGGCCCCATCTCACCAGATCTCGGAAGCTAAGCAGGGTCAGCCCTGCTTGGTACTTGGATGGGAGACCACCAAGGAAGTCCAGGGTCGCTACGCAGAGGCAGGCAAGGGCAAACCACCTCTGTCCGTCTCTTGCCTTGACCTGGATGGCCCAAACTGGCCCCATCTCATCAGGTCTCGGAAGCTAAGCAGGGTCAGCGCTGCTTGGTACTTGGATGGGAGACCACCAAGGAAGCCCAGGGTCGCTACGCAGAGGCAGGCAAGGGCAAACCACCTCTGTCCATCTCTTGCCTTGACCTGGATGGCCCAAACTGGCCCCATCTCACCAGATCTCGGAAGCTAAGCAGGGTCAGCCCTGCTTGGTACTTGGATGGGAGACCACCAAAGAAGTCCAGGGTTGCTACGCAGAGGCAGGCAGTGGCCAACCACCTCTGGACATCTCTTGCCTTGACCTGGATGGCCCAAACTGGCCCCATCTCATCAGGTCTCGGAAGCTAAGCAGGGTCGGCCCTAGTTGGTATTTGGATGGGAGACCACCAAAGAAGTCCAGGGTTGCTACGCAGAGGCAGGCAATGGCAAACCACCTCTGGACATCTCTTGCCTTGACCTGGATGGACCTGGATGGCCCAGGCTAGCCCGGTCTCATCAGATCTCAGAAGCTAAACAGGGTCGGCCCTGGTTGGTATTTGGATGGGAGACCACCAAAGAAGTCCAGGGTTGCTACGCAGAGGCAGGCAAGGGCAAAAACCACCTCTGTCCGTCTCTTGCCTTCACCTGGATGGCCCAAGCTGGCCTCATCTCATCAGATCTCGGAAGCTAAGCAGGGTCGGCCCTAGTTGGTATTTGGATGGGAGACCACCAAAGAAGTCCAGGGTTGCTACGCAGAGGCAGGCAGTGGCTAACCACCTCTGGACATCTCTTGCCTTGACCTGGATGGCCCAGGCTAGCCCGGTCTCATCAGATCTCAGAAGCTAAACAGGGTCGGCCCTGGTTGGTATTTGGATGGGAGACCACCAAAGAAGTCCAGGGTTGCTACGCAGAGGCAGGCAAGGGCAAACCA
>NW_015168172.1:66900-76786 GCF_001447785.1 Gekko japonicus | reverse complement strand
GTACTTGGATGGGAGACCCCCAAGGAAGCCCAGGGTTGCTACGCAGAGGCAGGCCATGGCAGACCACCTCTGTTTGTCTCTGCCTTGACCTGGATGTCCCAGGCTAGTCCAATCTGGTAAGATCTCGGAAGCTAAGCAGGGTTGGCCCTGGTTGGTATTTGGATGGGAGACCACCAAGGAAGTCCAGGGTCGCTATGCAGAGGCGGGCCATGGCAAACCGCCTCTGCTCATCTCTTGCCTTGAAAGTTCTGTGGGGTTGCCAGACATCAGCTGCGACCTGACAGCAAAAACGAAGTGGGTCTTGGGGGAGACCTTCCTCTGCTTGAGACCCTGGAGAGGCGGTGGCAGTCGGAGAAGATGAAACGGAGCTAGATGGACCCAAGAGTCTGACTCTGTGTGAGGCCGCTTCCCATGTTCCTCTAGGCAAATTCCTTGACTGCCAGTTTCTGCTGGCATTACTCATGTATTTTTTTAAATACCCATGGCTTGACTCCCGCAGTAAAGAGCCCAGGGGGCGGGCACATGCAACAAGCCTCACCACCTGCTCCCAGCAGCCCTCAGTCAGAGCAAGAAGCAGCCAGGTAAGCTGCAGAGCCCCCCTCCTGGCCCCCCATCCAAAACAGTCCAGTGGCACCTTTAAGACCAGGTTTTATTCAGGTACAAGCTCTCCCTCCTCTGTGAGGACAGATCTGCACATCCCCCCCCCCAATAGCTAGCAACCCAAAAAAGTCCAGTGGAGCCTGACTAGTGGGTGTTGCCTTCTGACACACTTCCGGTGAGGTCAGGGGGTGTGGCATATGCAAATGAGTTATGCTAATGAGCCCCTGCACCTCTTTTTCTACGAAATGACCCCTGTCCGTAGATCCCCCGTCCAAAACAGTCCAGTGGCACCTTTAAAACCAGGTTTTATTCAGGCACAAGCTCTCCCTCCTCTGCGAGGACAGATCTGCACGTCCCCCCCCCCATAGCTAGCAATCTGAAACAGTCCAGTGGAGCCTGAGTGGTGGGTGTTGCCTTCTGACACACTTCCGGTGATGTCAGGGGGTGTGACATATGCAAATGAGTTATGCTAATGAGTTATGCTAATGTGCTCCTGCACCTCTTTTTCTACGAAATGACCCCTGGCTTGACTGATGCCTATATATGGTGGAGCTTCCTTCCTGCAGAAAACAGGAGTGGCCGTCGATTTTGAACATTTTGGGGTTATTTTTTTAAACACTCCAGGTAAAATCCAGATTTTTGCCTTCGTGCATTTCAGGACGGCCACCCTGCACTGCAGGACTTCTCCGGCTGAGGACCTGGGAGGAACGTTTTGGAGGCGGCCGCCAGCGGGAAGAGGGGTGCGCGGACAGACCGTCTTCGCTGGGGGGAGCCCTCCAAGACCTCTGCATTCCCCCCTCTTCTGGCTGGGGAGGAGGACGATGGCCGGATCCAGCCCGCTGACGTTCCTGGTGACGCTCTCTCTCCAGTCCCTCATCGCCTCCACGCTGGGCCAAGGTGGGTGCCGCTTCTACCCCCTCCACGGAAAGCATGATGGCAAGTTGTTTTGCCAGCTCCGGATTGTGAAATATCTGGAGATTTGGGGGGTGTGGAACCTGGGGAGGGCAAGGTTTTGGGGAGGGGAGAGACTTCAGCACAGTCCCGTACCTACAGCGGGGCTTTCGGGAGGCTCTGCCCCACCAGAATGTCTCCTGTAAGTGCTTTTTTCAATCATTTTAAAACATTTTTTTAAGACGTGTGCTCCTTTAAGCAGAGTGGGGTGCTGTGGTTGACTACTTCCCGCACTGAGCAAGGGGGTTGGAGTAGGTGACCTCTAGGATCCCTTCTCTTTTGGTGTAGCAGTTATGTGCCAGTTTGGTGTAGGGGTTAAGTGTGCGGACTCTGATCTGGGAGAACTGGGTTTGATTCCCCACTCCTCCACTTGCAGCTGCTGGTGTGACCTTGGGTCAGTCACAAGCTCTCTCAGAGCTGTTCTTTCAAGGGCAGTTCTCGAGAGAGCTCTCTCAGCCCCACCAACCCCACAGGGTGTCCGTTGAGGGGAGGGATTGTAAGCCGCTCTGAGACTCCTTTGGGTAGTGAAGGGCAGGGTATAAATCCAATCTCTTCTTCTTCTTCTTCTCACTCTGTCTGTGTCAAGAAACTAGTCTCCTTTAAGATAATTTTTCTGCCTAAGTGTTTTCTTGACTGTCAAAGTCCTCACCCCCACCTGCCGGCTTGTTCTCAGAATTGTTGCTCAGGCTGGCAGAAGGGATTAACTTGTAGCAGCTGCAAACTGTCATCTAAAGTGGTTGACAGCTTGCAATGGAGAGATCTATCCGGGTCACGGCTTTCTATTGGCTGAATGGCTTTTCTTTCTGCACGGAGGACTTCAGCCCCACCAGGAAGAAAACTGCCCCACAAGCCACAAAATCCAGGCTACGGGCCTGCTTCAGCGGGGTATACATGCCCACAGAGCCCACCTTCAAAAGCGGCCCATTTCTCCAGGCGAACTGATTTTTCTTGGCTGGAGATGAGTTGCAGTGCCAGGAGATCTCCAGTCAATACTTGGAGGTTGGCAACCTTAATGGGAGGGGAGAGCTAGTTGGAGCCTTTGTTTGGGGCCAGAAGAGGGTTGGCGGGGGGGCAGAGTTTCTGGGCTGCGTTCCCCAGGGCTATTTCTGGGCAGGAACGCACAGGAACGGAGTTCCCGCTGGCTCCTGAGTTGGCCACGCCCAGCAGGAACTTATTAGCATAATAGGCCACACCCAACAGCAGAAACCCATTGGGATTGGCTACATTAGGAGTGTGTGGCCTAACATGCAAAGGAGTTCCTGCTACAAAAAAAAAGGCCCTGGGTTTTGACAACAAACAAGGTAAGCAGAATAAGAAGCAAAAGGTGGGTGTGGCTGGATGACCACACTTCTGGCAACATGGGGGTGCGGCCTAATGGGCTAATGAGCTGTGCTGTCAGGGGTGTGGCCTAATATGCTAATGAGTTTCTACTGTTGGGTATGCCTTATTATGCGAATGAGTTCCTGCTGGGCTTTTTCTACAAAAAAAGCCCTGGCGTTCCCGCTTTCTTGTGGGCTGTGTCTCATGCCTTCTTTCTTTCTTTGCCAAGAAAGAACACCGGGTGACTCCAGTTCACCTTCCCCCTATCAACAAAACAGTTCCTTCCGAGGGGGGGGGAAAGCCCCAAGGTTTCAGAGCCCCAACTCCCCGCCCCTCAATTGTGAAACAAATGCCGCAGATCCTTCCTCTCCGGTCCTGACCAGTGTTCCCTCTAAGCCGAGTTAGTGTGAGCCGGCTCACAGTTCTTTAGCCTCCGGCTCACACAGTTCCGTCTCCGCTCAGGAAGGGATGGCCCCAGAGCAAACTAACTTACGCAGCAGCCGAATTGCTCTCTCACAGCTTGAATGCCAGGACCTCACAAAGTAAAATTTATGCTCACAAGACACCACAGTTTAGAGGGAGCATTGGTCCTGACCCCTCCCCTGTGCAATTGCGGCAAATGACTGGTTGGGTTTCAGACCGGAGTTGGAGGGCGAGAGGAATATTTGAAAACTTTGTAAGTTCTTCAAAACGAGCCCTTTGCCATCGAAAATGGGGAGCGTGGGATTTCTAAATCCGGTTTGTGCTCGGGTGACTCTTGCCTCAGCTTGAGCGTCATGGTATTGTTCGCTCAGTCAAACGCACATCTCAAAACTGTCATCTCCAAAACAGTCACTCCAACTGGAAGCCTGCCTGTGCATGCTGTTGGATAAGAAGAAGAGAAGAAGAAGACGACGAAGAAGAGCTTGTATTTATATCCTGCCCTTCACAACCCAAGGGAGTCTCAGAGCGGCTGACAAACTCCTTTCCCCACAACAGAAGACACCCTGTGAGGTAGGTGGGGCTGAGAGAGCTCTGACAGAACTGCTCTTTTTCAAGGACAGCTCTGACCAGAACTATGGCTTGCCCAAGGTCATCCAGCAGCTGCAAGTGGAGGAGTGGGGAATCAAACCCAGTTCTCCCAGATTAGAGTCTGCCACTCTTAACCACTACACCAAACTCGCTGTGGGGCTGAGAGAGCTCTCTCGAGGACTGCATTTGACAGAACAGCTCTGAGAGGACTTGTGACTGACCCAAGGTCACACCAGCAGCTGCCTGTGGAGGCAGAGTGAGGTATCAAACCCGGTTCTCCCAGATTAGAGTCTGTGCTTCTTAGCACTACACCGACCTGGTCCTCTCCTTCCTTACAATCTCCTTCCCTTCCTCTCCCCACCACAGACACCCTGTGGGGTAGGTGGGGCTGAGAGAGCTCTCTCGAGGACTGCCCTTGAGAGAACATCTCTGAAAGAACTTGTGAATGGCCCAAGGTCACACCAGCAGCTGCATGTGGAGGAGTGGGGACTCAAACCCAGTTCTCCCAGATTAGAGTCCGCGCTCCTAACCACTACACCAAACTGGCTCTACACCAAAGCTGAAGCCCCCCAAATCTTGTTGGTTTCTCAGCTGCTACCGGACTCAAATTCAGCTTTTAAAATGTTTCCGTTTCTTAGAGCTTTTGCAAAACATTCGGCATCCAAGTATACGGAAGAGATAATTTTTAGAACTGAATTTTCTTTTGCCTCTGGTGTTTCGGGGGGGGGGGTTGGGGGGTCAGTCACTCGTACCTCCTGGAAAGCAGGCGGACAGCCACTTGGAAAGGGCCCTAAAACGCCCACTTCCTGTTGATCCAGGCGCAGGCTGAAGTCAGAGTTTCCCCGAAAGCAGAACTGAAACTCCCCTTCCTCGGAGCGTGGCATCCTGGCGAGGGAGCGAGGGCTCCTTGACGTGAGCCTGTTCCCAGCCGCCTCCACCTGTAACCAGCCAGGTGCTTTCCGGGCGTGGCCTCGGCAGGTTGCTCCGGCTGAGTCGCTCGTGACCGAGGAGGGTGTGGGTTCTGGCAGGCAGAGAGAAGGGAGGGCCGCCGGAAGCGGGTTGCGCCACTTTCAGTCCTGGCTGGGCGATAGCAGAGACGGTCTGAAGGAGAGCCACCATGTCTCTCCCAGGACGGAGGCGGGGGAGGTAGGGCAGGCCCAGTTTGGTGTCGTGGTGAAGTGCACGGTCTCTAATCCGGGAGAACCGGGTTGGAATCCCCACTCCTCCATTCGCAGCTGCTGGGTGACCTTGGGCAAGCTGTAGTTCTCTCAGAGCTGTTCTCTCAAGGACAGTTCTGTCAAGAGCTCTCTCAGCCCTGCCTACCTCACAGGATGTGTGTTGTGGGGAGGGGAAGGGAAAGGAGTTTGTGAGCGGCTCTGAGACTCCGAGTGAAGGGCGGGGTATAAATCCAATCTCCTCCAGTTTGGTGTCGTGGTGAAGTGCGCAGACTCTAATCTGTGAGAACTGGGTTTGATGCTCCACTCCTCCACCTGCAGCTGCTGGATGACCTTGGGCAACCCATAGTTCTGGTCAGAGCTGTCCTTGAAAAAGAGCCGTTTCTGTCAGAGCTCTCTCAGCCTCGCCTACCTTGCAGGGTGTCTTCTGTTGTGGGGTGGGGAAGGGAAAGGAGTTTGTAAGCCGCTTTGAGACTCCTTTGGGTAGTGAAGGGCGGGTTATAAATTCAATCTCCTCCTCCTCCTCTTCACTACAGTTGTGCAAACGATAGCAGACCCAATTCTAAATTCCCTCAAGTGCTGTCACAGGCAGTAAGTGGTGGGAAAGACCTCCACCTGAGACCCCGGAGAGCAACTGCCAGTCTGAGTAGACAATACTGACCTTGATGGACCAGGGGTCTGATTCAGTATGAGGCTAGGGGCATTGAGGGGTGATGGCTCAGTGGCAGAGCCTCTGCTTAGCACACAGAAGGTCCCAGGTTCAATCCCCAGCATCTCCAGTTAAAAAGGACCAGGCAGCAGGGCATGGGAAAGACCTCCGCCTGAGACCCTGGAGAGCTGTACAGAGGGGCCATGGCTCAGTGGCAGAGCCTCTGCTTGGCATGCAGGAGGTCCCAGGTTCAATCCCCGGCATCTCCAGTCAAAAGGACCAGGCAGGAGGGCATGGGAAAGACCTCCGCCTGAGACCCTGGAGAGCGTAAAGAGGGGCCGTGGCTCAGTGGCAGAGCCTCTGCTTGGCATGCAGGAGGTCCCAGGTTCAATCCCCGGCATCTCCAGTCAAAAGGACCAGGCAGCAGGGCATGGGAAAGACCTCCGCCTGAGACCCTGGAGAGCTGTAAAGAGGGGCCATGGCTCAGTGGCAGAGCCTCTGCTTGGCATGCAGGAGGTCCCAGGTTCAATCCCCGGCATCTCCAGTTAAAAGGATCAGGCAGGAGGTGACGGGGAAGACCCCCACCTGAGACCCTGGAGAGCTGCTGCCAGTCTGGGTAGACAATGCTGACCGTGATGGATTCAGTAGAAGGCAGTTCCAGGCGTGTTCATGTGTGGCGATATGATGCCCAAAACCGGCCCTTCTTTTTCCTCGCTGTTCCTAACTCTATCATTTTTTTTTGTCTCCTCTCAAATCGAGTAGACAACAGCACAGCAGAACCCACGTCGTCCACCACTGCTCGATATCACCTTTCGGTACGTCTTGTCTTTGTCCGTTGGTCTGAGCGCTTTCTAGGGGTGGCGGGCGTGTCTGGAGGAGGTGGCCTTGCTTTGGGTATCCACCGCCTCCCTGGAGGGATGTGGGGAAGGGGATCCGACCCTTCATCAGCCCTGTCCTGCTGTGGCCACTCCAGGTGTTGATGTCCCGCCATTACACAAAAGCAGTTGCCGTAAATAGAAAAACAAAATGAGAGCCTTTGGCTGATTCTGCATTGGTTTCCCCGTTGTTTTACGAAATCCACCTTGGAACAGAAATTCCCCTCCGCACTACTGCGTGCCGCGTTCGCTTTCTTCGATAATCGGGTTTTATGGTAGCCTCCACACTCCATGCCGCTTTTGTTTTCTTTCACCATCGGATTTTATGGTAGCCTCCACACTCCATGCCGCTTCCGCTTTCTTTCACCATCGGGTTTTATGGTAGCCTCCACACTCCATGCTGCATTCACCTTCTTCGATCGGGTTTTGTGGTAGCCTCCACAGTCCATGCCGCTCTTGCTTTCTTCGATCATTGGGTTTTATGGTAGCCTCCACACTCCATGCCGTGTTCACCTTCTTCAGTCATCGGGTTTTATGGTAGCCTCCACACTCCATGCCGCTTTCGCTTTCTTTCACCATTGGGGTTTATGGTAACCTCCACACTCCATGCCGTGTTCACCTTCTTCGATCATCCGGTTTTATGGTAGCCTCCACAACTACATGCCCCTTTCATCTTCTTCGATCATCGGGTTTTATGGTAACCTCCACATTCCATGCCACTTTCGCCTTCTTCGATCATTGGGTTTTATGGTAGCCTCCACACTCCATGCCGCTTTCACTTTCTTTGATCATCGGGTTTTATGGTACTGTCTGCATAGATTTATGGCCATTCAGGGGTGACTTTGCAGTCAGTACGGCGTTGGCCCGGGGTATCTGAAGGTGGTTTTGAGCGTCACTTTCCCCTCCCAGTTGAGAAAATGCGGAGCGGATGCTAGATGCAGAATCGGCCAATGAAGGAACAGAATTCTTGATGGTAAACGGGGAGCGCCCTTCTCTCTGGTGCCATCAGTGGAGATTGGGGATGGGTATCATGACGGTCTGAAGAAGCAGTGAGCCAGGTTTGGGCTATGGGACTTGGGTCAGAATTAGGGTTCTCTCAGAGCTGTTCTCTCAGGAGCCGTTTCTGTCAAGAGCTCTCTCAGCCCCACCTACCTCACGGGGTGTCTGTTGTGGGGAGGGGAAGGGAAAGGAGTTTGTGAGCCGCTCTGAGACTCCCTTGGGTAGTGAAGGGCAGGGTATGAATCCAATCTCTTCTTCTTCTTCTTTTACCTCACAGGGTGTCTGTGGTGGGGAGGGGAAGGGAAAGGAGTCTGTAAGCTGCTCTGAGACACCTTTGAGTAGTGAAGGGTGGGGTATAAATCCAATCTCTTCTTCTTCTTCTTTTACCTCACAGGGTGTCTGTGGTGGGGAGGGGAAGGGAAAGGAGTTTGTAAGCCCCTCTGAGACTCCCTTGGGTAGTGAAGGGCAGGGTATAAATCCAATCTTTTCTTCTTCTCTTCAGTAGTGGGGATTCGAACCTGGGTCTCCCAGATCCTAGTCTGTCGCCCCAACCACTACAGCACACTGGCCCTCTGGCAGTCCACTCGGGTCCCTCCCCTCCCCAAACCCCACCCTCCCTTGACCCAGCCCCACAGAGGTGATGCCGGACACTTTTGCAATAGTCCACGCCTTCCCTTCCCTTCCCTTCCCTTCCCCACAACAGACACCCTGTGAGGGAGGTGGGGCTGGGAGAGCTCTTTTGAGGACTGCCCTTGAGAGATCAGCTCTGAGAGAACTTGCGACTGACCCAAGGTCACACCAGCAGCTGCATGTGGAGGAGTCGGGAATCAAACCCGGTTCTCCCAGATGAGAGTCCGCGCTCCTAACCACAACACCAAAGTGGCTTAGACTTCTGTGCCCATCCTGTCTGGCAGGCAGTGACTTCTCTCTCTCTCTGTTTCCACGGGGCAGAGCTCGGAGCTCGCAGCAGCCATCGCAGTGCCGACCGTCTTTTGCGTCATCCTATTGATCGGCCTCCTGGTCTTCATGGGACTCAAAATCCGGGAGAAGCGCCAGACGGAGGGCACGTACCGGCCGAGCAACGAGGAGCAGGTGGGTGCCCGCGTGGCGACGAACGCCAACCTCAAGCTGCCTCCGGAGGAGCGACTCATCTGAAGCGGGGAAAGGGCGCCGCTCTTGGGCGCTAACTGGCATGGAGCCGCTTGGAGCTTAAAGATGAAATGGACCTACCGCTTGCCGGGACGGCCCCAAGCTTCCGAGACGAGCCGGCTGCACGCTGCTGTTGACGGGAGAGGCCGCCGTGGCTGTCACGGGGCTTTTGAGGACCCTGAGAGCCGACGGCTGGCGCTTGATGCAACGTCCATCTCAGATCTCATTTTGACCGGCTTGTTGGATGGAGGTGGCAAGCTGGTGCCAACGGCCTGGTGCTGGGTTCTCCTTCCTTTGCGGGGTGGGGGAGGGGAAGAAGAACTCTCCTCCGTGCCGCCAGAGCTGACACCGGTTGTCGTCTTGCGCATCTACGGAAAGGACACGGGAGTTCCGGTGGTTTCCGGAGGCCCGCCACTTGTGGTCTGGAGCACGCGGGAGGGGGGGAATGTTGGGAGTTGTATATTTAATTTTTTTTTTAAGCCAAGTGTATTGCACTGTGCCTTGAAGCGTGCCACTATTTAATAAAAAAAGAAAAGAAAACCCGGCTCCCTTTTCCTGCACCGTGGGAGCAGGTGGTGGCAGCAGGCCCTGGAAGGAAGTTCGGTGCACGCGCCACCTGGCGCATTCGGTTTCCTGGGTGGAAAGGTGACTCCATGCACCTTTAAATAAATAAAAGGAAGGCAAGGCCAAACTCAGCCTGGCAGAGGGAGGGAGGGCAGACCTCAGAGGGGGGCTTGTAACCTTTTTATGCAAGCTAGTCAGAAACCTTCCATGCCTGGTGCGTAACAGTAACTCCAAGGGTCTGCGTTGCCACTGTGGAGCAGCCCAGAGACTGACTCCTGAATCAGCCGGGAATCTCCCTTCCTCTTGGGAAGATCACAAGAAGGGAGGGCCGGAAGGGTTGTCTCCAGGGGTCATTTCCTGCGGGAGCGCACAGGAGCGGAGCTCCGGCAGTAAGGAGCCCAGGGGGCGGGCACATGCAACAAGCCCCATCCCCTGCTCCCAGCAGCCCTCAGTCAGAGCAAGAAGCAGCCAGGTAAGTTGCAGAGCCCCCCTGGCCCCCCAGTCCAAAACAGTCAAGTGGCACCTTTAAGACCAAGTTTTATTCAGGTACAAGCTCTCCCTCCTCTGTGAGGACAGATCTGCATATTTACCAC